>NW_027397100.1:9635548-9993984 GCF_003265705.2 Callorhinus ursinus
GAGGTCATATGATACATGTCTTTCTCTGATTGACTTATTTCACTCAGCATAACACACTCCAGTTCCATCCACGTCGTTGCAAATGGCAAGATCTCATTCCTTTTGATGGCTGCGTAATATTCCATTGTGTATATATACCACATCTTCTTTAACCATTCATCTGTCAATGGACATCTTGGCTCTTTCCACAGTTTGGCTATTGTGGACATTTCAGCCCTGCCTTTTTTCTGAACCTTGTTCCCTCCCATAGGCAAAACTGTGGTTAAAGCCTAACCAGCTGACTCCAGTTTGGAAGTGTACCATTGGTATAAAACCTCTTTTACGTTTGGGGCCTCTGGGTGGCTCAGATGGTTGGGTGTCTGCCTTCGGCTCAGGTCATGATCTCAGGGTCCTAGGATTGAGCCCCGCATCGGGCTCCCGGCTCAGTGGGGAGCCTGCTTCTTCCTCTCCCTCTGCCTGCCACTCCCCCTGCTTGTGCCCTCTCTCTGTCAAATAAATAAATCTTAAAAAACAAAACAAAACACGTCTTTTACAGATTCCCTGGGGGCATGCAGTGCTGGAGACAAACTATCATTCATTCTGTCATAGATTGTTGGAAGAATACCTCATCCAAGGTCCAAGACAGAAAAGGTAAGTTTTCAGTCTACTGGGCCTGGTAGCAAAGGATTGTGATGGGGAGTTTGATCTGGAGGGTTAGGAAAGATGGAGCTCTGAAGGAAGAGTAGGAGTTAAGGGGAAGAGGGAAAGAAAGAGAGCATTCCAGGAGTTGAAACCCTGTCAGCCACTGGTAGGGAATAAAGCCACAAGTTGGGTAGGAGTGGGAGGGGCATGCTGAAGAATTTGTTTTTGTTTTTTCCGGTTTTATTGAAATATAATTGACATACATCACTGTAAAGTTTAAGGCCTACCTCTTGGTGGTTTGATTTACATATATTGTGAAATGATCACAACAATAGATACAGCTAATTCCGTCTTCTTATGTAGATGCAATGAAAAGAAGAAAAAAATTTTCTTTGTGATGAGAACGCTTAGGATTTATTCTTTTAGCAATTTTCCAATGTGTCAGTACAGCATTGTTAGCTATTGTCCTCATGTCTACCTTACATCCTTACTATTTATTCATCTCAACTGGAAGTTTGTATCTTTTAACGACTACCTTCCTCCGTCTCCCCCTCCCCCATCACCCACCTCTGGTAACCACAAGTCTGATCTCTTTTTCTGAGTCTGTTTTTTAAGATTACACACGTAAGTGAGATCATAAAGTATTTGTCTTTCTCCAACTGACTTATTTTACTCAGCATAAACCTCCAAGGTCCATACATGTTGTCACAAATGGTAGGATTTCCTCATTTTTTGTGGCTGAGTAATATTCCATGGTGTATATACCACAACTTCTTTATCCATTCATTCATTGGTGGACATTTAGGTTGTTTCCATGCCTTGGTTCTTGTAAATAATGCTGCTATGAACATGGGGTACAGATATCTTTTCAAGTTAGTGTTTTCATTTCCTTATTTCTTAGTGTTATATATTCCCAAAAGTGGAATTGCTGGTTCATAGAGTATTTCTATTTTTAATTTTTTGAGGATCCTCCATATTGTTTTCCATAGTGGCAGCACCAATTTATATTCCCACCAACAGTGCACAAGGATTCCCTTTTCTCTACATCCATAGATGTGAGACCAGACCCCCCTTGTCTTTTTGATGATGGCCCTGAAGAAATTATTTTTGTCCGAAGGGTGGAGGAAGCCACAGAAGGGATTTGAGCAGGGGTACTTCACTTTTCAGGTTTGCATCTTAGCAAGGTCATTCTGGCTGCGATCAGAGTGGGAGACTAGTTTAAAGACTGTTAAAGTCACTCAGGAGATATGGGGGGGCACTGACGATGGAGACAATTGGAATAAAACAGTAAATTCTTTATTTTTTTTTTAAAAAGGCTTTATTAATTTGACAGAGAGAGGACAAGTAGAGTGGCAGGTAGAAAGAGAGAGAGAAGCAGGCTCCCTGCTGAGCATCAGGGCAGGGTCCTGGGATCATGATGTGAGCCGAAGGCAGACGCCTAACCAACTGAGCCATCCAGGTGCCCCTAAATTATTTTTTAAACTTAATTTTTTTTTACTTGCTGTAAAGTATACATAACAAAATTTACATTTTTTTAAAAGATTTATTTATTTATTTATTTGACAAAGAGACATACAGCGAGAGAGGGAACACAAGCAGGGGGAGTGGGAGAGGGAGAAGCAGGCTTCCCCCCCGAGCAGGGAGCCCAATGTGGGGCTTGATCCCAGGAGCCTGGGATCATGACCTGAGCTGAAGGCAGACGCTTAACGACTGAGCCACCCAGGCACCCCACAAAATTTACATTTTTAAGTGTACAGTTTGGTGGCACAGGGAAGTACATTTACTTTGTTGTGTAGATGCCATCACCATCCATTTTCAGAACGCTTTCATCTTGCAAAACTGGAAGTTTTGTGCCCTCAAAGTAGTTACTCCTCAAATCTCTCTCTCTTTTTTTTTTTTTTTATTTTTTTATTTTTTATTTTTTTTTTTTAAAGATTTTATTTATTTATTCATGAGAGACACAGAGAGAGAGAGAGCGAGAGAGAGGCAGAGGGAGAAGCAGGCTCCCAAGGAGCAGGGAGCCCGATGCGGGACTCGATCCCAGGACTTTGGGATCATGACCTGAGCCGAAGGCAGACGCTTAACCATCTGAGCCACCCAGGCGCCCTCTCTTTTTTTTTTTTTTAAGATTTTATTTATTTATTTGACAGAGAGACACAGTGAGAGAGGGAACACAAGCAGGGGGAGTGGGAGAGGGAGAAGCAGGCTTCCTGGGGAGCAGGGAGTCCGATGTGGGGCTCGATCCCAGGACCCTGGGATCATGATCTGACCGAAGGCAGATGCTTAACGACTGAGCCACCCAGGCGTCCCTCCTCAATCTCTCTTTATCCCAGTCCCCAACAACTACCATTGTACTTTCTGTCCCTAAATTTGACTAAGTGCCTCATAAGAGTGGAATCACACCGTGTTAGTCCTTTTCTGATTGGCTTATTTCAGTTAGCATACTGTTTTCAGGATTCATCCATGGTATAGCCAGTGTCAGAATTTCCTTCCTTTTCTTTTTTTTTTTAATTAAAAAAATTTTTTTTAAAGATTATTTATTTATTTATTTATTTGACAGAGAATGAGACAGCGAGAGAGGGAACACAAGCAGGGGGAGTGGGAGAGGGAGAAGCAGGCTTCCCGCTGAGCAGGGAGCCCGATGCAGGGCTAGATCCCAGGACCCTGGGATCATGACGTGAGCTGAAGGCAGATGCTCAACCGACCGAGCCACCCAGGCCACCTGAATTTCCTTCCTTTTTAAGGCAGGATAACTTTGTTAAATGTTCTTTAGGTGTTTATTGTATATACTGTTAACCTTAAAAATAAAACTCACTTTTTTTACCAGCAAAAATTAGTTTATTTGGGAATAGCAGAGTATTGCTATTTGGGACATGCAAACTATAGCAAAATGATAGGCAAATCCAAAGAACAAAGGAGAGAAATTTGCTTTTATAGAGGAAGGGGATTGGGAGGGGCTTTTATAAACAAAAAGTACATGTTGGATTAAACTAGGAGTTTGAAGTATAGTGGCTTTTCATTGGCTGTAACAGTTGTAATGGTCTTTCATTGACTGGGCTGTTGCTGGGCGAGGAGAAGATCTTTCTTCCTCCTGCTGGGGTAGTAAAAAATAGGCTTCTTCCTGTTGGGAGTTAAAGGTATGTCTGTTGGGGTCTTTCTGTTTATTTATTTATTTATTTTAAAGATTTTTATTTAATTATTTGAGAGAGCGAGAATGAGAGAGAGAGAGCACATGAGAGGGGGTAGGGTCGGAGGGAGAAGCAGACTCCCGCTGAGTGGGGAGCCCGATGCGGGATTCGATGCAGGACTCAATCCCGGGACTCCAGGATCATGACCTGAGCTGAAGGCAGTCACTTAACCAACTGAGCCACCCAGGCGCCCTGGGGTCTTTCTGTTTAATTGATGAGGACTGATAATGCGTGAGAGCTCCTTCTGCTGGCCTCCCAACTCTTTTATTATTTAATTTTTTTAAAGACTTTTTAGAATTTATTTTTTAAAAGAATTTATTTATAAGAGAGAGAGCACAATGGGGCGCCTGGGTGGCTCAGTTGTTAAGCGTCTGCCTTCGGCTCAGGTCATGGTCCCAGGGTCCTGGAATGGAGCCCTGCATCAGGCTCCCTGCTCCGCGGGAAGCCTGCTTCTTCTGCCTCTCCCATTCCCCCTGCTTGTGTTCCCTCTCTTGCTGTGTCTCCCTCTTTCAAATAAATAAATAAAATCCTTAAAAAAAAAGAGAGAGAGAGCACAAGTAGGCAGAGTGGCAGGCAGAGGGAGAGAGAGAAGCAGGCTCTCTGTTGAGCAGAGAGCCCAATGCGGGGCTTGATCCCAGGACTCTGGGATCATGACCTGAGCCGAAGGCAGACACTTAACCGACTAAGCCACCCCAGGTGCCCCATAAAATTTATTTTTTTATTTTTTAAGTAATTGCTACACCCAGTGTGGTGCTTGAACTCACAACCCTGAGATCAAGAGTTGCATGTTCCATCTATTGAGGCAGTCAGGCGCCCACATTTCCATTTTTTTTTTTAAATTTATTTGTTTATTTGTGAGAGAGAGTGTGTGTGCACATGAGGGGGGAGGAGCAGAGGGATAGAGAGAGGAAGAGAATCTCAAGCTGACTCTCCGCTGAGCTCGGAGCCCAGCATGGGGTTCTATCCCAAGACCCTGAGATCATGACCTGAGCTGAAATCAAGAGTCGACCGACCACTTTACTGACTGAGCCACCCAGGTCCCCCCCATCTCCATCTTAAATGAGGTTCCCTTTATTCAGTTTCATAATATATACCTTATTTTGTTATTTTTTCGTCTACTGGGGTACACCTAGGCTGCTTCCACCTCTTTGCTGTTGTGAATAATACTATTATGAATATGGGTATACAAATATCTTTTTATATTCCTGCTTTCCATTCTGTGGAGTATATACCCAGAGTGGAATTGCTGGATCATGTGATAATTCCTCTTTTTAATTTTTTGAGGAACGACCATACTGTTTTCTACAGTAGCTGCACCATTTTGCATTTCTACCAACAGTATGCAAGAGTTCCAATTTGTCCACATTCTCATCAACACTTGTTTTCTGTTTTTTTTTTTTAAGATTTTATTTATTTATTTGAGATAGAAAAAGCACACATGAGTTGGTGGGGAGGGGCAGAGGGAGAGGGAGAAGCAGACTCCCCAATGAGCAGGGAGTTGGACACGGGCTTGGACATGGGGCTCGATCCCAAGACCCTGAGATCATGACTTAAACCAAAGGCAGATGCTTAAGCTACTGAGCCACCCTGGTGCCCCTTGATAATAGCCAACCTAATGGGTGTGAAGTGGTATCTCATTATGATTTTTATTTGCATTTTCCTAATGATTAGTGATGTTGAGCATCTTTTCATGTGCTTGTTGGTCATTTGTATGTCTTCGGAGAAATGTCTATTCCAGACCCTTGCCCATTTTTTGAGTCCTGTCATTTGTTTTTTGTTGTTGTTGTTGAGTTTTAGGAGTTCTGTATATATTCGGGATATTAATCCTTTGTCATTTATGTAATTTGCAAATATTTTCTCCTATTCTGTGGGTTACCTTTTTACAATGTGTTTGTGTTTTTTTTTTAAGATTTTATTTATTTATTTGACAGAGAGAGAGATAGTGAGAGCAGGAACACAAGCAGGGGGAGTGGGAGAGGGAGAAGTAGGCTTCTCACCAAGCAGGGAGCCTGATGTGGGGCTCGATCCCAGGACCCTGGGACCATGACCTGAGCTGAAGGCAGATGCCTAACGACTGAGCCACCCAGGCGCCCCCCCGTTTTTACTCTGTTGATAGTAGTATCCTTTGATATACAACAGTTTTTAATTTGGGGGGCACCTGGCTGACTCAGTTGGTAGAGTATGTGACTGTTGATCTCAGGGTTGTGAGTTCATGCCCCTTTATTAAGTAGAGATTACTTAAAACATTTTTTTAAGTTTTTAATTTTCATGAAGTATAGTTTGTCTAATTTTTTGTTGTTGTTACTTGTGCTTTTGGTATCATATCCAGTAAATCACTGCCAGGGCACCTAGTGAGCTCAGTTGGAAGAGCACGTGACTCTTTAAAAAAAAAGATTTATTTATTTTAGAGGAGAGGGGAGGGGCAGAGGGAGAGAGTCTTAAGCAGACTCTGCACTGAGCGAGAGCCCAACATGGGGCTTGATCTCACAACCCTGAGATCAGGACCTGAGCCAAAACCAAGAGTCAGACACTCAACTGACTTTGCTACCTAGGTGCCCCAGAGCATGTGACTCTTGATCTCAGGGTCATGATTTCAAGCCCCTTGTTGGGTGTAGAGATTACTTTAAAAAAAAACAACCAAAACAACAACAACAACAAAATCTTAAAAAAATTGCTAAATCAATGTCAACAAGCTTCTCCCTTGATTTCTTCTAAGAGGTTTTTTAGTTTAGCACTTATATTTAGGTGTTTCATCCATTTTGATTTAATTTTTCTTGTTTAATGTAAACTCTGTAAACTTCTGACCCTAAGATCAAGAGTCACATGCTCCAGGGCACCTGGGTGGCTCAGTCGTTGGGCCTCTGCCTTCGGCTCAGGTCGTGATCCCAGGGTCCTGGGATCGAGCCCTGCATTGGACTCCCTGCTCTGCGGGAAGCCTGCTTCTCCCTCTCCCACTCCCCCTGCTTGTGTTCCCTCTCTCGCTGTGTCTCTGTCAAATAAATAAAATCTTAAAAAAAAAAAAGTCACATGCTCCACCAACTGAGCCAGACAGGTGCCCCATTGAGTTATTTTTTTTATGTGGTGTTAGGTAAAGGTCCAACTTCATTCTTTTACATGTGGATATCCAGTTTTCTCAACACCATTTATTAAAAAGACTGCCCTTCCTCCATCAAATGGCCTTAGCACCTTTGTTGAAGATCATTTGACCACATATGTGAGGGTATATTGCAAGCCTGTCAAATCCTATTCCTTTGGTCTATTTATTTTTGTCATTGTGCCAATACCACACTTTTTGATTATTTTAGCTTTGTAAGTTTTTTTTAAATTTTTTTATTGTTATGTTAATCACCATACATTACATCATTAGTTTTGGATGTAGTGTTCCATGATTCATTGTTTGTGCATAACACCCAGTGCTCTACGCAGAACGTGCCCTCTTTAATACCCATCACCAGGCTAACCCATCCCCCCACCCCCCTCCCCTCTAGAACCCTCAGTTTGTTTTTCAGAGTCCATTGTCTCTCATGGTTGGTCTGCTTTGTAGTAAGTTTTGAAATCAGGAGGTGTGAGTCTTCTAACTTTGTTCTTTTTCAAGATTGTTTTGGTTATTGGGGGTTCCTTAAGATTCCATATACATTTTAGAACGAGTTCCATTTCTGCAAAAAAAAAAAAAGTCATTGGAAGGGCATCTGGCTGGTTCATTTGGTAGAACATGCATGCAACTCTTGATCTTGGGGTAGTGAGTTCAAGCCCCTATTGGGCGTGGAAGCCTATTAAAAAAAAAAAAACAACAGTGGGGTTTTGATAGAGATTGCAGTGAAAATCTGTAGGTAAGTCTTCCAATCCATGAACACAAGATATTTTTCCATTTATTTTTATCTTTCTTATTTTTATTCAGCAATGTTTTCTAGTTTTTGGTACATAAGTCTCACTTCTTTGGTTAATTCTTTTTTTAAAGATTTTATTTATTTACTTGAGAGAGAGAGAATGAGAGATAGAGAGCATGAGAGGGAAGAGGGTCAGAGGGAGAAGCAGACTCCCCGCTGAGCAGGGAGCCCGATGTGGGACTCGATCCCAGGACTCCAGGATCATGACCTGAGCCGAAGGCAGTCGCTTAACCAACTGAGCCACCCAGGCGCCCCTCTTTGGTTAATTCTTAACTATTTTATTCTTTTTGATGCTATTACAATTTGAAAAATTTTTTTTAAATTTCCTTTTTGGATTGTTCATTGTTCGTGAGTAGAAACACAACTGATTTTTGTGTGATTTTGTATCCTGCAACTTTGCTGAATCCATTTATTCTTTTCTTTTTCCTTTTGGTGGAGTCTTTAGGATTTTACATATGTGATCATATCATCTGTAAACAGATTTTATTTTTTGCAAGAAGAGTTTTATATGTAGTATTATATTGTGAAGCTCTTAACTCTGAGATTCATTAAGTTTGTGATTACGTGGGGGGGGTGTCACAGAAAGTTATATTTAGAGGGGTCCTTAGATTCAGTCCAGCTCAGTGTCACACAGCAAGTTAGAGGTTCAGTAGGCATCGGAAACCTGATCTGTGTTCCTCCTCTTAGTTTTCTAGGAGCAGACAAAGCCAAGCTGGGAGTTAGCATGGAGAACCCTTGCCTGGAGGGTATTTATGGGGCTGAGACTTAATCCCTTTGTGCTTTCACCCAAGGCTTTCCTTATCTTAGGAAGTGGGGAGTCTGGCTGAATCCCAGTGCATCCATCTGGTTAAAATAAACATCCTGGGTGGTCTAAGATGGAGAAGAACTTGATGAAGAGTCAGATTTGGAAGTGGGAGAGAGATTTGGAAGTAGGACAGATTTTGCCTTTTTGAGGTTGGGACCTTTTAAGCACCAGTTAAACACACCATCTCAGCCTCGGGACTGAGTATGTCCTCTCCACTGAAGGCGTCTGTGCCACTGCCAGCTGCTTGTAGGACGGCTTGGAGAGGAAAGTGTGCTCGAGGGGTAAGATTGGGGGCCCTGGACAGACACAGAGGGAGTCACAGAAATCAGAGTCCCATGGGGAAAAAAACCACAAGCTGTGGAAAGAGCACCCGTTGTGAAGTAGAGGTCTGAGTTTGTATCCAGGCCCTCTTTTTGCCTAAGATAAATGTTTTACTAGTACTTACTGGGTTCTTACTGGGTGCCAACTTTGCTAACTGTTTTACATGTTTTCCTCTAAAAGTTGGCTGGGCTCTTAACCACTATACTTAACTCCTTTTATTTTAAAATTTTCCATAGTAAATGTGGATTATTTGTGTAATTAAAATGACCATCTCAGGAAGGTTACACTTGACCTTCAGGCCACAATAGACTCCTGGGAGCTGGGTGGAAGTCAAATGGTTTGGCAGGGGGAGGGGTAAACTACTTGGTGGTACCCTTCTTCCTCTTACCTTAAAACTTTGAAAGATGAGGTGCTGTCTTAACCTAGCAGCTTCCTTGGGATAAGTCAGTGTCCTGATCATAAATGATCAGGTCCCTGGAGCAATAGCATGAGAATCTCCTGTGGCATAAGTGAAGAGTGTAGATTCCTGGACTCCCTGGGAGTGAGGTCTGGGAATTTGCATTTTTGTAAGCTCTCCTGATGACTTTGATACATATTAAGGCTTGAGAACTACTCTGGGTAATTCCTTCCAGTTCTGCCACTTAACAGCTGTGTGGTATGGGGCAAGTTATTTTCACAGTTCTGTTTTACTCCCAGCCCTGTGCTGGGAGGCCAGATAATAGCAATATAAAACAACAGTAACGTGGAGTGTCCTATTTCATCCTCCTAAGAGGTGAATATTACTATGCCCATTTTATTGATGAGGAGACTAAAGTTTGGAGTGGTAAGTTGACTTGCCTATGATTATGACACCTAATTAGATGACAGAGCCAGAATCTAAATGCAGGCTTAGATTATAAAGAAGTGCTTTGGAAACCAGTAACATTGAGAGCATTGATAATTATTTCCACATTCCCCCGAGTTCCCTTCTCTACAGTTACAGTGGCTAACATACCAATGTTATAGCACACCAAGGCAGGCCAAAGGCCCTCCCCTCTGGGAGTTTTTCCCATTAGCAGTTTCTAAACTAGAATGTAGTTTTTTTCTTTTTTTTATTGTTTTTTTTTTTTTTTAGTAATCTTTACCCCCAACATGGGGCTAGAGCTCATGACCCTGAGATCAAGAGTTGTATGCTCCACTGACTGAGCCAGCCGGGCGCCCCTAGAGTGTACTTTTTAAAGTCATCTCTACACCCCACATGGGGCTCAAACTCATGACCCCAAGATCAAGAGTCACATGCTCTACTAACTGAGCCAGCCAATGCATTTATTTATTTTTATTACTTATTTAAGCCAATGCATTTAAATGCTGTTTCCTAAACGGGACTGTTAGAGGAAAGGTAGATGTCCTTAGATGATATTTCTAACTTCAGAGGAGAGGGACTCTAGCCACATTATCCCTATCAACTTTCATTATCTAAAGTGCTTGCTTACTCTGGGGTTCATCAATTTGAAGCTTGATGCAGAAAATGCTTTTGGTTTCAGTTCTTTGAAAAGTGTTTATAGGAAGCCATCTCTTCTAAGGCAGTCAAACCATCCAAATCACTTCCCCTTTTAGGGTAATATTAATACTCAATTTTCCAGGTGAAAATGAGTATTGAACTTATTTTGAAGACCCCTTCCAGCATGTTGCTATTCTGCCGAGCCCTAGGGCCAAGTATCCAGTTTGAGGGCTACTGATGGAGGGAAGTGGAAACCAGGACCTTGGATGAATGGCTAAACTCTCTCAAACTGGAGCTCTTTAATCTGGGGAATGTGAATGGGGAGGCACTGACTCCCAATTTTTTTTTTTTTTAAAGATTTTATTTATTTGAGAGAGAACGAGAGACAGCATGAGAGGGAAGAGGGTCAGAGGGAGAAGCAGACTCCCTGTTGAGCAGGGAGCCTGATGCGGGACTCAGTCCCGGGACTCCAGGATCATGACCTGAACCAAAGGCGGTTGCTTAACCAACTGAGCCACCCAGGCGCCCGAATCCCAATTTCTACACGAGAGTGACTTGTGGGAGATTGGATATCCTCCATCTAGGTCTACTGGAATCAGGAAGCTGATTTGGTTCAGTAGAAGAAATTTCTAGTGTTTAGCCCAAACCATGTTAACTGAATGCCAGTAGGCAGTGAACTGCCCATCACTAGTTCAAATAAGTCCAGGCAGATGTTAGGGTGACCTTCAAGCAAGATAGACTTCAATTCATATCCTAGCTCCATTTAATACTGGCTGTACAGTGCAGGCCAATGAATTTAACAAACGCTCAGTTTCTTCACCTATGAGAAGGGCATCTCACTTCTTTTGTGTGTATACAAAATTTAATAATGAACACTGCACAGGTCCAGGCACATAGCAAGGCCGTTTACTGCTGCAGGCCTTGACTTTGTACTGTTTGGGCTGCAATGAAATGTATAGTCATTTCATTAAGAAGTAAAGAAGTAAATGAAACTCACAGCTATCTTAAGCAAAAAAGGGAAATTTACTAGCTTACATAATAGGGAAGTCTAGAGGTGGTACCAGTTTCAGACATGACTGAAGCATCCATTTCATCTCTTCTGCTTTCTGTGCTGGCTTCATACTGCAGTCCAACCCCTCACTGGTTGAGGGGGAGGATAAAGTTGCTAGCTCCCTAAGTTTCCTCACCACTCAGCAACCCCAAAGCTTGACTGTTTATCCCAGGGAAGACTGGTGCAGCATGGGAGGCATATGCCCCCTGCCCACTGTGATGAAAGGGATATGGGCCAGGGTTGAGGACAATGAATAAGGATGCAGGGCGCCCAACCCTGACAGGTGGCTGCTAGAGGGGGGAAACGATAAAGCCCTGTAAGAACTCAGCAACTCCCCCACCTCCAGATGGGGCCCAGGGTCACTGTGGGTCAATCTGTTTCTGCTTTAAAAAACAAAACAAAAACCAAAAACAACTTTATTTGACGAAAGACAAAAACAAAAGTTATTTACAGTAGTTTTTTTGCTCAAATAATTCAACGGGATAACTGTGCTTCTCCTCCAGGTTTATCTCACAACCAAACCAAGCGGAGGCTGCACCACCCCCAGCCTCCCCATCTTGCACAAGGGGGGGAATGCCAACCAAAATTCAGCAGCATGGCTCCTCACCCCTCACCACCTCTACTGCTCAGTGCACCGTGGGAAGGAAAAGTCCCACCCCAGCCCAATACACTTCCAGGGTCTCTTGCTATAAGCATCTTCCAACAGTATACCAGACCTGGGCTCACAGACATGGGTGGGGTGGAACAGGCTGGGCAAACAGCAACTTCAACTAATCTTGAAGCTGCTATGTTCTTTCTTCCCCAGCTGGGCCTCAGGAGGGTGAGGATCCCTGATCCCCCTGGGACATGCAAGGATGGGGCGGGGTGGCAAAAGAGAGAGCGTAGGAAACTTGCCCACTCACAGAGAGCAAAGCTCCCACTCCTTAAAAAGCTAATCCCCATTCCCACAGCAGTGGGTAGGCCAAGCCACTGAGAAGTCAGGTAGCCTCCCTGAAGTCTTCAGGGATCATCCCAGAAAGGACAGAACACATGTTGCTGCCTTTCTCCCGGCCAGGCCCACCCATGTCAGTCAACCCCCAGGAATCTCCCCCTGTGCCAGGAATCTCCCCCTTGTGCCTGACTTGGCAACTTCAGGAAACTACAGGCAGGGGGCTCCTGACCTGTCTTTTGGCCCAGTAACAATGCTTTCAGAACAAAAATATTTTGGCTAATAGTAACCTAGGATTAGTGTTTCTTAGGATATATAAAGATGGGGTGTATTGCTGTCGAATGCTGTTAGCAATAAGACAGCAAAATAAAAAATGGGGAGGAGGGAGAAGAGTAAGACCAACTGTGATCTATTTCACCGTGAAGTTCAGGGCAGAGGCCTCTGCAACTCCAATTTACAGAAAGGTGCAACACAAAGACACAGCGGACAGGCTTCCTAACCGATTTCCAGCCCCAGCCTCCGTAGAAGGCAGCTCCTCAGCAGCTGGGGGCATGTTCCCTGCTCCTTCCAGGAATAGGTTCTTGCCACCATCGTGGGAAAAACTGCCCATCTGAGTCAGCTACAAGGGCTTCCTGACCAGTAGGTGGCTCACTTCTCTCCAAGTAGGAGCTACTGGCAGCTTTTGACATTCTGGCCCCACTAATCCAAGTTCTTAAAGGAATTCAAAACTCAGGCTGCAGGGCCAAGCTTTCAAGGATAAAGAGAGGAAAACATTAAAGAGAGGGGAGAAAAAAAAAAAAAAAAAAACCCACTGCCTTGGTCTAACTTACTTCCCCCGTCCCCCAAAACATAGTAAAGACAAAAATTAAAAAAAAACAAAACAAAAAAACTGAACAAACCAAACCAAAAACCACTTCTCTGGTTTTATCCTTCTCTGCTCTGCGCTTAGAAGGTTTGGTCAGATTCTGTGTTGGACCCTCTCTATTCTTAAGAAGGCTTTGTTCCCTTCTGTGCCTGATGCAGAAAAGCCAAAGCTCAAAAAGTTTTTTGTTTTTTTGTTTTTTTTGTAAATCAAACCAACAATAAAACAACCATTTGGAATTTTGCAGAGATTTAGCTGGTCCCCAAAATAAAAATACTCCTTCCTTGTAAAACACTCACCAGTTGCAGTGGTGCAGAATTCCCAGTTCATCAGATTCCCTCACGCAACACACTCTCACTCCCCACACCTAACTACTCCCATTAATGCAAACCCCAGCAAAAAGGGAAAAATAAACAGTTTAGTGAAAACCTAAACATTCAACTGGAGTCAGTTCTGTTACATCTGCTGGGTTCCTCCTGTCTTTTGTTCACACTTACGAACTTGGACTGTCCACACTTGGCTTAACGAAGAGGCCCAGCTGTGGGGCATAGGTTTGAATGTGGCAGGTTTCCTGTGCCCAGCCTAGGAAAGCAGGCTGGAACAAAGGTGTCCTGGGAATCCTCTGGAGAAGCAGCAGCAGCACCATGCCTATCTCCGATCTCAATCTCATCACTGAGGAGGCCTGGAGAAACGGCAGTTAGCAGAGAGGTCCCCATCACAGTGCAGTGACACCAGCTGGCATCTTCCTGCTGAAGACCTCTGGACAGAGGAGATGACCCCGATGTTTGGCAGTGATCCAAAGAAAGCCCTCTGTATGAAAGGGAACCAAAATGGAGACCCTGGACAGCTGGCTCGAACCTCGAGCACCCTTCTTGGCAGATGCCTACTTGGGGTTTTCGGAGACTAAGGGGATAGGAGTGTGCAGTAAGGGGGGCGATGGGTCCTGCTGCTTCTGAAGCTCCATCTCAGCAGCCCTCTGTAGCGCCACCTCCACCAGCAGCTGGAAGCTACTGAAGTCTTCCTTGTCCTGCTCTGGGGGTGTGGGCGGTGGCGTGTTGAAGAGTCCACCTGTGGGGCTTCCAGCTTCAGCTCTGGTCAGGAGGGTGAGTGTGTTGCCAGGGGTCACCAAGGGCTTCGGAGGCTCCGGCTCCCCTTGTGGGAAGGGGGCCGCTGGCTTTTCCCCCTGGCCTGAGTGGAGTGGCATGGAGCACACGGACAAGGAGAGCACACTGGTGGGGGCTGGTACGGACACAGCCAGCACCGAGGGGCTGCTGCCTCGGGGGAGGGCCACATCTGAGGCCTTACCCCCGCGGCGGGAGATGGTGAACTGATTGGGGTCTTTGCCATCCTTCCGAAGCATGTCTGGGAGAAGGCGCCGCCGGGCGTTGATGAACCAGTTACATATCTGGAATGCATAGAAGAGGCCGTGATCAGTTCACTCAGTCAAAACCAGCTATGAAGCACCTATGTTGCTGGCCCCAGAAACACAGCAGCAAACAACACAGACATGATCCCAGCCTTCAGACAAGTTCATGTTGGGAAGAGAGATTTAAATCCTACATATGAGTATAAAATTACAACCAGTGGTAGGGACAATAGTGGGAAGACCCAATCTAGTCTTTGTGGACTCAGGGTAGAACTGACAGCAGGCAGGGCTGATCCCACTAGGCCAGAACACCATGGCAAACCACTAATGGGCCTAAACAGTGGCTTGTTAGACCTTCATACCTTGCACACTGTAGGTCCGTCTCCTGGCCCTATCTCTTCTCCCTGTTTACCAACAGATACTTACACAGCATGCACCAGCTGCTGCAGACGGCAAAGACAGCAGCCCTCTCCCCCTCACCTCCTATGTGTTGGGATATTGGGAACTGTGTGGGCTGCAGTAATGCCTAATGTTCCTCTACTGTTTGCTGAATGGATCAAGGCCCAGCTCTCCTTAGGGTTCCTGTACCAGTTTCTACCCCTGCTTATCACCTCTCTTGGCCCATTCCCAGGGCAAGCCCTTGGGTATCATCTTTCTATGGAGTCTGTATCTAGCCAAAGGGACAGCTACCTATGGCGGGAGCTGGTGCCTGGAGTTTCCTGGCTCCTTGCTCAGCAGGCTGTGAAAACTCCTGTTCAGGGCAGAGCCTGAGCCTTCTTGTGGCTTCTCTTCCTCTCCATTCCAGAGGTTCTCGTTTATTCCTCTTCATCTCTAGGGTCTTTCCAGTACAACCACACACACACACCAGCAGGCATCAGCAGACATTGGCTAAGCTGAATACTGGCTAAGGTTGCAGGGGAGCCCCAGAGAGAGGTAGGGCTGAACAGCTGAGTGAGGCAAAGGAAAGGGACTCAGCACTTCTGATACTAAGTACTATGCCAGCCACCTCACTCGCATTTTGTTTCATCTGTATACAAGCCTGAAAGGTTGTGAGCAGCGTCCCCAAAGTACTAAGGAGGGAACTGAACTCTTAAAGGATGCAAGAATGTGCCCAAAGTCACACAGGCTCCGAGTGTAGAGCTGGGATCCAAACCCAGGTCTCCTGGCTTGAGGGCCCCTATTGCTGTTCTTACTGTGCTTTGCTCTGTCTTAGCAAACAGGTGGAACTGACAACCGAATAATCATGACTATAATCCTAAAAGTGAATACTTGTTGAACACAAAGCATACCAGGTGCTGTTCTGAACATTTCCCATCTAATTACTTATTTAATCTTCAACAACTTGAGACAGGTACTGTGATGATCACTTTATTTGAACCGGTGACGAAACAGAGGCCCTGATCAGAGAGCTCAGTAACTTGCTCAAGGTCACCAGTTCAAAGGCTGGGCTCTGTTCCAGAAAACCCCCCACTGCCAGGTGAAAAGACTGAAGCCTTTTCTGCTTGTTCGGATGCTTCCACTCCTGCATCCTGCAGCTGCCTCACCAGCTACCTGTGCTACCAGAGAACACTGTGCCTGCTCACCTTAGCCCTGTGTGCAGGGCAAACTGTCAGGTCACAGTGACCTGGTTCAAGTGAAGTAGGGATGAGGATTTCTGTTGAGAAAGCAGGCTTGGGGAGGGGAGCCTAGGCGTTTATTAGCAGCTGTGTGGGCACCTAGCCCCTAGCTGCGTCTCCCATTTTGGCTTAGAATTCTGGGAAGAGAAGAGCAGAAAAACACCTTCCCCACACACAGAATATATATTCTCCCACATGCTCACCCTGGTCCACAGAAAATCTGGCAGCCTACTGTCTGTTTTGTCTTCTCGTCTGCTAGAAATGCACAGCTGAGGGGGGCCGGGCAAGGGCGGGAGGCCTGCGTGCGCCACTAGGGCCAGCTGTGGTATCAGGCAGTCAGGAATTTCTGTAGCCCCTTCAGCTGCCCGCCCCATGTCCGAGTCAGGAAAAGGGCATGTGATCTGCCCCCACTCAAGGTCCTTGGGGAGGTGGTGGGGAGAATGCCAAGGTGAATTCTGTGATTGATATGGCACAACACAGGCTGGGTGCCTGAAAGCCTGTCTCTACCACAAAATGGCCCTATGTGAGAGGCTGCTGTCCGGCCAGTACTTTTTATCAGTGGCTGAGATGAAGAATGTGGGAGGAATTGCTGTGGCAAACGGGCGTGGGAGGGGCACTAGGAAGCTGATGAAGGCCAGGAGGATCAGAGGAGGGCCTTTGAAGAAGGCTGACCCACACGTGCTTTAATTTTGTCTTTCAGCTGTGAAAGACAGAAGCAAAAGAAGGGAGCGAAGTGAAGGCACGGAAAGACCTTTCTCAAACATCACTGGACCTCCACTTGTGTTGTGACCACCCGTACCCAGGTGCTCTCAAAAGCAGCTGGCTGTATTAGAATCACCTTGACGGTGACTTAAAAAAATAGTTATCTCTTGGGGGTGCTTGGCTGGCTCAGTCAGTGGAGCGTGCAACTCTTGATCTCAGGGTTGTGGGTTCGAGCCCGGTGTTGGGTGTGATTGCGTACAAATAAAAAATCTTAAAAAAAAACCCAAAAAACTCTCTCATCTGCTCTACAGATCCAGTGGAAGTGGGGTGGGGTGGAGTCAGAAATGCGTGTTTTTAAACAAGCTCACAAATTCTGCTGCCCAGACTTAGGAACCAATGGTTTAACCCGCTCACCCCCATCCCCGTCCCACTTTGGGAAAGTCTTCTCTCAGGTAACTGCATTTGAATGGAGTCCTAAAGGAGTTGAAGGAGTGGGGAGCTCAAATGACACCACATCGGTAATTAACTACGTTGAATTCTTAGTCCATTAAATATTGTCTTCCCTCCCTACAGGACGCTACCCAGAAGGCAGGGGTAGTGCCTGTTCTACCGCTGTGTTTCCAGCACATAGCACCGGGCCTGGCACAGCGCACACCCCCAATCAGTATGAGAGTGAAAGAATGGGGCCCGAGCCCTCCCTGCCACGCTTACCTTCCCTCCCCAACAGGCAGCCAGCCCTTTAGAACAGTTAAAAACCACAGCAATAAAGTGGGCTCAAAGGGTGTCACAGGGACCTGTGAAAACCCTTCACAAATGACTTTTGGTCTTACCCTCCTGACTGCCTAGCCCCAGGCGAGTACCAGCAAACCAGTTAGTTAAATGACTCATTGACTTGCTAATGAGATTGTTCTTGGGCCAGTTAAAGGAGACAAGCAAAGGAGCTGTCCCCAGGGAGAGAGAAAACAAGCTTGGCAAAACGCTGATGCGTGATGAAGCCAGGTGATTGGTTCCAGGGGTGCATTATAACATTCTCTTTTGTGGATATTTGCAAAAGTTCTTAATAAACAGTGAAATTTTAAAAATTACAGGAAAGAGAGATGCCTCCAGGGACTTAGGCCAATTCTTCCAGACTGAGGAGCTACTACATTTCTTTAGAGGTCCTGCCTGTTGACATTTCCCACACTTCCTCATTTTCTATCAATTCAGCAATTACTTACTGAGCACCTACCAGATACCAGGCATTGAGCTAAACACTTGGCATATAGTGATAAGTAAGCCTCGGCTTCTGGAGTTCAGTGTGTTCTAAAAAGCAGCTACAGTCCATTGTCCAAATGCTGACCCAGTCCTGGTACTGTGGGAGCACACAGTTCCTCTGAGGGTGGAGGGTCTCCCTGGTCAGGAGTGGGAATGAAGTGGTCTGGGGTACTGATTAGTGTGGCATGAGTATGGGGGAGGGGGCAGGGATGAGGCCCACTCTGCAGATAGGGACAGGTGATATTGTCATTAGGTTGGCAGGAGTCATTGAAGGGTTTTTAATAGTGGAGTAACAAGTGGTAAGACAATGATAGGTTGGATCAGGGTAGGGAAAGCCACATTTCAGAAATATTTAAGGGGTGAATGCATAGGAATTGGTGACTGATCAAAGGAGCTGAGAAAGGGCAATCAAGGGCCACCCCTTAGAAAGGGAAGGAGCCAGCTTGGAGAAGTTATCCATTACCAATTGAGAAATCTGAGGTGCCTGTGAGACCTCCAAGCAGAGGTAGATGGTTGGAGGCCATGTGGGATTCATGGTATAGTTTCCACCCAGGGCCACATGGTCCCCACTGCTCATTAACTCTCAGCATGACTCTAGAGCACGGCGGCCAACACCAGAACCCTTCCCATCAGGGCACGCCAGGATCCACCTGGCCCTTCCTCAGAAGTCTCCAGCAACAAATCCTTGCTCCAGACCAACATTTCTCTAAGTGGAATCAGGGATATATCATCCTAGGGGTCCACTAGTTCTCAGAAGAATGTTTTAGCTTTATGTTTCCATTCTGATCTTGAGTAGGAGCACAGTGGCCTCTGGCAATCCAGACTTGCTCAACTCCAGAGTCAGTGCCTTTGTCATACTACACACCACAGCCCAGTCAGCAAAGCATCATCCCCATCCACCATTTTATATTAATGCAGCTAGATGGAATGTCATTGATTTTACATTTACTTTGGAAAACTTGTTATTTTACAATTTATAAGAGCAAAAGCAAGTTGTTTTTTTTAACCCAGTTTTATGTTTATATGTGCTTAAGTGACGTGATGATAAAAATATTTCAAGTCAACATGTTAGAGAGGAGGTGGGCCCATGAAAAATAAGAGAAATTAGGGCGCCTGGGTGACTCAGTTAGTTAAGCGACTGCCTTCGGCTCAGGTCATGATCCTGGAGTCCCGGGATCGGGTCCCACATCGGGCTCCCTGCTCAGCGGGGGGTCTGCTTCTCCCTCTGACCCTCTTCCCTCTCGTGCTGTCTCTCATTCTCTCTCTCAAATAAATAAAAAATCTTTAAATTGGCACATCACTCAGTTCTAAGAAACAGTTCCCTGACAAAAAGCAATTTCAGTACAGTGTGGCAGCACAGGAAGGAGGTGCACCAGGAACACAGAGTAGTGGCCTCAAACCTAGTCCAAGAATGCTTTCATGGAGTGAGAATGCTTACATGGAGTGAGCCAGGTTCAGAAAAGTCAGGGAGAAGCCCAGGGAGAAGGTCTGAAGGTTCACAAGCCTCGGGGACAGGAAGAACTGAGAGATGAGGCTGGTAAGCTCCTAAGTTGGGACCCTATGCAGAGGACAGTGGGGTCCATGGAGTGTGTAACACCACCAGATTTGTACTTTTGTGTTCAAGAGAATGGACTGAGGGAGCAGAGTTAGATGGGATGCTGTCCAATTCATGAACTGCTTAATAAAGCCCATTAAAAAAAAAAAGCGAGAGGATAGAATGGACTTGAGGGAAAAAGGCAGGAGGCAGAAGACCAGCAAAGAGCCCATCTAGGTGATCCTGGTTCTCAGGCTTAAGCCTTTGGCTTGTGTTGTTCTGCATCCTATGAGTTCAAGTCCACCTCTTTTGGGAGGCCTGTTGAGGCTCCAGGCTGGCTTAGAAACCCTGCCTGCATCTCTGCTGCCTTCTGTCCCAGCAAGTGATTACTTTTTACAAACACTAAAGGCTAGGTCTTCCCCACTTTCCCATCCTGGACTAGACACCTTGAAGGTAGGAATGTGTCTGGTTCTTCTCTGGGACCTCAACTCTAGCTGGGAGCACTTGGTACACTGTGAGATGCTAGACACTGCTAGACACCTGGGGTCCGTCCAAGACCTATGCTCTAGGAGAGATGAGGATGACAAGAGCAGAAACACCCACTCTGTGCTCACCTCGCTGTGAGCCTTGAATCTTTCTTCTCCATCCCTCCTCCTTACATGCTATGAAAGTACCACATTCATCTCCTTTTTTCAGACGAGGAAACACGAGGCTCAGGGAGAGGCAGTGGACCTGGCCAATGTCCAGGCTGCTTCTTGTGGAGAAGATGGGATCAGAGTCAGGTTCTGTAACTCTAGAGCCTTTCTCGCAGACAAGACTCCTATTAACCACTGCCCAGCAAGTATAAAGTCAGGTGACAGGAGTTCTGAGGGCTGAATACTCAGCGTGAGGCATTGTGGAAGAGGGATGGGAGCTGGGAAGACAAGGGAGGTTCCGAGTGGGGTAAGGGAAGGAGGGAGAGTTAGCACCACAGACTGAAATAAGGAATCTATTAAAGGCTAGGAAAAGACAGAGCTGGAACCGGTGGCAGAGGGACTTCGGGTAGAGGCTTAGCTGGGTCATGAAGGGAGCACTGGGGGCTTGTGGGGCAGGGAATAGGCCTTTGCTAGGCTGGGGGCCTGCTCTGTGTCTCCCAGGTAGATGAGAGCCAAATTGGAGGCAAGTCATTGGTAGTCCAGGGTGTCCTGCCTAGCACCAGGACTACCTAGCAAACAGAACAAAAACACCTATAGGTCAGCAGTTGGGGCAGTTCAAAGGAGATAATACCTTGTGCTCTGACAAAAAGTGGACAAGAGATCTTCAGGTATGCTCATGTGCATGGTTTACAAAGCACTTTCTTTTTAAAAAATATTTATTTTTAGAGAAGAGTGCGGGGGTGGAGGTGTGGACACGGGACAGAGGAGGGAGAGGGACAAGCAGATTCCATGCTGAGCGTGGAGCCTGATGTGGGGCTCGATCCCAGGATCCTGAGATCATGACCTGAGCCTAAATCAAGAGTCAGACGCTCAACCAACTGAGCCACCCAGGCACCCCATCTTTTCTTTTTCTTAAGATTTTATTTTTAAGTAATCTCTACACCCAATATAGGATGTGAATTCACAACCCCAAGATCAAGAGTCACATGCTCCACTGACTGAGCCAGCCAGGTGCCCCCAAAACACTTTCACATCCAGTTCAGAATCTGCTCCTTAACAATTCAGTCAGGCAGGGGAGGATTCGAACCCCCCACTTTACAGGTGGAGAAATCAAGGTGTAGTCCATTGCTCCTATGTGGCAGAACTGGGTTTTGAACCCAGAACCTCTGAATTCTGCCCTTTCCTTGGCCATGATCCCAACTCATTTTTCTAACTACACTGCAGACCACCAGCTGCCCTTCTGCAACCAAGTCACTCTCCAGACACTGCTCTGAGGCTGGGGGCTGAATTCCAAACACTCAATGCCCTCTTGCCTTCCCGTGGCCTCCATTGTTAACGACAACAAGACATGAACTGCCTCTTCAGAAGTCTCCCCAATCTAGCTGCAGTGACCTCACATCGTTGTCTTCCCTTGAGGCAGGGAGAGTGGCTGTTCTCAAGTGGCCACAGAGTGTATCAGTGACAGGGCTCAGACAGGCATAGAAGCCAGGCCCCCTGCTACTGGCTCCTTACCTGCAGCACTGACAGGTTGGTCTGCCCGGAAAGGCTCAGCTTCTCCTGTTCCGAGGGGTACGCGTTGTAGCGGTGCAAGTACAGCCAGTCCCGGAGGATCTTCACCGATTCTTTGGGCAGGTTGCCTCGGCGCTTCCTCTTGCCTGCGAGGGAGAGGAGGCCTTCATCCTCACCCAGGTCACTGTCTGACATGGTGTCTAGGGGCTAGGCTGGACCTTGGGCAAGCCTGGAACAAGTGACAAAGGGGATGGGGACATTATTACCACGCACTGCCTCTCACCCTTTCCTTGTCTCCAAACACACCATTATTAGAGCCTGGGACACCAAAATGGAGGGATAGCAAATCAAAGTCTCAGGCCATATCTTAGCCTGGGCAACCTAGAAGGGAAGAGTTTGAGATGCCTTTATTTTATGCGGTCGGCCAGTAGAAGACTACTGACATAAATGGCAGCTCATTAATAAGCAGTACCAGGCTAGAGAGAATCATAGCTACCACTGGGGTCTGTTTTCCATGCTCTGTACCAAGCACTTCACGCTTCCTATCTCATTTGATCCTCACAAAGTCCTTGTAAGACAGATACTACTATTACCATCATTTTATAGATGAGAAAATCAAGGCCCAGAGAGAAAGCCACCTAATTTAGACAGTTACCATGTGACCCAGTAATTTCACTCCTAGACATCTACCAAAGAGAAATGAAAACCTGTGTTCACAAATAACCTTGAACACAAATGTTTATAGCGACATTATTCGTAATAGCCAAAAGGTGGAAACAACCCAAGCGTCCATCAGTGGAGGAATGGATAAAACAAAATGTAGTCCATCCATATGGTGGAATATTATTTGGCCATAAAAAGGAGCTAAGTCCTGATCCATGCTACACTGTGGATGAACCTTGAAAATATGCTAAGTAAAAGAAGGTCACAAAAAACACATTTGATTCCATTTTAATGAAATATTTAGATTGGGCTGAGGGCGGAATAGAAGGATGACAGCTAAAGGGTATGGAATTTCTTTCTGAGGTGATAAAAATGTTCTAAAATTGACTGCAGTGGTGATTACATAGTTGTGAAAATACTAAAACCACTCATTTGTTTGCTTTAGATGGGTAAGTTGTATGATATGTGAGCTACATCTCAATAAAGCTGTTAGGAAAAAAAAATTTCACCTCCAGGATAGGGTACGGAAACAAGGTTTGGACCAAGGTTTGCCACCGCCAACAACCAACTTCCCCCAGCCCCACCAGACTCTATTGCATCTTGCCTCCCAGGTCTGGGATGTCTATTAATCACCATGGTCCTCCAGCAATCTGTGTAACATTTACTGTGCCTACTGTGCCCTGCAAGAGAGTGTTGAGTCATCCCTATTGGTTGTCTCAGACCTTCTCTTTTGTCATCTAGCCCCTGGCCTGGTCCATGAACCAATTCCTCAAAAATCCAGATAAATGAGCAAGGCTGGGCTCTGGTTCTCTCATCTTGGCTGTGTGACTTTGGCAAGTGTGCGCCTTCCTTTCTGGGCTTGAGCCCCCTCTTCACCTGTCAAACGAAGGAAGGGGTTTCCCTAGACAACCCAACTCAGTTGCTCATCCCCCTGACAAACTTCTGGTTCACACATGCAAAAGAGATTTACATTTTAAAACCAAAAGTTCCAGGACAAGCTAATGCCAGAATCTCAAGGCTCCTCCCTCCTCAGCCTTTTAACAGCTACCCAGCAGGCTGGGCCAAGAGACTCTGGCATCTCCCAGGTTTTGTTTCCTCGACTTGGGCCTGAGCCCAGATATCTGGGCTGGCTGGGCCAGGCTTTCGAGGGAAGGGTCTCACCCTCCCAGCCAGGCCACCTGGAGGTGAGACAGGCCTTGGTTAGAGGTGCCACTCCTCAGAGAACACCAACAGCAGGCTGCTTTCTGAGGTCAGGTTTCTGGGGCTTAGCTGGCCAGGGCAGTTGGGATCTGGGCTCAGGGATGCAGTCCTGGCAGGCTATGAGAAGTTTACTCAGGGTTATCTGTAAAAACTCCACCCTGGCTGCCAGCCAAGTCCCAGGCTGCAGGGTTCCTGAGGTGGCCCATGGAGATGACCCCTCAGCCTCCACAGACCTCTCTCCTCCATGATGTCCTGCACTCCAGCCAGCTTACAACGGGGGAGGTTTCCCACATACACACCCCACACACACACCCAGACACAGACTGACAGACACACACATGCCCTCACCACCACGCAACTCTGTAACAGTGCTCAGATAACAGGCACCAACCCATGGCTTAGCTCCTGGAACCACCATGGTTTTCACCGACAAACACAGCACACGCACAGCTTACAGATCCCACGTCTAGCACGAACAACTGGTACCCACGAAACCAGCCCAATTCCTGGATATACGCCTACCCACAAACTCCAACCGGCCCGCCCACCCGCGATCTCTCAGACTGAGGAAACTCCAAACGTCATCACACCAGCGATCAATTCTTATCCCAACTGGCCTGTGGCAGCACCCTCACGACACGACACCCGGTGCACCCTGCTACACACTCCACGACGCCGACGTGCAGCCACTCCCGCACGAACTTTCTGACAACTCCCCCAACTCCTCCCGATACTCCCCCGGGCCGCGCACTCACGGTGCATTCCCAGCAGTTCACACAAAGCGCGCAGCCTCCCCCGCGGCCCAGACCTAGTCGGAGCACATGGCTCCCGGGGCGGCGGGGAATCGGCCTGCGCTCGGGGCGCCCGCACCCCTCAGCCCCCTACCCCGCGCCAGACTCGGCGCCCCAGCTCCCCCGCCAGCCTGCAGTGCGGGTGGGGCGGGGGCTCTGGAAGAAAGAAAACTCACGTGTCTGTCCCGGGGCAGGAAAAAGTTTGGTTCCCACCCCCTTCCCCCGCCGCTTGGCGCTGGCTGACTCTTCGGGGCGCGGGGCTGGCCGAGCCTGCGCGCTCGGCTTTGTGCTCCGAACTCGGCCCGGAGGGGGAGGGGAGGGGGCTGGGCTCCCACCTCCGCACCGCCCCCCCCCACCAAGCCCTGCGCCCAGACTCCATGTTGGCCGCCCCCTACCCCGGAGACTGCGCGCTTCCCCCGCGGGAGGCTCGGCTCATGCTCGGCCTGCCTGAGGGTCCCGGCGCGCACAAACTTTCTTCGGGTCGCCGGCCCCACGCGCCCCGCTTCCTTGGCCAGCCTGGGAGTGACAGATGCCTCCGAGACAGACTTTCCTTTGTTCCAAAGGAAAGGGGAACTCGCGCGGGCTCCCCAGCCCCCCAGCCCCGGGCCCTTCCCGCTGCCCCCACCCGCAGCTGTCACCCTCGGCGGCCCCCTCCTCGGCTCGGCCGCGGCGGGGGGGGCGGGGGGGCGAGGCTGCTGGCGGTTAGCAACGTGCACTTTTTTAAACCAAACAAACCCGCCCCCCGCGCGCTCACCCCGGCCCGGGGCAGGGGCGGCCCTCTCACGGGCTAGGATCGTAGGGAGATGGGACCCCCAGAGGGGCCCCGAGAGAGCTTTCAACTGGGGGGGGGCGGTGGGACATTCCCCCCGCCGGCCCCCGCCCGCCCCCAGGATTCGCGGCTCACAAACACCAGAGCTCACACACCCACAATCGCACGCGCCAGGACGACGCCCCCTCCCCCGCCCGGCCCAGAAAAAGAAACTTTCCAAGTTGTCCGCGCGCCCCCCGCCCGCCTCTGTCCCACTCCTGAGCCCCGCACTGACTTTTCCGAGCGGATTTTCCGTCCACGCGGCCCCTGGCTCGGTCCCGGGCGTCCCGGCAGGGGGCGGGGGGCGCCGGGGGAGCGCGGCGCGTACCTGCCGGGCCTGACACTCGGCCTGACAGCTCGCGGCTGGAAAGCACCTCGCGGCCTGACGTCAGATCCCCTCTCCTCCCCCCCGCGCTTTCCTCGCCCTCCCCCACCCGCCCGGAGGGAGAAAACAAACTTTGTGCGGAGCGCGGCGAGCTACGCCCACCCCCCGCGGGGCGGGCCGACGGCGGCCAGGGGCTTCGTCCCGCCCACCGCGCCCGGAGGGGGCGGGGCCGGGAGGGCACCTTCTTCCTGCGCCCACCCCCACCCTCAGGAATGCCACATGGCCTCGGAAGAGGAGTGGTGGGGAATCCAGACACGGGAGAGTCGGCTTGGGGGCAGGAAGTGGCCCGTTTCTCCTCTCGGAGAGCGTTTCCGGAGCGCCTACTGTGTGCTCCACGCCGGGAGTGGGGGCCGTTACCGAGGGGAGAAATAATGCAGACTAACGTTTGTGAGACCGCTCCCTCCACCAGGTCTCCCGCCGGCGGTGTGATGGTTCCCATTGCACCAAGAGGAAACTGAGGCCCAGTTAGCCCGGGGATTTACCCCAGCTGGTGAGGACCGGGTTCTGAATGCGACGCCTCTTCTGCCCTCAACGGCCGCTAGAGTCGGGTAGAAGGCTGCTTCGGACACAACCCCAAAGCACGCAGCTCCTGGGTCTAGAACACAAGTGGCGGCCAGAGGTAAAAACAGGGCTTGAGGAATGTTTATCACACAGCGACGCGGAGCGGGGCCCTTGGTGTGTACCATCCCATCCAGTCCTTGGGTTATGGGCTTGGTGCTGTTACATATCCGCTCCTGGTTTACCCATGAGCCGCAGAGGCTCTAGACTTGCTTCTTGTCTCCCAGCCAACCAGTGTCGTTCAGCCCAGGTGGGTCCGTCAGTGGAGCCCAGCCCTCACCGCACTGAGGCCGACCACCTGACTAGAAACGTCCAGAGCTTGTCTCTGGAGGTTCACTACACTCAACTCCAGGATGTTTCCTTCGGTCTTCGCCAGCCGTGCCAGCACTCTCGTCCCTGCCCTGTGCTCTGTGCCACAATGTGAAGTACCTGGTGACCAGCCCCCCTCGGCTTCCCCACCAGACTTTGTGTTCCCCAGAGCGCAGCAGCACACAGCCGAAAACCGGCCGAGGCCTTTTCTGGGCCTCTGGTGCCTCATCTGGGCCCAGCTATCTAGGACCCTTGAGCAGCCTTGAGAAGGCTTTTGGTCCTAATTGCGCTTCAGCAGTGGAGAAATCTGAAAATAAAAATCGAGTTTTTTTTCCAAACAGGCCTTAAGCCAATCAGAATGCTGATTAAATGATCGTGAGAGTGCACCTGGGCTCCCGATTGAAGCCAGACTTCACTGCAACTGCTTAGAACCTAGTTGGCCACACTATCCTCCTCACAGCAGCACCCAAAATGTCAGTGCCACTGCCCAACGCCCACCATTTCACAGATGCAGAGACTGAAGCCCAGTGTGGAGGCCCCAAATGATCTCTTGGGGAAGTGGTGCTCTGTCTTAGAGAAGGGAGGCTTGGGGAGTCTTAGGGTAAAGGTAAAACTCCTGGGTCCTGGTCACTAGGCTCAAAGATATGTGTGGGGCAGGGACCTTCAGGAAGGGGGGAGTCTGGAAGGGGAAACGGGTGCATCCAGGTGAGTCTGGAGATATGACTCTGTCTGCAACACTTAGTGCCAGGCATTGTGGTCCAGTGCATGAGAGCCAGACTCTGCCATTTGGGGGAAGCGACTGGGGACCTAGGCTACAGCCCAGAGACCTCCCTGCAAATTGTGCCGCCCCCGCACCAGCGCTTCCGGGGTTTGTGCTAGGAGAGGTGCTCCAGGGCAAATAGAAGTCACCAGCTCCCTCCTCTCACCGCTGGGCCACCTGGGAGCTGGATAACAAAGCAGCTTCAGAAGCCCCTCCCCAGACTTCCTGGAGGGGGAGGGGAAGGGCTGGGATGTAAAAGGAGGCTTGGGAGTGTGTCAGGATTGCACATTGTAAACAGATTCCCCAGGTAAAGCCTGAATACCAGTGGACTATGAGAATTGCCATGTAAAGTTTTTCTTTTTTCTTTTTTTTTTTTAAAGATTTATTTATTTGAGAGAGAGAATGAGATAGAACATGAGAGGGTGGAGGGTCAGAGGGAGAAGGAGACTCCCTGCTGAACGGGAGCCCGATGCGGGACTCGATCCGGGGACTCCAGGATCATGACCTGAGCCGAAGGCAGTCGCTCAACCAACTGAGCCACTCAGGCACCTGCCATGTAGTTTTTCAACTAGTTAAGTATCAGAATTTAAAATGCATGCATCCTCTCAGCCAGTAAGTCCACTTCCAGGAATCTACCATGAGAAATAAACGCAGAACAATGATAAATGCTTATACAAGATTGTTCTTTGCAGCATTGTTCATTCTGGTGGAAGATTGCAGACAACTACATACCCCTGACCAGGCACTGACTTCTTACAGCACCTCTGGGACCTCCGTACAGCAGGGTGTTGTAATGGGGTAAGTCTGTGCACACTAACCTAGGGGATGGCCAAGCTATCTGTGTTGTGACAATTTGCAGTGTCCCAGCACAAGGGGTTTTGGATATTCTTGGTACCTTTATGGGAAAGCCTTTAATAACTGGGAAGATATTCTTATGTCATTTTTCTCTTCAGGTATGCTACTCCCTTCTCCGCTTTTCACATATGAAAAAACTGGGTTCCTGAGAGAAGGGACTTGCCTGATAATGAAGCTGGGGTCCTGACTCCTGGGACAGATCTGGGGTGGGGTCTGGATGGGAAGGACAGGTAGGTGTAGCGTCAGCCCCTAGACTCACCTGGTTGCCTTCAGTGGGCCATTTTAGGAAAAGCCTCAGGAACTCAAGGCCCCTCAGGCCAGAAAAGGGACTGGATAGGTTGCATAAGGCAACTCCTGCTTACCCAAATTAGAGGCTGCCGCCGATGGGGCTCCCTGTTCATTGTGCCTGTTTCTGGTGAACTTGATTATCACATAGGTTCAAATGAATGTCATGTAAGTCCACTTTCATTAAAAGAAAAAAAAAAGCCATTGCCCTTTTTACCTGGGGTTGATGAGTGGGGTAAGGGATCAGTATTCACCTGGAGCCAAGAGGAGCCAAGGCTAGATATGGTAGCATAAAGGAAGTGGGGTTCTGTGGGGTGGAGGGGAAGAGTCCAGAAAAGGACAGGGTCAGTGAGTAATTCAGGAAACGGCAGAATCAGTCAGCTGGTAGGGCCTTGAAGGCCGGGGTACAAAGTTTGGATTTGGTGTTGTGGGCTGTAGGGAGCCTTGCGGATTTCTGAGACCTGCTGAGGAGAGAGAGATAGGAAGTGACTGGCAGTAGGATGATCAGGTGAGGCAGCTCTGGGTAATTGAGGCCAAAATGATGGAGACCTGTCTCTGAGGTCTAGGATCTTTGTGGCTCTCTTCTGGGAGGTTCAGCATTCTCATCTAATGTGGATTTCAGCTTATCAACATCTTCCTTTTTAAAAGATTTGTCATATTCTGTTGATCATTCACAATTTGCTTAGCTTTCTCCAAATTTGAGGTATTCACTCATCTAATTTTTGAGTGCTTAGTGTTTGACAGGCTGTGTGCTTGAAGCTGGGGAACCCACTGCCTGGGTTGTCAGGAATGGTTTGGGCAACAGTGCCCACTGGTGAAAGGGGTATGGGGTTTGGGATTTGGAGCCAGGTGACGTAGGCAAATCATCCAAACCCTTTGAGCCTTCCTTTTCTCCTCTGTGGAAACATCTGGATTTGGTGAGGGTCAAAGAAAATAACGGCTGTGAAAACCCTTTGTGAATTATGTTCAGTGCATCTAGAAGAGCAGATACTGTTATCAGAGTGTCTTATAGCTCTGTGTGTCATTTGACAGTATGAGTTCCAGTTTCTTCTTCATCTGAGAAATGAGAGGGTTGGACATGTTAATCCTAAAGGTCTTTTCCTTCTTTGGCATTCTACCATCTAGGCTTAAATGATTTTTTTTTTAAGATTTTATTTATTTATTTGATGGAGAGAGAGAGCACAAGCGGTGGCGGGGGGCGGCGGACAGCAGAGGCTCTCTGCTGAGCAGGGAGCCTGATGCGGAGATTTTGATTTTTGATTTTGAAAACTATATATATATATATATATATATATATATATATATGTATATGTATATGTAAATGCTTGTTTGCCCACAGCTTTTTAAATTTTTATCTTTGCTGGTTTAAGTGCTATCGAGTATTATCTGAAAGTTGTATATGTCTGCATGACTTTCCTAACAGGCCAGGCTAATCTTTGTTCTAGCTAATCTTCGTTATCTGATTTTCTTCCTGTGCAAACAGTTTGCATCAAAGGGTACTTCAGAGGGGTCCAAGTCATAGCATTATAACTCAGGGGTGTTGGTGTGGCTGGGATGTGGCAGTGACCTGCATGTGGGGATACCACAGTCTCTTCTCTTAATGCCCTCTGGCTTCTAGACAAAGATAAGAGTGTTGTGCTTTTAATTTGGGGATTAAGAAAATCACTTTTGATTTTCTGGTAGTTTGCTCCTCTACCTGTGAGCCACTGGGTATGGCACCTCCAATCATGGCTACAGAAGTCAGCCAGGCAGAGTTGGCTGTTGTGGGGCCTGAGAGACTTAATGACTATTTTTCTTCATTTCTTTTATTAGGGTCCGTGTGATAGGATAGATGAGGATCAGATCCATTTGGCATAGTTTCATTTTTTTATATGTGGGTATTTTCTTCTGGAATATTATTTTTTCTTCTTTTTTTTGAGGTTTTTCTTTTTTCTTTTTTTTATTATGTTATGTTAATCATCATACATTACATCATTAGTTTTTGATGTAGTGTTCCATGATTCATTGTTTGTGCATAACACCCAGTGCTCCATGCAGTACATGCCCTCTTTAATACCCATGACCAGGCTAACCCATCCCCCTACCCCCCTCCCCTCTGGAACCCTCAGTTTGTTTCTCAGAGTCCATAGTCTCTCATGGTTCGTCTCCCCATCCGATTTCCCCCCCTTCATTTTTCCCTTCCTGCTATCTTCTCTTTCTTTTTTTTATTTTTTATTTTATTTTTTATTTTTTTAAAGATTTTATTTATTTGAGAGAAAGAGAAAGAGCGAGTGAGCACAAGCGGGGTGAGGGGCAGAGGGAGAAGCAGACTCCATGCTGAGCAGGGAGCCTGACACGGGACTCAGTCCCAGGACTCTGGGATCATGACCTGAGCTGAAGGCAGCTGCTTAACCGACTGAGCCACCCAGGCGCCTTTTTTTTTTTTTTTTTTTTTATCATTTAATGTATTTTTTGTTTCTGAGGTACAGGTCTGTGATTCAACAGTCTTACACAATTCACAGCACTTACCATAGCACATACCCTCCCCAATGTCTATCACCTAGCCACCCTTATTTTTTCTTTTTAAAGATTATTTATTTGAGAGAGAGAGAGAGCATGAGCGCGGCGGAGACGGGGAGCAGAGGGAGAGAGAATCTCAAGCAGACTCCCCACTGAGTGTAGAGCCTGCTGAGGGGCTCAATGAAGGGTTCAGTCTCACCATCTGGAGATCATGACCTGAGCTGAAACTAAGAGTTGGATGCTTAACTGACTGAGCCACCCAGGTGACCCTGGAGTATGTTTTTTAATTCCAAAAGCAATATGCTGTGTTAATTAGGGCAAGTTAATCAATGCAGGAGGCCTTTAGAGACAAAGTGAATAACTCCCCCCTCATTCCCACCTTCTAGCATTAGCAGTGCTAACCTGCATGTATCCTTTCTCTGCTTTCTCCACGTGCAAATACATACACACATCCTGAGAGGTGTTTTCTCTCTTCCAGGCTCTTATTTACATTCCTCACCCCTTCCCATTTCAACAGGGCTGCAATTAGCATTTTCTACATAAATATCTTTGCAATTTTGAGAATTTCCTGAAATAGATTCTCTGAAGTGGAATTACTGGGCCAAATAGTAAGAATGGATATTTTTAGGGCATAAACCTGGTGCACTCTCCATAGCAGTGTTTGCCACAGGAGGTAGGAGGTGCTAGCAGTTTTGTGTGAATCTTCTTTGATGGCTGAAGAATAGCCTTTGGTTCTTTTAATCTGCATTTTTTTATTATTAGTGAGATTGAATATCTTAATATATCGTAACTGTTGGGCATTTGTCACTTGTGAATTATCTGCACATCTTTTGGAGTCTTGAGTTTCTTTCCGACTTGCAAGCTCTTTTCAGTAGGAAGGATGCTTAACCCTTGTTTATTTTATTTGCTACAGGTAGGTTTTTTTCCCCCCAAGATTATTGTTTGCCTTACATTTTTTTCTTTTCTATTTTTTTTAAAAGATTTTATTTATTTATTTGACAGAGAGAGACACAGCGAGAGAGGGAACACAAGCAGGGGGAGTGGGAGAGGGAGAAGCAGGCTTCTGGCAGAGCAGGGAGCCTGATGCAGGGCTGGATCTCAGGACCCTGGGATCATGACCTGAGCCGAAGGCAGACGCTTAATGACTGAGCCACCCAGGCGCCCCTGCCTTACATGTTTTCTAAGCTGGGTTGTTTTTGTTCTGTTTATTATTATTTTTGTTCATTTATTTTTATTTCTTAAATTTTATTTTATTTAAGTTCAATTAATTAACATGTAGTGTATTATTAGTTTCAGAGGTAGAGTTCAGTGATCCATCAGTTGCGTGTAACACCCAGTGCTCATTACATGAAGTGCCCTCCTTAATGTCCATCACTCCCTATCCTCCCAAACCCCCCTCCCCTCTAGCAATCCTCAGTTTGTTTCCTGAGATTAAGAGTCTCTTATGTTTGTCTCCCTCTCTGGTTTTGTCTTGTTTCATTTTTTTCCTCTCTTCCTCTATGATCCTCTGCCTTGTTTCTTAAATTCTACATATGAGTGAGATCATATGATAATTGTCTTTCTCTGATTGACTTATTTCGCTTAGCATAATACCCTCTAGTTCCATCCACATTGTTGTAAATGGCAGGATTTCTTTTTTTTTGATGGCTGAGTAATATTCCATTGTGTGTGTGTGTGTGTGTGTGTGTGTGTGTGTGTTTGTGTGTGTGTGTGTGTACACACCAATCTTCTTTATCCATTCATCTGTCGATGGACATCTGGGCTCTTTCTATAGTTTGGCTATTGTGAACATTGCTGATATAAACATTGGGGTGGAGGTGCCCCTTTGGATCACTACATTTGTATCTTTGGGGTAAATACCTAGTAGTGCAGTTGCTGGGTCTTATGGTAGCTCTATTTTTAACTTTCTGAGGAACCTCATACTGTTTTCCAGAGTGGCTGCGCCAGCTTGCATCCCCACCAGCAGTTTAAGAGGGTTCCGCTTTCTCCACATCCTCACCAACATTTGTTTTCTGACTTATTAATTTTAGCCATTCTGATTGGTGTGAGGTGGTATCTCATTGTGGTTTTGATTTGTATTTCCCTGAAGCCGACTGTTGTTGAGCTTTTTTCTTTTTTTAAAGTAAACTCTTTGCCTCATATGAGGCTCAAACTCACAACCCCGAGATTAAGAGTCACACACTCTTACAACAGAGCCAGCTAGGCTCCCTTTTTGTTTGTTTATGTTTAAACTTTTCACTTGGTCAAATGTCAGTCTTTGTGGTATTGCCCGTTGCTTTTGGGCTAGGAAAGAATACAAGCAATCAAAGGATATTCACCTACATTTTTTTATTTTGTTCCTTCAAGGCCTAATTTTTAACATTTAACCCTTTACTGCATCTGGACTTGATTTTGGTTTACAGTGTGAGGCTAAGAATCCCAATAACTTTTTTTTCTGAATGATGTACCATTTCTTATCATTTTTCCCATCTTCTTGGATGTGTGATGTCACCTTTTCCAAGGCAGTGAGTTCTTACACTGTGTTTCATGGTATGTCTCAAGGAGGGAGTATCTTGAGATTACTATTTTGGAGGATGAAAAGACAGATTTCAGCCAGGGAAGGAAAGCCTTTGAACTTCTGTGATGGAGACAGATTCTCCTCCGTGAGGCTAATGGCTTTTTGCTTTAAGGACCCTCACTCTTGTCTCTTCCAAAGCCCTGGAAGTGGTCATATGTTTCTTTCTTTCTTTTTTTTTAAGATTTTATTTATTTCAGAGAGAGAGAATGAGAGATAGAGAGTATGAGAGGGAAGAGGGTCAGAGGGAGAAGCCGACTCCCTGCTGAGCAGGGAGCCCGATGTGGGACTCAATCCTGGGACTCCAGGATCATGACCTGAGCCGAAGGCAGCCGCTTAACCAACTGAGCCACCCAGGCGCCCGTGGTCATACGTTTCTATAAAATGTACAAAATTAAGAAGCCACTGGGTGGCTCAGTTCGTTAAGTGTCTGCCTTTGGCTCAGGTCATGATCCTAGGGTCCTGGGATGGAGCCCCACGTCGGACTCTCTGCTCAGCTGGGAGTCTGTTCCTCCCCCCAAGCCCCCCACCCTGCCCCAGTCTTGCTGTCTCTCTCACTCTCCCTCAAATAAGTAAATAAAATCTTAAAAAAAAAAAAAAAAGAAAGAAATTTTCATTGTAATATGACTTCCCTCCTCACTGTTCTCCTGTGAAGTGACCTCATGTTTGTCCTGGACATTTCGTGGATCTGGCTAATGGTTGGGTTAGAATACACTCAGTTTGGTTTTATCTGTTTATGTGGTTTGCAGTCGCTTCCACTAGTGGTTCAAGTATGTCTTGGTTTAGGAAAAGCTGCAGGAACAGGGGTAGTATCGCCATGGACAGGTGTCCTGTAGCGTCTGCGCCAAAAGTGGGTAAGGAAGATAAACAAGGTTTGAAACATTTGGAGTCAGAAGCTGATCTATGGAAAATTCTCTCAATCATAAAGACTGTAAAAATAGAAGCAGAAGACTCAGTTCTTACTAACACTTATTAAAAGTGGAAGTTTTCTTCTGCCAAGAATGTACTCCATAATGCAGTGTGTACTGTTATAAATGTACATGTTAGAAGTAAGACTGAGTCATCCTTATTTTCTCTCTATAAAAGGATATTACTAGGGGCACCTGGGTGGCTCAGTCGTTAAGCGTCTGCCTTTGGTTCAGGTCATGATCCCAGGGTCCTGGGATCAAGCCCCACATCAGGCTCCCTGCTCAGCGGGAGGCCTGCTTCTCCCTCTCCCACTCCCCCTGCTTGTGTGCTCTCTCTCGCTGTCTCTGTCAAATAAAGTCTTAAAAAAAAAAAGGACATTACAAAACCCTTCTCATATGAAGAACCATCAGAGTATATGGCCCCAGAAGTAGGAAAAAAGACTTACAGAGGTGTTTCAGGCAGTTAAAAAGAAAATGTTATTTTTCTGGATTTTGTGATGTTCGTGATATTTGGGGGTTTTTTTTGTTTAAAGATTTTTTTTTAAGATTTTATTTATTTATTTGACAGTGACACAGCGAGAGAGGGAACACAAGTAGGGGGAGTGGGGGAGGGAGAAGCAGGCTTCCCGCCGAGCAGGGAGTCCAATGTGGGGCTCCATCCCAGGACCGTGGGACCATGACCTGAGCCGAAGGCAGATGCTTAACTGACTGAACCACCCAGGTGCCCCATGATATTTGTTTTTAAAAAGGTTGTAGTTTGCTATAATTTTTCTCTCATTTTTGAAGAAATATTCACATTTTTTCCAATTTTGTATATTTTATATTCTTAGGGAAGCCCCCCCCCCATTATATGTTTTAGGTCACACAAAACATGGATCTGCCTTCAACCCTTAGGATGAATATTTTGGCAGAGTTAAAGCCTGATCCCTTCAGAAGATCTGGGTATAATTTGTCCCCTCTGGCCTTTTGGAAAATGAAATTTCTTGCACTTTACCCTAATTTTGACACTGAAATAAAACTTTTAAAAGAGGCCCTTAAGTGAATGTCACTTCACGCACTCTGTTCTTCACCTTGCCTTTTTCACTAGAGACCTTTCTCTTTGCACTTGAAGAGCTTCCTGGTTCTTTTCGGGAATTACCTCTTATCCTCTTTTATGGATAGATCACATTTTGTTTATCCATTCATCCATCAGTAGATGCTTGGGTTCTTTCCACCTTTTGGCTGTTGTGAATACTGCCGCTGTGAACATGGTGTACAAATATCCGTTCGAGTCCCTGTTTTCAATTTTTTTGGGTATATACCCAGAAGTTTCGTCATATTTTGAAGGCATTACTCTGCTGTCTCTCAGCTTTCAGTATTGCAGTTGGGAAGTCCCGAGTCATTCTGAATACTGATGCTGTGTACCTGACCTACTTTTTCTTCTCTAGAAAGTTCTAGAATCTCCTCTTCCTTAGTGGACTGGAGTTTCTTGATGAAATGTCCTCACAGGGGTCCATTTTTCCCATTTTGCTGGGAGTTGAGTGGGGTATGAACGCCCTGGGGCAGGTCTCCCCATTTAGTACTGTGAGTGCTCTGCCTCTCTGGCAGTGTTCCAAGAGCTGAGTGGAGCAAGAGGGCCGAGGTTCTGGACATCCTCAATGGTTAATACGTGGACATTTGTATAATCCCTCTGTTGCTTGTACCTTCTCTGTCTCCTGTGCTCCGTGTCCACCTGTCCAGGGACCTTCTTCTACTCCCTCCTAAAAATATGTTTCTGATCTGCCAGGGTCTGCCCCCCATGAGGGAAGAGGGTGGGTAGTGTAAGGAGGGGATCTAGGAATCTATTCGTTGGAGTTTTTAAGCTGCTTTTTAAACCCTCGTTCTTACCAATCTTCCTACCACTAATTTCTGAGCCTTTTAAGGAATTTTTAGTGTAAATCAGACTAAACTGTCACCTTTTCATATTGCCTGCTTGGTGTTGCTGTATGATAGTACTTGTCCATTTACTTTCCAGCCTCAAAAATTTCATTGTGGTCCCCTCTTCTGTTCTGCTTTTTCTTGTGGGTTTTTGCATTTTGAAAGTGGAGTTTTAAGAAGGAGTCAAGTTACATACTTGTGATAAATCCACCTGCTTCAACTTAAATTTTTTTTCCCCACATGGCTCCCCAGTGGTTCCAACGCCCTGTGTCAACTAGTCTACCTTTCTCCCTTTGGTTTGAGGTGTCACCTTTATCCCTGTACCATATATGAAGTCCCATTTGTCTGTGTGTCCTATTAGTGCATTTTCTGTTCCACTTCAACAGATATTTCCTGAGCACATGCTGTGCCAGGCTCTGATCTAGGAACGGGGCGGCAGGGGGATGCGGGATATCAGGCAAAGCCCTCGCCTCATGGAGATTACATTCTAATGAAGGGAAGCAGGCAGTTAGCAGATAATGTCAGAGATACTCGGAAGAAAAAGAAACCAGAGAACTGCATAGGGAGTGAGAGGTTGAGCTACTGTGGATAAGTTGGTTAAAGGAACGCCATCTCAGGAGGTGACACTGACTAGAATCTTTAGTGAATTGGAAACTCCAGCCACACGTGGATCTTTTTTTTTTTTTTAAAGATTTTATTTATTTAATTGACAGAGAGAGAGACACAGAGAGAGAGGGAACACAAGCAGGGGGAGTGGGAGAGGGAGAAGCAGACTTCCCGCCGAGCAGGGAGCCCGATGCGGGGCTCGATCCCAGGACCCTGGGATCATGACACGAGCCGAAGGCAGTCGCTCAACCAACTGAGCCACCCAGGCGCCCCTCACACGTGGATCTTTAGAGGGCTGTTGCTGGCAGAGGACATACCAAGGGCAGAGACCCTGAGACAAATGAGCTTTGGGGAAAAACAAGAGCAGTGTGGATTGTCAAATTGTCTGTTTTTCCCTTTATTTCTGTCAGTTTTTGCCTCATATATTTTGGTGCTGTTGTTAGGTACGGATATGTTTAAAATGTTTCTGTCTTTCTGATGGATTGACCCTTTTGTCACTATAGAGTGTTTCTCTTTATCTCTAGTATTTTAAACCCACACAGTCTGACTCCTAAATCCATGTACTTAATCTCACACCAACTGCCCTGCCTCTCCAGGTGTGTCCTCAGGTGTTCTTCCAGCTCCTATATTCTTAGCAGTTCCAGACTCACTCAGGTGTTCTTTGTCAGCCAGATCTTCCTATCCTGGGTCTTGATAAGACCAACTGGAATTCTGTTCTCTACTCCAGGGAAGTCCTTCCCAAGGTGCCTGCAGATTGCTGGACGTTCTCATTTGCCACCGCCTTGGGCCCTGGAGCCTGCTTGCCTACAAGCATGCCCTGGTTCTGTAGAGTCTCCTCATGTCAGTCACTTTCCCCATCACCTCTCTCAGGGCCTCTCCCCTCAGCCTTCCCATGCCTCATCAAGCCTTGCTAACACATGTGGAGTAAGCCATTTACAGTCAGAGGGTGAGAGGGAAGGTGTACCTTACAGAAACACAGAGGACTCTGATTTCCACGTTCCCCGCCCATGGGCATCCTCTGGTGGCCCGGCTACTGAAGGGTTTGTCATGGCCCAGCAGTACCCAGCCTTCCCTCACCTGCTCCGGGCTCTGGTCTCCCCTTCCCTCCATTTCGAGACCCTTCTTCCTTCTCCTCTCACCCGTTTCTTCTCTGAAGCAAAACCAGATCTCTTCCTCTGCCATCTGTAGAGTCATTTAATGGCTGCTTTTGTTTGTTTCTTTGGCTTCTCAAAGGTTGGGCACTATCTACTTTGGTCCAGCCCCTCAAGGGATTTCCCTAAACCCAGATTAACTGGAGAGTTGTGTGGGGCCAGCAGTCGAGTCAGAGAATGTCCCACCTGGCTCCGCGAGCTGGGTTTATTGTCCTGACTTCCAGCTGCGGTTGGCTAATATGTTGGCATTTCCTGGACGTTTTACTTATTTGTGGGAGCAGAATATTTGAAGCCAGGACTTTCTAGAAGAGTCTCAGAGATCTGTGATGCTGAATAAATCATCACACTGAGGCCCAAGGAGAGTCTACCAAGTGGTGGAACTAGTCTTCAAGCCCTGGCCTAGGATGTACCCTGGCCCTGGTGGACCCTTGCTTGGGTGTGGCTTGGGTCATTGCCTTCCTCTCCCTGAGCCCAGCTTCCCATATGGGAAATGGGAGTAACAGCACTATCTCCTTACAAACCTGTCGTGAGAGATAAATGGTAAAATGCTTATACCATGCTGTGCCTAATGCTTGGGAAACAGTAAGGGCAAGTTACACCAAAAAAATTTTTACTAGTTACATTTTATGACTTCCTACGGTTTTCTGATCTGTGTTTCACAAATCAGTGTGTGTGTGTGTGTGTGTGTGTGTGTGTGTGTGTGTTTCATGTGGGAAAGACGGGCTTCTGCAATCAAATCAATACCAAGAGAATACTTAATTTTTGCATGGAATAGCAGGAGGCACTGCAGAGAAACCTGTCATTTTTTGGTAGAGAACGAAGTATATGTCCACACACAAACCGATGCATGAATGTCCATAACCACCTTATGCATGGTAGCCCCAAAATGTAAGCTGCCCAGATAGGCATCAGCTGGTGAAAGGAAAAGAAACGGTGTTATATTCGTGTGATGGAATACTTAACTACGCGCCTATGAAAGAGAACTACAGATACATGCAGCAACGTGAATGAGTCTCACAATATGCCAAGTGAGAGAAGCTAGACACAAAAGCGTGACTATTGTATGGCCTCCTCACATAAAACTCTAGAAAAGAGAAAGGAATCTATGAAAAGTAGATCAGGTGGGGAGGTGGGCTGGACCGAAAAGGGGAATGAGCACACGTTTGCCAACATTAATTTCATTTTTCACTTAAAGTGGGTGAATTTTATTAAACAAAGACAATGAGATGTAAACATGCAACGAGTGGTTAAATTTTCTCATACATTAAATTTAAGTTGACCAACAGCTTACATAGGCAGTTAAACTCTGCTCTTTGTTCACTAGGTTGTACATTTACTTTCTCATCTTCCCAGATGGAGGCATTTTACAGCTCAGCATCTGGATAAACAAAATCCTTTAAGGCCCAAGTACCTTGTGCCTAACAGTTTCCCTTTAACTGAAATGAATTCCTTTCTTAAGGGCGGGCGGATTTATGTCTGACTTTATATTTCTCTCTCTCAAGGGCAAGGAGTGTTTCTAATCTGTTTCTGTGGGTCTCTATCCTTAGAGCAGGGGGAGCTGCTGGAGGGTTTTGGCCAGGGCAGTGATATGGTCAGACATACTTGGGAAGAGCAACCCGAAAGCACCCCGTGGAGGATGGATGAGAGGCAGGTTGGGGACAATCAGGAAGGCTGGTGAACAGGCTGGGGCAGGGCAGCTCGTGGAGCAGTATGCTTAAAAGGTGTGCATTTTTCTCTATATAAATTATACTTTTTTCTCTATATAAATTATACTTCAATTTTAAAAAATGAGAACAAAAGACTATCACAGGAGTCCACATGATGTGCAGAGGCCTGAGAAAGAGGTTCCAGTCCAGGCTGGGAGCAGTAGATGGTGTAGGGACTTGAGTGGGGTTCTGGGCGTAGAACTGACAGGGTTTGAGGAGAGGCTGGGAAATCCAGGAGGCCTGGGGCAAGGATGGGGGGCAGGACAGGGAGGAAATTGGGCCCTTGAGCCCTGAAGATGAGCCCTTTGGAGTGGTCGGGGGCCCTGGCTGAGTAAATAAACTTAGCCTGCAGCTCTGGGATTCTGCTAGGAGGGGGAGCCAAGAAAAGGCCTTGACCCTGTCCTCAAGTGTCATGGCTGATGGGGGAAGCAGACAGCCTTCTTGGGCCCGTTGAGGAAGGCGTGGAGGGACCTTGGGGGGAGCAAGTAGCCATCTGTTCATGGCCCCTCCTTCAGACTGTGCTTACCGGTTTTTCTCCCAGGCCCATCTGAGGGTGGGGCATTAGGAACCAAGTGACAAGGTTCTGACCCACCTGGTGGGACTTGTGGCTCTGAAGTTCCCGAGCAGGGTGACCCTGGGCAGTTTGCTTAATCATTTGCTTCTCAATTTCCTCACCTGTAAAATGGGGGTAATATCCTCTTCGCCCCTTTGCCCCCTTCCTAAAAAATGCACCTTGCGTTTTCCCCTCCGGCAGGGTAATGTGCCCGTGCTGTGCATGGGAGTGCCATGCTGCGAAGTGCGGCTCTCAGGCACCTCACTCTGAAGGATCCCTTCCTTTGAGCTCCTAAGGGCTCAGTGGGCGTGGGGCCACCGGTCCCTTGTGCAGCTTAGTAAGGGAGGCCCTTGGCGGGTTTACAGGCCGCTGGTGTCCCAGAAAGCAGACTGGGCTAGGAATTGAACGCTGTCCCCAGTTCTCTGGGTGACCTTGGGCGACCCCTAGTGGGATGGGTGGCAACACGCAACATCCCCACAAGGGTGGGTTTTGCCGCTTTGTACCAGATTTTGCTGATATATTTACCTCTGCCAAGGGTACCAGGTAGCAATTCCTTCATTATATTTTTGCACTGTGGCTTGCTTTTATTCCCTTGCACGCAGTGCTCATATTCTCTTTTACACCATTGTACGTATGGAATGGGGTTTCACTTACCAGCCAATCCAATATATTTTGTTATTTCCAGTGTATCACTATTGATGGCATTTTTTCTTAGCTTTTGGGACTTCTGTCCGTTCCAGAGCTTGTGAATTCCTACTAGAGTCCTCTGAACTGTATTTATATTACCAAAGTGTTGTTTCCTATAAAACCACTTTCAGGGCACATTCAGTATGTCTATTTTATTTTATTTTATTTTTTTTAAAGATTTTATTTATTTATTTGAGAGACAGAGAGAATGAGAGAGAAAGCACATGAGATGGGGGGAGGGTCAGAGGGAGAAGCAGACTCCCTGCTCAGCAGGGAGCCCGATGCGGGACTCGATCCAGGGACTCCAGGATCATGACCTGAGCCGAAGGCAGTCGCTCAACCAACTGAGCCACCCAGGCACCCTCAGTATGTCTATTTTAAAATTCATTTTATGTAATAACTTAAAAAAGAAAGCACTTTCTATGTACCAGGCACTGTCCTATGTACTTTTTAATCTTGTTTAATCCCCGTAACAACTCTTTGAGGTGCAAGTTATCTCTGTATTTTTTTTAAGGTTTTATTTATTTATTAGAAAGACAGAGTGTGAGTGAGCACGAACCCAAGCAGGGGGAGGGGCAGAGGGAGAGGGAGAAGCAGACTCCCCGCTGAGCAGGGAGCCCAATGTGGGGCTGGATCCCAGGACCCTGGGATCATGACCTGAGCCGAAGGCAGACGCTTAACTGACTGAGCCACCCAGGCGCCCCAGAGAGTTATCTTCATGTTATGGCTGAGAAACTGAGCCCTCAGAGAGGTTCAATAACATGGACAAGTTCATACAGCTAATAAATGGCAGAACCAGGACTGCAACCTAATTTTCTTCTCCTAATTACTCCATTGTGTTACCTCTGGTCTCAAAATTATTTTCCCAGAGCCTTTCGATGTAAAGTTGGGATGCCTCATATGTACTTGTGTATCTTATAAGCCAAGAAACAGGCTTCGTTCAGCTATTAGTACTATATCTTAACCTCAGTTGTGAGCCCCAATTCCTTTTTAGGGTGACCTCAGGCCCCAGAGCCTCATCTGTAAAATTGGGGGGGCATGTGAAGATTTATATGAATCGATTTGTTTATTTAAAAAAGATTTATTTTAGGGCCCCTGGGTGGCTCAGTTGGTTAAGCAACTGCCTTCGGCTCAGGTCATGATCCTGGAGTCCCGGGATCGAGTCCCGCATCGGGCTCCCTGCTCAGCGGGGAGTCCGCTTCTCCCTCTGACTCTCTTCCCTCTCGTGCTCTCTCTCATTCTCTCTCTCTCAAATAAATAAATAAAATCTTTAAAAATAAATAAATAAAAAAGATTTATTTGAGAGAGAGAGAGCTTATGCGTGCAAGTGAGGGGGAAGGGCAGAGGGAGAGGGAAAGGGGAGAAGCAGACTCCCTGCTGAGGGCAGAGCCTGTCAAGGGGCTTGATCTCACCATCCTGAGATCATGACCTGAGCTGAAGTTGAGTCAGCTTCTCTACCGACTGAGCCATCCAGGTGCCCCCAGGGCCCTCTGTATGTGCCGAAATAAATCTGAGGAAAGAAATGTTTATAAATCAAACATTAAAACAATTCATAAAGGGTGCCTGAGTGGCTCAGTTGCTTAAACATCCGACTCTTGATTTCGGCTCAGGCCATGATCTCAGGGTCATGAGATCGAGCCCCGTGTCAGGCTCTGCACTGGGCGGGGACTCTGCTTGGGATTCTCTCCCTTCTTCTCCCACTGCTCCCCCCACCCCCTGGCTCTTTCTCTCTCTCTCAAAAATAAACAATAAAAATAAAATAATAAAGAAGGTCCTGGCATGTTCCCCCCCCCCCAGGATTTTATACATAGTGGGCCTTCTGCAAGAATTCTGGGGATGAAGACGAGACCAAGCTCCAGGGAAGGTCTACTTTACCCCTTCTGGGAAGTTAATTTCTAGCCAGGGGAGAGGTGCTGGTAATTTCTACAAGTTTATAGAGTTAGATCCCACGTTAGGTGATTATGTAAAGTAACTGCCAACTTCACAACGACCGATGAAGCTGCTTCTACTGTTTTCCATTATTTGGCAGATGTGGTGGAAATGGAGACCAGTGGTCTGCCCGAGTGACTCAGTGGATGTGTGTGGGTGTGGGGCAGGGGTGTGGTGGGGGGAAAGGTCGTCCAGGTGATGTCCTTTTTGGTTGCCACTGTGGTCACTGCCTCGGGCTACTGCTGCCCGCCGCGAGTGGCAGCTCTGCAGCAAGGTGCCCAAGAGCCAGCCAGAGGCTCTCAAGGGCTCCATGGGCCTGGGCTACTGGTGCCTGGACGTGGGATCCTAACATCTTAGAATTGAAGGGACCTCGGAGGTCCTCAGGAGGCCGCTGGCATCAGGACAGCAGACTAGGCTGGACGTTCTGAGTGTTTTGTCGGAATTGGCTAGGTGACCTTGTGCTTGCCACTGCCCCTGGCTGGGCCACGGTTGGGATACCGAAGGCCCTGTTAGCTGTCGTGTTCCCTGGTACAAGTCTGGCCTTTCTGTTTAATGTGTGAGGACACTGAGGTCCAAAGAGGGACTGGGATTTTCCCGTATAATTTTACAGCCCAAAGAATTCTTAAAAAGATCCCTTTTTTTGGTCAGTGACATGGGAAGTGCAGGGGCTCTGGAATCAGATTGCCTGGCATATAGTAATTGCTCATTAAATGTGGGCTGTTATTTTATTGAGCAGCATCCTATAGTGATTGAGTGTAAGTCTTTCTCTTACTAGTTGTGTGACCTTGCCCTGAGTAGGTCATTTAACCTTTTCCTGCTTCAGTTTCCTTAGGTGTGAATTGGGTTAATAATAACTCGGGGGAGGGGGAATAAGATTCAATTATCCATGTATAATACAGAGCTAGGCACATAGTCTGTAGTAAGTGCCCAGTAAACACAAAAGTCTGTCCCTGCTGGAAACCCTCGGGTGGTTCCCATGGCACTTTAGAGTCCTGTCCAAACTCCCCAGGGTCCTAGAGGGCTCTAAAGGCATCACTTTGCCTCTGCCTCACTCTCATCTCCCACCAGACTCAGCCCCACCACTCTGCTTCATGCCAAGTTCATGTCCACAGAGTGCTTTTTGTTTGTTTTTTAACCCTTGTTATTTCCCCTGATTTTAGCTTAAATGTCACCTCAGGAAGGCTGGCCCTGACCTCTCAGGACTGGTCTCCCGGCCTTCCTGCCCCGTGTTGTTCAGTTTGCTACATCACACTTAACCGGGTTTGTAACGATGGGTTTTGTCCTTGTCTCTCCCTTCCTTGCTCCATGGTGAACTGGTTTCTTCACTGTGGACCCCCCTAACGCCCCCCCGTAATAGGCTTGGGATAGATGCTTGTTGGTACTGGGCACCCAGTCTCCTGTCGAGTCTCGTCACCTACATCCACGTGGCTCTCTCTCAGGCCAATCTGATCAAGCTCTGTCCCACTTCAGACCCTCAAAGACTCCCTGGTGCTCGGGGGCAGGGGGGGCAGCCGTGAAGAGAGAAAACCAGACGCAGTCACCTGGCATCGAAGGCCCATCAGATCTGGCCCCTCTGATCTTTCTCCCCACTTCGCCCCACACTCCAGCATGGAGACTCTAGGCAAAGTCCCGGCCCCTGTTTGGCTTTCTTTTCTCATCAGTTTTAGGGTGACCAAGGGTGCTTCTGAACGTCAGGTAAACCTCAGCCATTTATTGTCTACCCCCTGACGGCAAGCCTATCCCAATGGAAATTGATCTGTCAGGGGAGGAGCCCGTTAATTTCAGGACTCTTCTGTAAGTGTCCCGCAGTTTCTCTTTTCCCAAGCCCGTGGCCCCCACCTCCTCCTTTTCCTCCCTTGTCCCCATCATGACCCATAGCCATCTAGACGCACCATCACCCGTGGGTTTCTTCTAGTCCTCCCTCCTGTGCCCCCGCCCCCACTCTACAGATCCTCTCTAAAATGTTTTCTCTGGGTCCTTGAATAATATATGGAGAATCCTCTGCTGGTTTTAAAATCCCATGCACGTTTTAATATTACATTTAAGGGGGCGCCTGGCTGGCTTGATCGGTGGAGCACGTGACTCTTGATCTCGGGGTTGTGAGTTCAAACCCCACGTTGGGTGTAGAGATTACTTAAAAAAATAACATCTTAAAAAATAGTACATTTTTACAGCTCTCATTCTGTCCCCCCCCACATTATTTTTAATATCTATCCATGTTGCGTGAACGTTGAGTTCATTGCATCACAGAGCTGCCCAGTACTCCACAGCATGCGTCCATCACATTTCACTTTTCATTCTCCTCATCACAGACGCGTAGGTTCCCTCCACAGCACTGCTCTCATCAAGGCTGCTTCAGGGAACATCTTGTCCTGCTCCTTCTGGGCCTCAGCACAGATTTCTCAGTACAATTGCTGAGCCTTAAGGGGTTTCCTTGTTCCCAGGTACCATCGGGTGCCCGCCCTCATGCATGAGTGCCCCAGTCTGTATCCTGCCACCTGTAGGAGGAGCCCCCTTTCTCTCCATCTTTGCCAGGGTTCAGTATTCTCTCTCTCTCTCTCTCTCATGTTTGGCAATCTGATGAGTATAATGTGGCCTGTTTCTGATTTGCTTTCTTAATACCAGTGAGGTCGTTCTGTTTTACTTGTTAGTTGAAATTTCTCTTTTGTGAATCTCCTTTTTATATGCTTTGCCCGTTTGCCTATTAGATGCCCCAACTTTGTTTTTTTTTTTTTAAGATTTTATTTATTTATTTGAGAGAGAGAGAATGAGAGAGAGAGAGCACGAGAGGGAAGAGTCAGAGGGAGAAGCAGACTCCCCGCTGAGCAGGGAGCCCGATGCGGGACTCGATCCCGGGACCCCAGGATCATGACCTGAGCCGAAGGCAGTCGCTTAACCAACTGAGCCACCCAGGCACCCTAGATGCCCCAACTTTTTCTTGCAATGTGTTAGGTATTAATTCCTTGGTTCATTTTAATATAGTAAAAATTCACCCTTTTAAAAAAATGAGTCTTTTTTTTTTGAAGATTTTATTTATTTATTTGACAGAGACACAGTGAGAGAGGGAACACAAGCAGGGGGAGGGGGAGAGGGAGAAGCAGGCTTCTTGCTGAGCAGGGAGCCCGATGCGGGGCTCGATTCCAGGACCCCGGGATCATGACCTGAGCCAAAGGCAGACGCCCAACAACTGAGCCACCCAGGTGCCCCTAAAAAAATGAGTCTTTTTTTTTTAAAAAGATTTTATTTATTTATTTGAGAGAGAGAATGAGATAGAGAGAGCATGAAGGGGGAAGGTCAGAGGGAGAAGCAGATTCCCTGCTGAGCAGGGAGCCCGATGCAGGACTCGATCCCGGTACTCCAGGATCATGACCTGAGCCAAAGGCAGTCGCTTAACTGACTGAGCCACCCAGGCGCCCAAAAAAATGAGTCTTAACAAACATATACTACTACATAATCAGCACCACAGTCACGATCCAGAGTGGTTTCGTCACCCCCCGAATTCCCTCAGGCCCCCACAGTCTCTCTTCCCACCTCGTGCCCCTGGCAGCCCACTATGCTGTTGTCTGTCCTATGGTTCTGCCATATTCAGACTATCATATAAAATGGGGTCATATATATAAAGCCTTTGAGTTTGCTTCTTTCTTTTAGAAGAATGCAATTGAAACTCACCCACGTTGTGTGTATCTTTAGGCCATCGGTTCCTTCTTATTGATGAAGAACATTCCATTGGATGAATATACTACATTTTGTTTAACCATTTATCATTTGAAAGATATTTGAATTGTTTCCAGATTTGTAAATTTGTTTCTGATGACCTTGCCAGTTTTGAGGGGTACTGGTCAGGTATTTTGTAGAATGCTCTAGAGTCATGTCTAATTTCTTGAACATTACGCCTTGAATTTGGAGGACATCCCATTGGGATGCTCAGGGACTTACTTGCCAGAGCCAGTTACACTGTTGTCTGCAATGGAAGTCTCAGAGGTTTTTGTTTTTGTTTTTAGAGACTTTATTTATTTATTAGAGCGAGAACACAAGCGATGGAGAGGGAGAAGCAGGCTGCCCATTGAGCAGGGAGCCCGATGCGGGGCTCGATCCCAGGACCCTGGAATCATGACCTGAGCCGAAGGCAGATGCCTGATGACTGAGCCACCCAGGCGCCCCTGGGTTTAGGGGGCTTTAACCATCATTAAAACTACCTTTCCTGACTCTGTTCCTCCCCCCCATACCACCTGTCTCTCTCTTTCTCTTTCTTGTTTTCTTTCATTTTTGTTTTCTTTGTTCTTTGTTTTCAGACTCTGTTTTGGTTTTAGTTCTTGTCCAAACTATTTCCCATTGCTGGCAGCAGTGATCGACAATTGTTTTTGTGGTGTATTTGTTGCTCTCTTAACAGGACAGTGGGGGTCTGTTCTCTATTCAGTGGGGAATGTGGGAAACTCTGATTTGTTTTTTTTTTTTTTATAGTTTGCTTGCCTGTTTGCAAGCTCAAATCAATTAAGAAAATATTGGGAGAATTAAGAAAGCATCAAAAGGAGAACAGCCCATTGAGGCTAGTGGGTTTTTGTGTTTCTTGGTTTATTTTGGCACATGGCTGTGGTCACAGATCTGAAGCTGAAAGTTTGCAGTGTGTCTGGAGGGGTCTGAAATATTTTCCTACTTTGTAGTGTTAAATAAGTTAAATTGTAACATGTCTTAAATTTAAGGTTTGTTTTGATTGGTTTATCAGACCTAATGGGGCATATAATAGAAGGAAATAAAAAAATTTACAAGAAATGAAATGGAAGTTCTAATAGTTTCAATGTACTAGCCTTTGAAAAGAAAAAGTTTACACAAACATTAGCTTAGGAAGATTTATTTTGAATAGTTACTATTTGTTTTAACAGCTTTATTGTTAAATAAATTACATACTGGAAATTCACCAATTTAAAGTGTACAATTCAGTTAGTTTTCGCATATTTAAAGAGTTGTGCAACCATCAGCATAATCAGCTTCACTCCCCATCTGCGTTCTCCCTACCCCCAGCCATCGGCCAACACTGATACACCTCATTCTCTATAGATTGGCCCATTGGAGACATTTCATGTAAATAGAGTCATGCAATTCGTGGTCTTTTGTTAAGGACTTCTTTGATTTAGCATAGTGTTTTTGAGGTGTATCCATGTTGTAACATGAATCAGCACTCCATTCTTTTTGGTGCTGAATAACATTCTGGTGCATGGAGCAACAATATTTACTTATCTGTTCAGTAGTTGATGGACATCGGGGTTGTGTCTGGTTTTTGGCTATTTTGAATAATGCTGCTATGAGCATTTGTGTAGAAGTTTTTGCGTGGATGTATGTTTTCATTTTCTGGGGAGTATACCTAGGAGTAGAATTGCTGAGTCACGTGGTAACTGTTCAGCCTTTTGAGGAACTGCTGGACTATTTTCCCAAGCTGCACCATTTACATTTCCTCCTGTGGTGTGTGAGGGTTCTAATTTCTTTAAATCTTTCCCAACCTTGTTGTTTTCTAGGTTTTTAAAATTATTATTATTATAGCCATTAATTTCCCTAATGCCTAATGATGTTGAGCATCTGTACATTTGCCTACTGGCTGTTTGCTTATCTTTGTTTTTTTTTTTTTTTTAAAGATTTTATTTATTTATTCATGAGAGAGAGAGAGAGAGAGAGAGGCAGAGGGAGAAGCAGGCTCCCAAGGAGCAGGGAGCCTGATGCGGGACTCGATCCCAGGACCCTGGGATCATGACCTGAGCCGAAGGCAGACGCTTAACCATCTGAGCCACCCAGGCGCCCTGTTTGCTTATCTTTGGAGAAATGTCTGTTCCTATCCTTTGATCATTTTTAAATTGGTTATTTATCTTTTTATTATTGAGTTGTGAGAGTTCTTTATATGTAAGCCTCTAATCAGATGTGATTTGCAAATATTTTATTTTATTTGCACTTTTTTTTTTTAAATCTTTACACCCCATTGTGGGACTCAAATTCAGGATCTCAAAGTCAAGAGTTGCAGGCTCCTCCAACTGAGTCAGCCAGGTGCCCCTATTTTCACTTTCTTGATGTGAATTACTCTATTTAAATTTCGCTTATTTCTTGTACTTCCCCAGAAAAAAATCCCACCCATGGATTTTCGAATTTCTTGAGTTCTTTTTTTTTTTAAGATTTATTTATGTATTTTATAGAGAGCAAGCACGCACAAATGGGAGGGATAGAGGGAGAGGGAGAGAGAATCTCAAGCAGATTCTGCACTGAGCACAGAGCCCAGTGCGGGGCTTGATGTCATGACCCTGAGATCATGATCTGAGCCGAAATCAAGAGTTGATGCTCAACTGACTGAGCCACCCAGGTGCCCCTTGAGTTCCCTTTCTATCCTTTTAGTTACTTAATTAAAACTTTGTACTTAATTAACAGTTATTTATATTAAATAATCTCTGTTGAAATAACCAGTGTGGTTTCTGCCCCCAATCAAATCCTGACTGATACAAATGTGTATTCTTTTGTGTCTGGTTTTTTTGTTTGTTTGTTTTTTTTTTTTTGACATTATGTTTGTGAGATTTATCCACGTTGATGCATGTAGCTATAGTTCATCGCCATTTCCTTGTCCATTCCATTGTTGGGCAGATTGGGCTGTTTTCAGTACGGGGTTATTACAGTGATGCTGCTGTGAGCCTTCTTGCAGGTGCCTTTTGGTGAACACATGTCCACGTTTCTATTGGGTATGTACATTCCTAAGAGTGGAGTTGCTGAGTCATGGGGTAGATGGATGTTCCACTTTAGTAGGTAATGCCAAATTGTTTTCCAAAGTGATCGTACCTGTTTACACTCCTCTCTGTAGTGTGTGAGGATTCTAGATGCTCTCCATTCCCCCCCTCACCAGTACTTGGTTTTGGGAGTTTTGTTCATTGTTTCCCTTTTGGTGGGTGTCAACTTCATTTATTAAATCTCTCATCTCCCCACTGATCTATGATATACCACCTTTGTCATGTAACAAGAGTCATCAGTGTGTGGGTCTGTCCCTGGACTCTGTTCCATTCCATGGATCAATCTGGCTCTTCACCAGTATCACACCATCATCATGTTTACTATAGCTTCATGGTAAGCCCTGAATTCTAGAAGTTACATCTTATTTTCCTCTTCTTTTTCATAAATATCTGGCAACTCATGGCCATTTACTCTTTTTTTTTTTTAATATTTATTTATCTGAGGCGGGGGAGAGAGAGTGCAAGTGAGAGCACAGGAGCAGGGGGAGGGAGAAGTGGACTCCCCATGGAGCAGGGAGCCCAGTGCTGGGCCGGGATCATGCCCTGAGCCGAAGGCAGAGACTTAACCAACTGAGCCACCCAGGTGCCCCTTTCTTTTTCTTCTTTTTTTTTTTTTTTTTTTTAAAGGTTTTATTTATTTATTTGTGAGAGAGAGAGAAACAGCATGAGAGGGGAGACGGTCAGAGGGAGAAGCAGGCTCCCCATTGAGCCAGGAGCCCAATGTGGGACTTGATCAAGTCCGGGACTCCGGAATCATGACCTGAGCCAAAGGCAGTCGCTTAACTAACTGAGCCACCCAGGTGCCCCCCCTTTCTTCTTTTTCTTTTTTAGAGAGTGAGAGAGTGAGTGGGGTGGCAGACAGAGAGAATTTTAAGCAGGCTCCATACCCAGCATGGAGCCCAATGTGGGGGTTGATCTCACGACCTTGAGCTCATGACCTGAGCCGAGATCAAGAGTTGGACAATTAACCCACTGAGCCACCCAGGCACCCCTCCTTATGGTTTTTGTTTTTTTTTTTAATTTTCATGGATTTTTTTTTTAAGATTTTATTTTAGGGGCGCCTGGGTGGCCCAGTTGTTAAGCATCTGCCTTTGGCTCAAGTCATGACCCCAGGGTCCTGGGATCGAGCCCCACATTGGGCTCCCTGCTCTGCGGGAAGCCTGCTTCTCCCTCTCCTGCTCCTCCTGCTTGTGTTCCCTCTCTGTCAAATAAATAAAATCTTAAAAAAAAAAATTTATTTTAAAGTAATCTCCATACCCGGCATGGGCTTGAACTCAATGGGCTTGAACTCACAGCCCCGGGATCAAGAGTCGCTGAGCTGGCCCGGAGCCCCAAGAGATAATCTTCATGGATTTAAATGTATCAGTCTTTTCCTTTGTGGTTTCTGAGTTTTGTGCCAGACTTTAAAATCTTTTTTTTTTTTTTAATATTATTTATTTATTCATGAGAGACAGAGAGAGGGGGAGAGAGAGAGAAAGAGAGGCAGAGGGAGAAGCAGGCTCCCAAGGAGCAGGGAGCCCGATGCGGGACTCGATCCCAGGACTCTGGGATCATGACCTGAGCCGAAGGCAGACGCTTAACCATCTGAGCCACCCAGGCACCCTGTGCCAGACTTTAAAAGTTCTGGGCATGTTTCACTGTTACCTGTAGATGTTGCCTGTGAGAGAGAAAACAGTAGGTACTGCTGCTTCTCTAAAAAGCTGCTAGGATCTTAATAAATGAGCTCACAATTAGAAAACTGCCATCTTCCTGGCTTCTGAATGTGCTGTATGCCTTCCTGCTCCCAGACTTCGTTCACACGGCTTCCTCCAGTTCCGTTCCTGCACGTTCCTCCTGTCTGCTCGTCCTGCCCTTCCACACACAACACTTCCCTTGTCCATCTTCTGGATCCCGTCAGGTCAGGCCCACGCCAGCTAGGAAACCAGTGAGGCTGGATGGGTTCTGTCCCTTTCTCTGGGGTGAAGGGGGAGGAGGCTTGTGACAGGATTGCAGACTGAGGGATCAGAACCCGAGGAGGCTTGTTTCTAACCCTGTCCCTGCCATCTTCAGAAAGGCTTTTGGTGCCACAGTGGCTCTGCAGAGTGCTCTGTGACCCTGATGCAGGGCATGTGTGGCCAGCACTTCAGGGGTCCTCAGAGGACACCCAGAGCCTGCCCTACTCCCTGGTCCCTCCCTTGGGACTAGCTGCAGTGAGCGGCCCTCCCATCTAGGGCCGGGGGTGAGGGCACGGTCAGACTGAGTCTGTTGCAGAATTTGGGCCTGGTCAGGACTTGTTTGGGGTTGGCTCCATCAGGAGTGGAGATCAGGGACTTGTGGGGCTCCATCTAGAGGCAAGAGAGGGGGTGTTTCATGGCATTCTGGCCAAGGCCTGGCTGGGAAGGGCCTGGAGCTGAGGTGGGGCAGAGGCTTGTGGGAAGTTAGACCCTCCTCGTCCAATACACGGTTCTCTTAGTGCTCAGCAGTAAGATCTGATCTGGGACCTTTGCTGTGTGATGTGGTTGGCTGACTATGGGTGACCTTTAGGGAAGGCATCAGGATCACACCGGGCCCAGCAGCTGCTCCCCGACCTTTGTGGGGTCTGGTGGGATGTGTCTAGCCCAGGTCTGAGCCCTGTGGGGGATCTAGAGGCCAGGGTCCAGCTGTCCCTCTGCCCCAGATCCACTGGGTCACCTCAGGTAGTCCCTGCCCCTCTTGGCTATCTGTTCAACCAATATTTCTGTTCCTCTTGTGCCCCAGGCACTTTGGTCAGTGTCCCCATCATCATGTGTAACAGAGATCCCAGCCCTGCCCACCTTGTGTGCGATGTGAAAACTGGTCATGTGGCTGAACTGACCTTGCAGGTGCAGAGGGCACAGCCCAGGCCTCACGTGGTGGCTGCCTGGAGCTGACCTCAGGGAATCTTTTACACCCATTGTTCCCATGTTCACCCGGAGCTTCTGGGTTGCACCCTCCTCCCCGTTTCCAGAGCCTCCTTGTTCTTCCAGGACCACTTGGCTTTCCAGGAGCATTGCTGTGTCCCTGGAGATCCAGGCTTTAGTCCTGAAGGCTGGGTGACCTTGACCCCTGTCTTCCCAGTGCGCCAAACCCCCCACCGAGATACGCTGTGGTGATTCCTGAGGGTCCTCCGCACTTGGGCCTCTCTCTCCCAGGAGGACTGTTTTCCCGCAGCACCTCTGTCTGCCCCCGACTGCTGGTCTGGTCTCAGGGGAGCCTCTCCCTGGCTGGGAGGAGGTGGGGGTCTGGGCAGCCAGTAGGGACAGGAGAGGGCAGGAGGGTGTTTAGGGACTAGGAGCTCCTCTATTTCATCCCGGCAACAGACACACAGACCCAAAGCAGTGCGTAGACTTCTATTGGAGATTCTGCCTCCCCTGGTCCAGTATCCACCCTGCGTGCATCTTCTGGACCACACTCCCAGTGGGGTGGCTGGGCAGGGCACAGAGGAGGGGCCTGGCATCCTGTCCTTTGAGAAGGGACCTTGGTGAGCTTTGTGGCAGTGGCAGTGGCTGGGAAAGAGCGGTCATGCCCTGTGTGGGGGTGCATGTGAACTTGTGTCTGACAGGACACAGGGCCCGTCCGGTGGGGAGCAGCCATGAGGCCCAGCTCCCGGGAAGACAGTCCTCTCTGGGGGGGGTCCCGGTGGAACACCTGCCTCACGTTGGCCGTGTGCCCCTTGCCTGGCACTGCGCGCTCTCTGCCTGTTTCTCCACGGGGAGCTGGGCCCCTAGCTCCTCAGGGGGAGGCTCCCCTGAGAGGGTCCTGTGGGGTCACGGGCATGGAGCACAGTGAGTTTGGGGAGCAGCAGAGTGGGACAGGGGCCCGGGCATGGGGGCGGGGTGGACTAGTCGTCCTTGTCCTTGGCACCGTGCTTGAGGATGCGGGTGAACTCCACGTAGTTGAAGTTGCCTTTCTTATCAATGGGGGCCTCTCGGTACATCTCATCCACTTCCTCATCTGTGAAGCGGTCGCCCATGGTGGTGAGCAGCTCCCGAAGGTGGTCCTCATGGATAAAACCTGGGGGTGGGGCCAGGGCCCATGAGACAGGGACTCAGGCTGGGACATGCCCAACACCCTCAGCCCACGGCCCACCACCAGTCCTCGTAGTGGGTCTCCGGCCAGTTCAACTCCCCGGGACCCCACGGTGGGGAGGGGTTCTGCAGTGTGTCTGTGGGATCCTTGGGGCTGTGAGTGTGGGGGCTGGATATGTCTTACTTTGACATGAGCCCTAGAGTTCCACTGCCTGAGTCTGCATGCTTATCCCCTTTCCTGGCTGTGTGACGATGGGCAAGTTATTTAACCTCTCTGTGCCTGTTTGATCTGGAAAATAGAGATGAAAATATGCCATCCTGGTAGGGGACCACGAAGGTTGTCAGGAAAACATTCTGAATTGGGCCTGTGGCCCCCGAGAAACTACTGAAATCACTGGCAGCGTCACTCTGGCCTGTCCCTGGGACACACTAGCTGTGGGACAGAAGTCCTTTGTAAAGTCTGATATGGGGGCTGGTTTTTGCACCTTATTGGCCAGAAGGGCCTGGAATGATTTGGTTTCTGGGAAGGTCTAACGTGGGGGCAGTGTGCTGGGCCAACAGGTGAACTCAAGACGTGGGAAGCCTTGGTGGACGTGGGCTGTTGTGGTCTAGCATCTGGGGGAAGGGAACAAGGACACAGCTTAGTTTTTCCAGTTCCAGCCACGGAAACCCCAGCAGATGGGGGATTTCTGTTCTGGCCTTTGGGGACAGGGACCCTGCAGTCCCAGCGCAGCCCAGCTCCACTCGCATCCTTGGGGGCGCCCTGGGTGAAGCATTCAGCCCCAGCCCTGTCCAGGCCTTCATCGGGAGGCTGCTGACCTGAGGCCTCCTCATCGAAGCAGGCGAAGGCGTTTCGGATCACGTCCTCGGGGTCTGTGCCGTTCAGCTTCTCCCCAAACATGGTGAGAAACATGGTGAAGTTGATGGGCCCCGGGGCCTCGCTCATCATGCCCTCCAGGTACTCGTCGGTGGGGTTCTTCCCTGTGGCAGGTGGGACATTCCTGCTGTCACTGCCCTGTCCCCTCCTGCCTCCCTGTTCCCTCCCTTCATGGCCTGTGTGACAGTCCCATAGGCAGGAGACGCTAAGCTCTGTAAACTGTGGAGCGTCTCACTGGGGTGGCCAGCGTTCTGACTGCTCCCTCCCTCCTGGCTCTCCAGGCCCCTTGACCAGTTAGAGCCTCCGGTCCGGACATCCGTGACCTCCGGAGTGTAAGGGCCACCGTGTGCTGACTGCCCGCGGGTCTGCTCCGCCTCCTGCCTGCGTTCACCTTCGCCGCGCTGCGAGCTCACCATGACGCGCTAATCACATCTACCCAGTAGGACAGCTGTGAGGTTTAAGATACTTGTGCAGCTGCTGCAGCTTTTGTTGTCTGCTGCTCTTACTTTCTAAACGGAGGATGATGTTCTTAACCAGAAGGCCACGACTCACCGGTGGCCCCACCGACAGGAGCTACAAACAGGAATGCAGGTTTTTCTGGGTAGATGCCCAGAAACTCAGGGTTGCCCTGTCCTCCCCACCAGACTTCCTGGGCGTGGACATGAGGGCCTCGGGCACCACTGCGCAGGAAGGGAAATGGGCAGAGTGGGGCTGCCCTGCTGTGAGGGCCAGGGACTCACTCGGGCCTGTCTGGCCTCAGTGCTTGGGGCTTGGCCAGCACAAGCTGCCTCCTCCACTACCAGAGGCTTCCTCTCTCCCCCAGCCAGTGTCTGACCTGGACTAAGGGCCTGCCAGGAACTGGGGCTGGGGTGGTATCTGTGGTGAGCACAGGGGAGGGATGTGGGGGCAGGGCCACAGACTTGGGGGGGTCCCCATCTGAGCAGTGTGCATTGTACGAAGTTCCTGAGCCCGTTCAGCTCTAGGATTCTGACTCTAGGGAAGTCGTGGAGTCAGAGAGGCTCTAAGGACTGGCTTGGGTGACTTCTAAAGGGGTGGGGCACTCTGGCCCCTCTCCAGCCGCAGCTCTCCATCCATGCAATGGAAAGTCTGTGCAGTTCCAACTTTCTTTAGTTGCCCATCCTTTTCTTTAAATGAAGTGGAACCAGGCAGCCCAACCACAAATCTGCCTGAGGCAGTCTGGCTCTGGAGTGAGCCTGGGTTCAGATCCAGTGCCCAGTGCCTCAGTTTCCCTATCTGTTAAATGGAGAAAGTACTGGCATCTGCTCACCAGGGTGGGTACCACATGTCCCTCCACGGGAAGGACTCCATACGTGATGAGCAGCCCTGCTGCCTGCTCCAATTGTAACCCTCACGGGACCCACTTAGACCCCAGCCCCCCTGTCCCTGCTCACCCAGTGAGGCCAGCATGTCATGCAAGTCCTCCTTGTCGATGAAGCCATCTCGGTTCTGGTCGATCATGTTGAAGGCCTCCTTAAACTCCTGGATCTGGGACTGGTCAAACATCGCGAAGACATTGGATGTGGCCCGCTGTGGCCGCTTCTTGGTGGTTTTGGCCTTGGCCCGCTTACTGGACATCTTGGCTTCGGGTGGGCGGGGCTTCCCTGCAGGAAGTGGGTGTGGGGGGAAGAGCCTATGACCCTGGGCCAGGGGTCTTCCTGCCCACCCCAGACTGGCTGTTAGCACCTGGGCCTGGCATTTCAAAGCCTCCCACAGACTTGGGGCTCCTGTCACCCAACTTGTCACAAAAGCAGACAGGCGTGGGCTCCGTGTGATCGTAAACAGCTTCTCTACCTCTCTGGGGGAGTTTGCCCATGTGGGAACGGGGACGTGAGGAATGCCCAGCAGCAGGAATGGTGCCAGGGACAGCCCCTGGAATGGTGCCAGGCACCGAGTAAGCGACTTTCACTGTGGCTGTTTGCGTATGACACTTAGGATTGGGTTCCGTGACAACCTGTCCTCGCTTTCTCTGAGCATTTACACTGTCTCTCTCCCTCCAAGTGACAAGGTGGGTTGAAAACTAGGAGGCTGGGAGGCTCCCTGCCGGCTCCCCTGCCCCCAGCAGTCGGAGGCCCTGCATTCCTGACATTCTTGTCAGGTCCTCCTCCTCCCTCCTCCCCATCCAGCTGTGCTCCCTGCTCTGGGTGTTCTTTCTGGAAGGCATGTGCTCTGGGCAGTCTCCCCTCCCCCATCCTGCCCACACTTGACCAGCCCCTTAGGTGGCGATAGACCTGATTTGTTCTCACTTCTCCGTGCTTATAGGGGCATGAGGCTTCCCCGGACTTGGAGCCCCAGCTTCCTGTCACCCTTGTCTAGACCTGGCCTCCTAGTTTCCAGCCAGTCTCTCCCATCCCATAGAGATCCAGACCTGTAGTACCTGTCATTTCACTGTGAAGCCCTCGAAAGTTCCTGGAACAAGTCTGGGCCCCCCGAGCCTGGCGTTTAAGACCCCGTGTGAAGCCCTCCAACCCTTCTCTCTGACGGACCGTGGTACCCTTCACTGTGTCCCTCTTGTCCTCTGTGATTCTGCCATGCTGGACCTCTGGATGTTTCCCAGGCACCCCCAGACTTTCCTTCTTGGTCCCTCCCCCTGAACGCCCTTCCTTTTCCAGCCTACTTCTTGAGACACCCCCTTGGGGAGCAGTTCCCGCACCCTTGCTCTGACAGTAAGCACTTAGAGATCTTTCTCTCCCTCCCCTGGTTTACCAATCAGTAGGCTAATAGATGATTGTTTAATGAATGGCTGTGAGGGCAATTGCAGCCAGTCTACTGCCCCCACTGCACTGATGGGGAAACTGAGGCACGACAAGGTGCTCTTTCCCTGAACCCCTGTCATGGCCTGTGGGGACTCTGCCCCTGAAGACCCGGGGCCGTGTGCCCCTCAGCTGGGGCAGCTGTGGGCCTGGCTGAGGCCCTAGGACTCCTGTCCCCCTTTCTCCTCTGCCCTGAGCCCTCGGTTGAGGGCCAGCCTCCAGGAAGCCTCTGCCTGTTTTTAGCCCCAAATTGTGTGGTTGTGAATGTTCCTCGACCTGTCTGCAGGCCTTTATCCCAAGACCCTGTTCCGGTCATTCTCAGACTTTGGTCTTTGAGCTCCTAGACCGGGAGCAGGGATCCCGGCCAGCCCCAGTCCTTCCCCAGGGCCACACAGGCTGCTGTGTCCCACTGGCCCGACACGGCTGGCCCTGGGTGATCCTCACGTGGTTCGGGGTGGGTAGACGAGAGCCCTTCTCACCCATGACCTGGGTCGGAGTGGGATGGTGGCATCGGCAGGGGTTTAGTGCTTTGAGGGGCCCAGTCCTTCCCCGAGCCCACTGTTCACTGGGAACTTTGACTCATGGCACCCACGGAAGGCAGCCAAAGAGTAGTACGCGGCCACGAGGGGCTGTGATGGTCATCATCGCTATTGCCACCACCCTCCTGTCTGCACAGCTCTGGGGCAGACTGAGCCCCGAGGAGAGAGGAATGGAACGGGTAGGACCTCACCCACTGCTGTGATACTGGCTGGGCCCTTCTGTCTCCAGGCCCCCCCCTTCCCCAGCCTCTTTTGTCCAGAGGCCATGACGTGGCTGAAAGCACTGAACTTTAGGTTTTGTCCAACCCAGCAATCTTGGGGGGACACCCCCCACCCCGACTGTGCAGTTTAAGAAGTGATGCCCAAGAAGGGAAGTGGCATGCTCATGAGAGGGATAGAGTCCAACCCCTTGGGCTAAGCTTGGGTCAGTGAGTGGTAATGGCCAGCCCTTGGTGCCCTTGACACCTGAACACATGAAGAAACACATGCCCTAAGAGGCTCATGGTGGGCCTGCTGCAGCTGAGGGCTCTGTGTGCCCAGAGGCAGTTTCTAGGCTTGGTTGAGGAAATGGGGTTAGAGAGACAGGCTTAGGATTTTAGCCCTGGAGCCATGCCCTACTGCTCCTGGAGGTCCTAGACACTAGGGATCATATATAGCTGGTAGTTGGACTGGCCACACCTAGGTGACACCTCCCCCCTTCTGGTGCCTGAAATCCCCCCATAACAGCAAAGACAAGGCCTGCGTCCCCCATTATCTCTTGGTCCCTATGGCTGGTAGTGCCAGATGTCTTGCTAGTAAACTCAGCTCCTCTGCAGCTGAGTTATCTGACTCATTCCTCAGGGCAGTTGGAGGGCTGGAAAGGAGGAGCAGAGACCGAGGTCCCCCAGCCCAGGTCCCTGTCCAGCCCCCAGAGCCGTTGGCAGACCCTCCCCACCCAACAGACACAGTTGGGCAGATGGCCCAGTGCGTCGAAGTCCCAAGTGCATGCACACAGCGTTGGTGTGTATGGATGGGGGGGGTGCATTATCCCAGTCTCCATCCCTCTCTCCTGCCCTAGGAGTTCTGGAGGAGTCTCAAGGAGCCTTAACAGGGCTCAGTTTCCTGTCTGACACACATGGGTTTACTGGGGCAGGGAACACCAGCGACCACAACCCCCTCCCCTCCTTCTGCCCACCCCACCCCAGAGCTCTGGGCTTGGCGCCTGTAACTCCATAGCAAAGGGGCAGGGCCCGGACAGAGTTCCCTCGCCCAAGGACCACCGGCTGCCCGAGCCTGGAACAGCCTTCCTGCTGCCCACCCCCTGCCAGAGTCCCCGTCCGACCCTCAACTCGCAGCCCCAGCCCCACGAGGGCTGTCCTTGCCGACACCCTCCGGCGTCCCCGTCCGTGGGGCCATCACACCGCCTCCTCTAGCCCCCCGCGGCCGCGACTCCCACCTGGTGCGGAGAAGGCGCTCGCTCGCTGGCTCACTTGCTCTTTCGCTCGCTGCGCGGAGCCGGTGCGGGGCGGCGGGCCGTCGGTCCAGCTTCGGGCTCGGTGGGCGCGGTGGCGCGGGCCTTACAAGGCAGAAGAATGCGCGCGGCGGGGCGGGGCGGGGCGGCGCTCCGGCACAGCCTTATTTGGCCTTGACCCACGGGCGGCGGCGGGGGCGCCTTCCCGGAATTGGCAGGGGAGGTGATACCGTGCGGTGATGCGGGGCAGCGCTGGGCCCCCTCGCCCCTGATTGTCAGGGGAGGGGGATTTATGTGGGCCGCCCCTTCCTCGTCAGTGAGGCAGGCAGAACGCCCAGGGCTTCTAGTTCTCAGGCCCTCCATCCATCTTTCCCCTAAAGGCCCACGCTGCCTGGCCCATTCCCGTGGGAGGGCTTCCTTCCATCAGGCCAAGTATGGCTTTTTTCCGAATCCGAGAGAAGGCGTGTCAGATGGTCTTCACCATCCTCACGTGAAGGGTCATTGGTCAGGCCCCTGCTGGTGTGGGGGCTCCCCTGGGTGTTGGGTAGGCAGACTGTGCTGGGGACAGCCCACCTCAGCCAAGTCACTGTCCTTTCCAGCTGGCCTCAGTTTCCTGTAAAATGGGAGGGTGGTGGTGAAGATTCAGGAAAAAGAGTGTCCAGAAAGGGCCAAGTAGCACCCTGGGGGCCAGTGATGAAGATTCAGGAAAAAAAGAGTGTCCAGAAAGGGCCAAGTAGCACCCTGGGGGCCAGTGAGAGGGGCAGCGGCTGGGGGGAGCATGGTGTATCCTCAGGGTGTCAGCACCCCTTACCCACTCTTGTTGGCATCAGTTGGAGGAGGGAGTCGGAGAGGACAGACCCGCTGGCTCCCCCATCATGCATCAGCTCCTATCTGTCATTTTGACCCTTGAAGGAACACGCTACTCACCAGGACTCCAGCCCGTTTTTCTCTCCCTGCCGCACTTTGGACCATCACAGACCTTACAGCACCCAGTTACTTACTCTGTCCTTATGAACCGACCCCACTTACGTGCGAGGCACTGTACCAAGTGCTGGGGAAACAGCACTGCACTAAAGTAATCACCCTGGGGAAGCAGTATTTGTGCGGGAAATACAGTGAACAAGTAAGTAGCTCCATGGCTCGGAGAGAGAAATGAGTTCTTTGAAGGGAAATAAAGCAGAGTGACCAAAGAGAGAGGAGGGTGCCTCCTGGGAAGTGACATTTGGGACAACCAGAAGCCATGCCCAGTGAGTGAGTGAGTGAGTGAGGCAGGTAGGGGGAGTTTGCCCAGCTCCCGGTCTAGGAGCAGCCAGAGGTGAGTGTGACTGTGGGGAGAAGGGTGGGAGATGAGGTCTGAGAAGCAGTGGGGGCCTTGCCAGGGGCTCCTTATAGGCCACCATGAGACATCAGTGTCCTGAGTGGAAGGACGGCATGATCTGGCTTATGTTTTAACTGAATCCCTCTGGGTGAGACCAGTGTGGAGCTTTCTAGCAAGATGATGTATTCAGACTAGTGTGGTAGCAATGGTGCTGGGGAGAAGGGGTGGGATTCTGGAACTATTCTGAAGTTGCATCCAATAGGATTTGCACATGGATTGGAATGTGTGTGAAAGAGAAGAGTCAGGGATGACTCCAAGGGTTTTGGTCTGAGCAGTGGGAGAGAGCCGACCTGTTTCTAACACGGGTTGGCTATGGAAGGAGCAGATTTGAGGAGAGCTCAGTTCTATTTTGGACCTATTAATTTTTTAAAACTGTTAACTTTGAAATAATTTCAGACTTACAGTAAAGGTATAGGAACTATACAAAGAGTTCACCCAGACTCTCCAGTTGCTAACATTTGGCTTTATTATATTCTCTTCTGTGTGTCTGTGTGTCTGTGTGTATATCTTGCCCCTGCCAACATTATTTGAGAGTAACTTGCATTCTTCATTACCCTTTTACCTGGAAATACTTCAGTGAGTATCTCCTGAAAAGGAGATTCTTTTCCAAATCCATAGTACATTTATCAAAATCAGAAAAATTTTAACATTGATTTAATACTGTTATCTAATTTACAATCCATATTCAAGTTTTGTCAATGATCCCAGTAATGTCCTTTACAGAAATTTTTTTTTCTGGTCCAGGAGCCAGTCCAAGGTTATCAAGTTTCTTTAATTTGTGTGTGTGTGGGGGGAGGGGGGACATTAAAAAAAAACACAACAAAACATAAAAATTACCATTTTAACCATTTGAAATCTGTATTTGGGGGACATTAAGCACATTCACATTGTTGTGCAACCATCACCACCACCTAGGCACCCTACAATTGATTTTTGTGTATTGATCTTATTTCCAGGAACATTACTGAACTCATTTATTAACTAATAGTTTATTTATGGATGCTTTAGGATTTTCTTTATGAAAGATCATGTTATCTGCAAATAGAGATAGTTTAACTTCTTTCTTCCCAATCTGGGTTTCATTCATTCATTCATTCATTCATTCTCTTGCCTGGCCAACACTGCCCTCCAGTACATCAAATAGAAGTAGTAAAAATGGGGGCACCTGGGTGGCTTAGTCAGTTGAATGTCCGACTCTTGATTTGGACTCGGGTCATGATCTCAGGGTTCTGGGATGGAGCCCCTCATGGAGCCCCACAGTGGGCTCCATGCTCAACAGGGAGTCTGCTTTGAACTCCTCTTCCTCCCTCTCCCCCCGCCCCCCCTCCCCGCGTTCACTTGCTCTCTTGCTCACGTGCTCTCTCTAATAAATAAATAAATCTTAAAAAAAAGAGAAGTAGTAAAAACAGACCTCCTTGTCTTGTTCCTGATCTTAGGGGAAAAGCTCAGTCATTCACCATTAAATATGATATTAGCTGTGGGTTTTTCTTGGATGTCCTTTATCAGCTTGAAGAAGTTCTGTTCCTGGTTGAGTGTTTTTATCATGAAAGGGTGTTGGGTTTCATCAAATGTTTTTTATGCATCTATTGAGATGTCTTTAACATCTTTTTTTTATTTTAAAGATTTTTTTATTTATTCGAGAGAGGGAGAGACAGAAGACACAAGCAGGGGGAGAGAGGGAGAGGGAGAAGCAGACTCCCCACTGAGCTGGGAGCCAGACGTGGGGCTGCATCCCACGACCTGGAGATCGTGACCTGAGCCAAAGGCAGACACTCAGCCATCTGAGCCACTCAGGTGCCCCTCTTTAATCTCTTTTAATATGTTCCTTAGCTTTTGTTTTTCAAGACATTGGCACTTCTGGAGAGTCCGGGCCAGTTACATGGTGCTCCCTCATGATTAGCTTCAAGTTACAGATTTTTTTTTTTTAAAGATTATTTATTTGAGAGAGAGAGAGAGTGTGTGTGTGCACACATGCACTCATGAGCAGGGGGAGGGGCAGAGGGAGAGGGAGAGAGAGAGAATCTCCAGCAGACTCCCCTCTGAGCACAGAGCCCAACGCTGGGCTCGATCTCACGACCCTGATAGCATGACCTGAGCTGAAATCAAGAGTCCGATGCTCAACCAGCTGAGCCACCCAGGCGCCCCTCAAGTGATGGATTTTTGACAGGAATATCACAGAAATGATGTTGCGCCCTTCTCAGTGTATCTCAACAGGAGACGTAGGATGTTAATTTTTCCCAACACTGGCAAGAATAACTTCAGCCATCTTGCTGAGGTAGTGTCTGCTGGGTTATCCATCAGAAAGTTACATTTTTCCCTTTTGTAATCAGTATGTTCATGAGTAAGTAATTTGTGGGCTGCTCCTTTGAGACCGAATATTCTGTCCCTCAGCAAACTTCCACCCACGACTTGTAACACCCACTGGTATTCAATTTTGTGACAGCTGCTCAGTGGTCACTTTCTGGCCCTTCTCACTTCCTTTTACTTCTCCTGGTTGCTGGACATGTTCATTTTGGGAGCACCTGTTCGCCATCCAAGTAGAGATGTGAGTGGAAATTTGGGTTGCAGATTCAGATGTGGGGGTCATCTGTCAGTCCCCAGAAGGTTAGAGGCATTAGCAGTTGAGCCTCCCCCCCCGCTTGCCCAGGGCCCACGTTCCCTGTTGGTCACAGGGCGTCACCGGGTTTGGACTCTGCACACATGTGCCAGAGATTAAACCCCGATGCTGGGTGGGTCACTAGGGGACCACGCCCCCCCTGGAAGCTGGGACTGGGGGCCCGTCTCATGGGAAGCTGGGTTCTGCTCCATTCAAAGCCCTTACTACTAAACCTGGCATTTGAGGCCCTTCCTGCGCCCCAGCAGCCTCACACTTCTGCCTGTGTGCTGGCCTCTCTCTGCCTCAGCTTGGAGAACTGCTCATCCTTCAGAGTCTTCTCTAAAGTCCCACCCCTCCTCCCCGCAACAAGCTCACTCGTTTAGGAAATAGTAGTTCCTTTTTTCTCCCCTAAATATTTTATTTTTATGTAATCTCTACACCTAATGTGGGGCTCGAACTTACCACCCCAAGATCAAGAGTCGCATGCTCCACCGGCTGAGCTAGCCAGGAAATAACGGTCTTGAAGCTCTCGTCTGTGCTAGGCACTGAGGCTGGTGAACAAACTCGCTTCCTGCCCTCTGGGAGCCCACCGTCTCCTAGTGGAGACAGGTACTCATAATCACATGGATAGGGGTATCCTCACATCAGCGACCGCAACAAAGAAAGACAAGCCAAGTGGCTCTCATGCTCCAAGGCCAGAGCAGGGGTTTTGCACCAGCCTGGCCTGGCCCAGGTACTTCCGGAGGGTTTCCCCGAGGAACTGCCAGCTGGGGTAACGTTAACTGCATTGGTGGGGCTCCCCGTGCAAGGCCTGAGGTGAGGCTGGAGGACAGAGCACGGAAGGGGATCCCACGGGAGCTGTAGCTGGAAAGCGGGGCAGGGGCCTCTCAGGCCAAGGGGAGGAAGCTGGGTTTTCTCCTGCTGGCCCTGGGCAGGCTGCAAAGGCTCCTGAGCGGAGGGTGACTTCTGGAGCCAGTGGAGGCGAGACTGCAGTAAAGACCCTCTGGCATTAGCAGTTGCCACACTGCTTTTTCAGATCAGCCAGATTCCCCAAAGCGCAGGAGCCACAACTTCATTCTGTGTTTCTCTTAGAAACTCCACTCCAGGGACGCCTGGGTGGCTCGGGGTTAAGCAACTGCCTTTGACTCAGGTCACAACCCCGGAGTCCCAGGATCGAGCCCCACACTGGGGCTCCCTGCTCAGTGGGGAGCCTGCTTCTCCCTCTGCCCTTCATCCTGCTTGTGCTCTTGCTCACTTGCTCTCTTTCCCTCAAATAAATGAGTAAAATCTTAAAAAAAAGAGAAAAGAAACTCCACTGCAGCGATGGTGGCAGCAACAGCTTCTCAGTTGGGCTGGGGATCCTCCAGAGCACTTAGCTGTGCCGGCATCTACGTGGTTCCTGGCTGGCAGGCCGCCTGGTGATGGCTTTGTCCTACCGTCCTGGCCAGAAGGCCTCTGAACCCAGTGCTGCTCCTGGCTGCAGCCCCGCCTTCTCTCTCTGCTCAGGCCACAGGGTGGGGGAGACGCCAGGCTTGGGAACTCGGGACCCTGGGCCTCCTGCTCTAGGATGTGCCGCCCTGAGGCTGGTTCTCGGGGACCCAGGGTCAGCGCACAGGCTCCGTCTCCCTCTGCCTCTTCGCCAGCACCCCGCAGCCTGCAGCCTCTCCCTCCTGACCCTTTCTGTCCCTCCAGGACTGCGCTTTGGAAATGCAGCTTCCCTGGGAAGCTGCTGTCGGTCTTTTCCTAAACAGACAAATGCCTCCCTGTAAGTACAGGGAATGGGATATTTATTATCTTAGTCATATTCTGGTTCATACTGTTTAATCCGAATCTAGTCACGAGAATATGTAAGTCCAGATCATGCAACCCTCTGCAAGATGCTTGGATACTTAAAAGATGTCATGTCATGAATGTCAGGTCTGGTTCAGTGAGACTAAAGAGACGTGATGACTGAAAGCAGTGAATGATCCCTAAGTGGATCCTGGGTGGGTACAAAGGAAGAGCCAGAGAGGACATTACTGGGGTGTTTGGAGCGTGGCTGTGCTTTCATACTCAAGTCTGGGCACTGGGCACTCTCCTGGGTAATGGGGGGAGGCTCGTAGACCAGTCTTTTTTTAAATTAGAGGGTGACAATGGTATTGTGGTCGTGCAGGAAGGTCCTTATTCTCAGGCGTTGCCTGGTGTGTTTGGGGCTGAAGTATGGTGTCTGCAGCTAGCTTTCGAATGCCTCCGGGTTAGGTGGGGCAAGTGAGGGTTGGTACAAACATGGCACAGTGTTGATGGTTGGTGATTCTGGGTAAAGGACCTGGTGTTCATTATCTTGTTCTCTCAGCTGTTGGGGGGGTTCCTTCACTGTGGCGTCAGTAGGGCGGGGAGTGGAGGCCCCAATTCTGCACATCGTGGTGCTCTGCTGCAGGGAGTGCAGGATCCCTGCCAGAGACCCTGACCCAACTGTCAAGGCCCCTGGCCTGCTGTAGCAGAAACACTGAGGCCCTGAGGGGTAAGGGTCCCCCCTTTTCCCTTGAGGCTGTCAGGAGTAGAGCTGGGCTGCTAGCTGGCCGGTGGCCCTCAAGTCCAGTCTGGCCCCCTCCGGCGTTCACTCACCTCTGAGTGTCTGGCTCAGTGCCCACGGCAACCTGAAACCTCTTCACCTACTCTTCTAGTCATCCCCCCTCCCCCGCCCCGCCAGGTCTCGGGGCAGGGCTAGGTCCAGGGAGTGCCAGCCCCGGCAGGTCATCGGAGCCACCTGTGGTCAGCGGGTGCTCAGCCACCACTAACACGATCCAGAGAGGAGGGCACGCTGCTCTGAGCGCAGGGGGTCTGGCCCGCGGGAGGAGCCGAGCTCAGGAGGGGCCCCCGGGGGGGGCAGCCTGAACAAAGCTCCTAGGAGGCGGTTCTGTGCACCCCCTGAGCCCGAGGTCACTGCATCTTAGCTGGGTGGGGCCGAGGGAGGAGACCAGGTGTCTGCAGCTCAGCTTGGCCCAAGAACTTTGAAAGGCAGGTTCGTACCACCGGGCATTGGCGCTGAACGTCCTTCTGCCTAGAACGCACTCTCCCCGGGCTTGCCGTCCCCCAGAGCAGGTTAATACCCGCCGTGCTTCTGGAATGGAGCAGAGTGCTCCTGCCCAGGCTGCGTGTGATGCTGCCATCACAGCTTCTTGCAGCCTCCTGGTGCTGCATCTTGTCTTCTGCCGCCCGTGGTAGACTTGAACTCAGGTAGGCCTCGTTCACGGTCTCTCTCCTCCACCAGAGTGTGGTTCTGTGAACGACTGTCAGGCGGAGGCAGCTGCTGGGGGGACAGAGTTCCAGTCCTGGGGTCTGGGGTGAGGGCCAGGGCAGCCTAGCTTGGCTTCCATAGAGCAACTATGAATTAAGTGTCTGTTTCTCACAGGAGGCAGGTTAAGGTGGATGTTACTCATTTTTGAGGTCAGGGAGCCAGGGGCTGCTTTCTTGCCCAGGGTCACGAGCCGGGTTGTGCCAGAGCTGGAATGACAGTTTACACGCAAGTCACCCTGTCTCCGAAGAGCTGCCATGTGGCAGGGGGTCTGGCTCAGTCTCCCGGGGTGTCCGCCCACCTCTCCCCAGCCTGGCCCGTCCCGCTGCAAGAACACCATGAGCCCTTGGTACACGTTACCTCATTTATTCTCACAACATGCCTGTGAGGTAGGGAGGGGCAGGGACTGTCCCCATTTTACAGAGGAGGAAGTTGAGGCACACAGAGGTCAAGTGACTTGCCCAAGGTCACAGACGGCGGCCAAGCTGGAATGGGGCCCCAGAGCAGGCCCTCCATTCACCCGGGGCCCCTGCAGCGAGTGTCGGACGCGAGGACGTCTCCAATGCCATTGTGGTCTCTGCGGTTGAGAGCAGCCCTCTGCGCTGGGCCTCCCCCTCCCCCTGCCCACCCCCACCCTGCAAGCCCGGGCCACTGCAGCTCAGGGCTCATGCCACCCCGGGAGTGGGACTGTGGGGGGCGGGGGGGGGGGCGGGAGAGAGAAGGATGATTGGGGTTAAAAAGAAAAAAAAAAAGAGGCGGGGCAGATGGGCCCACGGCAGGGGGCAGGTGGGAGACCAAAAAAAAGGCCGCTTACACACAAGGTATATATTTTTACACACACTTGTACACACACCTAGATATAGTACATGTAAAAATATATGCTATTCACACACCCGCCTCCTGCCAGGTGCCCCGAGAGCCAGCGGCGGCGCTGGGGGGCATGGGTGAGCAGATCGGCGTCCGTTAAATATACACTCTAAGGTCTATGTGCATATGTACACGTACGTACAGACACAGCCGCCCGCCCCTCGGGTGCTGGACACAGGCTCGGCCAGGGACAGACGACCCCTGGGAAATGGGGTCCCTCTCTCGAGTGTCCCCTGCAAGTCACTCTGAGTCAAACGTTTTACCGAAGGAAGGAGGGGGGGCTGGAGAGAAGAAAGAGGCGGGAGGCTGGAGTGTGGTAATGGTGGCTTTTATCTCATTGTCGTCGTCCGTCCCCCCCCCCCCCCCCCACCCGCAGCCTCGAACCCTCCCCCTTCTCGGAGAGGCCGGCCCTCCCCTCCCCCTCCCCCCGGGGGGCCGGCCGCCGCTGCTGGCCCGCGCCTGCGGGTGCGCGTGAGCATGAGGGGCGCGGGGCCGAGGGCAAGCCGGCCGCCACCACGGCGGCCTGGTGAGCGCTGCGGGGAGAGGAGCCGAGGAACGGAAACTGCCAGGTTAGAGCGGGGCAGCGGGAGGAGGAAGGGCGGGGCAGGGGCCCAAGGCTGTCCTCGGACCGTCCTCGTCTTGTAAACAAGCTAGTGCGAGTTCTCGTGAGACAGAACAAGTAAAAAGACCGCGGTCTGGAGGCTGGGCCGGGCGGGGCCGAGGTCCGTCTACCTAGCCCACCGCGGCCAGCCGGAGGGGAGAAAACGGAGAAAACGTTTGAGAGTTTGTTTGTATGAAGTCTTCATAACCTAAAGCTGGGAGGGACCCAAAAAAGCCAAATTGTGAGCCCTTTGTATGCGTCAATTTGAAAGTTGGCTCAGGGTCTCTGGACAGAATAACCATCTTAAAGGTTGAGAAAATGGTGTTCCGTTCACATTTAGTTTGTGTGGGTGGTGGGTGTTGTTTTTAATGACTTAAAATTGTTTGCTTCCTGGTCTCAGAGTCGGGTCTGGGCCTCAGGGACGTAAATCTCGATGCTGTCCGCACTCTCGGTGGCTGAGTTCTGCCGCACGGAGGCCGCCCGCTTGGCCGCCAGGAGTCTCTTGCGGGCTTCCTGACGCTGCCTGTCCCCGGCGTCCGAGGCCTTGTCGCGGCTCCCTGCCGGCTTGGGTTTAGCTGGCTTCTTTGGGACCGGAGGGGGTGGTTTCTTCTCTTCCTTTAGTGAGACAGTGAGGAGGGGAGAAAAATAAAATAAAGGTGCACCTTTTGTGGGGCGCTCCCTCCCGCTCGATGTTGGCAGCCGCAGCCTCCGCCCCAGCCTCCCCACGTCGGGCACACGCAACACACACGTGGACTCAGAAAGCCCCAAGAAGCGATGATAGTGGGAACAGCACAAGGCATAGGAGCAAAAAGCAAGCTTAGGATCCTAGAATGTTCTAGCAGGAAGGGACGGACAGAGCACCTTTCCCACCCCTGCTTTGAACCACGGGGAGCCTGAGTCACACAGCCTGAGCTGGGATTTCAGTTCAGGGCCTCGGGCCCCCAGGCCACATGTCACAGGCTCTTCCCCGGGGGGGGGGGGGGGGGGGGGGGGGGGGGGTCAGAACAGTACCCAAGAACCACAGGGGTCCTTGGGTGCCACGGTTTTACGGAAGGAAGCCCGCGCCTCACGGAAGAGGCTGGCCCCAGGAGGACTGATCTTCTGCCTCCAGAGTTCTGACAGCCACGTGTCTGTCTGGGCTCAGGGCTGTGGGCACCTGTCTCCTAGGAGCCCCCTTTCTGAACATGCAGGGCGGGATGGCATGCTTCGGGGGGCAGCCTGGACGACACAGAGCGAGCGGCATGCTGGACGAGAGCCGAGCATGGACCCCGCGCACTGATGGACGTGAGCCCCCAGCTCAAAAACGACACACGGAGAAGGGAGCCAAGCAGCACTGACCGATGTGGGCAGCGTTAGTGCCGACCAGGAATTTGTCCCTGGACTTCCCCTCCGCACTGCTCCATGCTCACCTTCCTCTTCTCGGGGGTTTCCACCAGCTGCCAGCTGTTGGCCTTGAGGTGGTAGAGTTCATCAAACTTCATGCTGATGTCCTCGATGGACAGCTGTAGCAGATCCCAGAACCCGGCCAGGTCCTGGGCTGTCGGACGTGGGTTGGCTTCAGGGTTCTGTGGGGGGCGGGGGGAGATGGGGATCAGTGGGGCGAGCGAGGTAGACGCTCGTCCTGCACCCCACCCCAACTATGGCCTTGTGGCCCGGCCGGCCTTGGTTAGGGTCTCTGGAGGCCTCGTCTTGCTCCCCCATTCCCAGCATCAGGATCTGTAGAAGGGAATGAAAGCCAGTTCCTGCTCACTGCCAGCCCTGATGGGGCAGATCGTTGGGAGAAAGAGACAGTCCCATCGTGAGAGCAGGCCCTGCACATACACGGGACTGAGGCCTTGACCACCGCTGTAGGGCTACGGGGAGGAAGGCCCTCAGGCTCCTACTGTATGCCAGGCCAAGAGCTGGTCTCATTGTACAGAAGTTCCTGGCCGTGAGCTCAGTAAGACGGGGAGGAGCCAGGATCCCTGCCACGTGGGTAGGATTACAGAATCCATGGGGTTTCTGTTCTGTCCCCCTAGTCTGTTCTCCAACAACACACTGCTCATGGTGACTGCCCCAGCCAATGCTACACCCCTGCAGGTCCTGGAGACAAACACTCGCCCTTGTCCTCTGGCCCTAGGAGCACACTGCCCCTGGCCAGGTGGAGTGAGGCGAGGCTTCCACAGGAAACGCCGCCCTCCTGACAGGGAAGGTTGAAAGAGAGGGAAAGGAAACCCAGCAAGCCAGGGGTGGTATGTCTTCAGCCCTTACCTGTCGTCTTAGAGCACGTTTAACACAAATCAGTGCTGATTTTTTTCACAAAGGCTTTGCTTTTCTATCTGAAGACGCATTAGAAATTTGGAAGACCCTCTCCTCATGCAAGGCACGGACATGTGTCACCAGCACCTTCTCCATGTTAGGGAGGAGGGCACAGAGGCTTGGGCTAATTCCAGCAAAGGCTGGAGGCCCCGCAGTGGGGGAAGAAGAATCACACTCACCAGGTTTTGCTCACAGAGGCCCCGGAACTGCTGGAATTTCTGGGACATCAGTAGCTGGGCACTGCCCACAGCACTGAGGACTTTTCCTAAGACTGAGAAAGAGAAAAGAGAGAGAGACTGAGCAGACCACAGGGTTTGTTGGGGTAGGAGGCAGGATCGGGGATTTTTATCCCCCACCCCCCCAGGTTACCAGTCATCATTTGGGTGCATGGCACCTGGTCTTCATTTTACACCCACTTTAATCTGCTCTCGTGAAAAATGCAAACACTACAGATAAAGTGAGCCCCATGCCCTAGTTCCTACGGATATTTTATGGCAATAGATTTGAAAATTGAGTTTAAATGGAAAAAATTTCCAGGAAAACATGAATTATCATAGAGTCAAGAAGAAACAGAAAATCTTATTAGACCAAAGCTGTTTTTAAAAAACTGAAGCAGAAGTTAAAAATCTTCCCAGAAAAAGGAACCAAGCTAAACTATGTAGTTTTACAGGTGACGTTTGATAAAATCTCAAGGAACAGAAAATCCTGGTATTATATACTCAGACTGTTCCAGAGAGTCCATAAACATAGGACATGACACCGCTCATTTCAGGAGCCTTGAGAACAGGTAAGACATGCCAAGAATAGACCACCTTCATTCTGAACATAAATGGAAAAGTCTCGGAGTCCATTTGCTTGTAAAATATAAGCAAATAGACTCCAACGGGCGAGTTAGCCGTGAAGGGCTCAGCCCAGGAACGTAAGGTTGACCTTTTAGTAGTTGTAGCATGAAGACAGTGCTATTTCTCAGCCGCCGCACAATCACTGCGAAGCAAAACAGAGTAAAGAAGAAATCGACATCGAACTCTCCTGTGACAGAACTCGGCAGCACTGGGCGTGACGTGGGCTGCAAGTCTGGATTGAGGTGGCAGTTTCGAGTTCTCCAAAGCAGCATGCCTTGATGGGAGAAGCTAGTCCTCTCGTATTTGAAATGAAAAGGGGGTGCGGACTGGAGCAAGAGCTTTCCTGAACCTGGTTCAACACCAGGGGGTAGGGGCCTTGGCATCGTAACGGGGGAGAGGACAAGGCGGAACACAGCCCCTGTCCCTGTGTCTTAGGAACTCCTGTCCTCCTGGGACGCAGGCCTGGCCCCTCTCTCACAGTGATCTACTTCACACGCACTCATCAAGGAAGAATTCTGCCTCATTCAGAAAAAGTAAAAAGGAACTACACAGATGACAGGAACAGCAAATGGCACGTGAACATTCCCCAGAAAGTTGTTGCTAGAAAATGAAAAGCCATGAATATGTCAAGCGGTCGTTCAAGGCCAGGATGGAGGTGCCCTGAGAAGCGGGAGAGACAACGGAGCTTGGAACTAGCATGAGAGAAAAGCCAGGCCATCACCGTCACGGAAACCAGGGCCATCGTGGAATAAAGCCCACCCCCAGGCCCCGAGGACGAGAAGAGGAGTGAAAAGTCTCCTGGTGTGAAACACTTCAACTGCTTGGTAACAAAACAAGACGTCTTTTTAAATGCATAGCTAAGTTGCGGGGAATAAAATGAGCCACTCCCCACCCCCTTCTCAAGGCAGGTAGCAGAGACATTTGGTCTAGAGTAGAGTAGGAATAAAAGGGAAGGTCTCTCCTGAGAATTCCCAACCATAAGATTGCACTTGGGCACCTCATTTTTTGAAATAAAAGCAGCAACTAAATATGAAAAAGAATAGACGATCAAAAAAGAAAGGGGCTGAGAGATATTGAAGGGAGTGGGCCTTCGTGTATACCGGTCAGCTCTACAAGAAAAGAACAGAGAGAATGGAAGAGAAGACACATAGAAAGAGCTCATGATATAGAACTTTCCAGAAATGGCTAATGACACCTGGCATTCAGGAAGCCAAATGAATCCCAAGCAAATTCACACTGACAATAAAACGGAAGACACAGAGAAGCTCCTAAAAAGCAGCCAAAGGGCAAGGAAAGATTAACAACAATCTTTCTGCTAAAGAAATGAATTCAACAGCAAATTTCTCAACTACAACAACGGAAAAGTATTGAGTGAGTTTCTCTGCATGTAGTATTCTGTCATTCCAGAATGAGTGTGGATGGGGAAAGACAGTCTCTTCCGCAGAGTGCTGGAAAAACTATCCACAAGCAAAAGAATGAAGTTGGACCCTGAAGAACCAATCTAAGAGCAAAAACTATAAAACTCTTACATAAAAGCAGTAAATCTTCATGACCTGGGATTGGGCAGTAGTTTAAGACCCGAAAAGCACAGGCAACAAAAGATAAATCTGGCTTCACTAAAACAAAACTTTTATGTATCAAAGGATGCTATGAAGAAAGTGGAATGACAACCCACATAATGGGAAAATTACTTGCAAATTACATATCTAACAAAGGGTTAACATCCAGACAATATAAAGAACTCCTATAACCCAACAACAGAAAGATAATCCAGTTAAAAAAGGAGCAAGGAGCTGAACAGACATTTCTCCAGAGATAACACCAATGGTCAGTAAGCTTCTCCTCAACATTGCCAGCCATTAGGGAGCTGCAAATCAAAACCACGAGATACCATTTCACACCCATTCATATGGCTGTTAATAAAACAACCAAAACCAAAAAACCAAAGTTGGCAAAGATGTGGGGAAACTAGAACCCTTGTGCCTCACTGGTGGGAATGTAAAATGGCACAGCTGCTGCGGTCTCGCAGTTCCTCAAAAAGTTAAACATCCAATTACCATATAACTAAAAAATTCCACTCCTAGGTATATACCCCCAAAGAATTGGAAAGAGAGTAAACAGGTTACCTGTGTGCTGATAGTCATAGTGGTAATGTCCACGGTAGTCAAAGGTGGAAGGCTCATCAGTAGATGAATGGAGGGGCGCCTGGGTGACTCAGATGGTTGAGCGTCTGCTTTTGGCTCAGGTTATGATTGCAGAGTCCCAGGGTCGAGCCCTGCATCAGGCTCCCTGCTCAGCAGGGAGTCTGCTTCTCCCTCCCCCCTCTCGTGCGTGCTCTCTCTCTCAAATAAATCAATAAATAAAATCTTTAGAAAAAATAGATAAATGGATAAAATGGTACATACAATGGAATTATTACTCAGCCATAAAAAAGGAACGAAGTTCTCATATATAAACTCTCATGTTTAAAAACAAAAATAGGGGCACCTGGCTGGCTCAGTTGGTAGAGCGTGTGACTCGATCTCGAGGTCGTGATTTTGAGCCCCACATTGGGTGTAGAGTTTATTTAAAAAACAAAAACATAAACTTCTAAATAACCCACTGGTCAAGGAAATCACAGTGGAAGTTAGAAATATTACATGTCCTAACTTGTTAGATATGGCTAAAGTAGTACTTAAAGGGAAATCCAGAGGTTTCAAAACATATTTTTAAAAAGGACAGGCTGAAAAAAATTGTACCCAATTTAAGACATTAGTGAAGGAACAATAAATGAGCCCAAAAAGAGGAGAAATTTGATAAATAAACCAACATATAATAATAGAGGATTAATAAAATTAACAAACCCTGCCAGACTGATCAAAATAAAAAGGAGACAGGTGCAAACAAAAAATATTATGAACGGAAAAAAGAATCATATGACATAACCATAGTAGAAAAGATACATATTTTTAAAAGATTTTAAAGTAATCTTTATACGCAACATGGGGCTTGAATTCATGAGTCCAAGATTAAGAGCCGCACATTCCACCAACTGAGCCAGCCAGGTGCCCCTGGACAATATATATATATATTTCTAAACATTTTATTTATTTGACAGAGAGAGAGCACATGCACAAGCAGGGGGAGCTGCAGAGGCAGAGGGAGAAGCAGGTTCCCGGCTGAGCAGAGAGCCTGACGTTAGACTCCATCCAGGACCCTGGGATCATGACTAGAGCTGAAGGCAGACTCCTAACTGACTGAGCTACCCAGAAGCCCCTGGAAAAGATATTTTTTTAAAAATTCTAAGAAACAGTGAAATAAAAGATAATTTTGTTCTTAAAAAAGCATACGAATAGAGGAAACATCTCAAACTCATTTTATGAAGCTAGATAACCTTTATACTAAAATAGGACAAGCATGAGAAAGGAAAATTATCAGCCAACTCTCATGAACAAAGGCAAAATTATTAAGTCAGATATTATCAAATCAAGCCCAGCAATATACTATAATATATCATTATGCATCTGGGTTTACTCTGGTAATACAAGACTGATCCAACATTAGAAAATTCTAATGACTTCTGATTCTGGCCGTGAAAAACTAGTTAGTAGGAGACAAACCAAACCCTCCCCCAAGGAACAAGTGAAAAAACTAAGTAAAACAAACACAAACCAAAACAAAACCCCAGAAAATTTAAAGGCATCGAAAAATTACCAAAGCAACCAGAATCTGAGAGGCTAAGATCCCCAGCAAGAAGGGAAACAATATTCAGGCGAGTGTGATATTCCGCACTGCTCGTACCCTATGGCATCTCCCAGTTTATAAGCAGCACAATGCTGAGGCTGAGAACCGAAGGTGGTGCTTAGGAGGCTGAGAAGCTGAGCAGAGCCTGAGGCAGTTCCGTAGGGATAGGGAAAACAAAACTGGATTCAGAACTACCCAGGGAGAGAGGACTTGAAGTCAGGAGAGTGCATTAAGCCAAGCGATGCTTCCCGTAGTCTTGAGTGGGAGATGAAAATTGGAGTTCAGGGTCTGCCAGGGAGGAGGGGCTTCGAGCATACCGCAGGCTCTCTCTGGGATTCCCTGGAGAGTGCACAGTAGGATGAGGGGAAGTAGAACCAGACTGTCTCAAAACACCCAGCTCTGAAACAGTTCAATCCCATACTGGATTCAGTTGATCTGGCCCTACTCTGATTGCCTGCAAGAAGGAAAAGTAAATCCTTTCTTGAAGAACAGAAAATCATCCTGAGCCAAGTTGTTTTCATATATAGTTTCTGAATAAAAATTACCAAGCATAGCACACAAGGGCCCAAATGACTGCACACCAAAAGAGAGAAAACAGAAAAAAGACTCACAGGGGATGTAGATACTCAGTTATTTAACACCCTTGTCCAGTAACTCCAGTATGTCCAAGGAAATATGTGGCAAGATGAAGAACATTAGCAGAGAACAAGAATCGATCAAAAAGAATCAAATGGAAGCTCTAGAATTAAAAAATAGAGTAACTGAAACTAGGACTGCAAAGAGATGGATTTAATACATTAGTTACAGCTGACCTATAAAATAATCCAGCAGGAAATACCCAGACTGAGGCCCTGAGCAGGAAAATGAAAGGGCAAATACAGAAAAGAGGATGAAGAAATATAAAACACGGCCGTCTGACATACGTGTCATTGGCACCCCCAGGAGAGAAGAAATAAAATGGAGCAGAATCTGAGGAAATAACGGCTAGGACTTGTCTGAAACCGATGGAAGTGAGGAAAGCCCAGGATTCAAGAAACCCTGTGAACATCAAGCTGGGCAAATAAAAAGAAAACCACACCCAGGTATCACAGTAAAACTGATAAAACTACAACACAAGGAGAAAATCTTCAAAGCAGAGGGGGAAACAAATGATCCTTCAGCGGAGCAGCACGAAGACTGACAGATGACTAAGAGAAAAGCTGGGAATCAGAACATAATCAAAGACATAAAGTATTGAAAGATCAATACCAACCTACAACTCTTAGCAGGAATACTACTGAAAAAAAGATGGGACAATTACAGACATTTTAAGACAAATACTGCATTAAATACTGAGCAGAGTTCTTTAGGCTTTTGCTTTCGTTTTTTAATATTTTTTAAAAGATTATTTGAGAGGGGCGCCTGAGTGGCTCAGTCGTTAAGCGTCTGCCTTCGGGCTCAGGTCATGATCCCAGGCTCTGGGGATCCAGTCCCACATCGGGCTCTCTGTTCAGCGGGGAGCCTGCTTCTCCCTCTCCCACTCCCCCTGCTTGTGTTCCTGCTCTCGCTCTCTGTCAAATAAATAAATCTTAAAAAAATAAAAATAAAAAAGATTATTTGAGAGAGTGCATGCAAGTGGGGGGAGGAGCAGAGGGAGAGAGAATCCTCAAGCCGACTCCCAACTGAGTGCAGAGCCCGATGTAGGGCTCTATCCCAGGACCCCGAGATCATGGCCTGAGCCAAAATCAAGAGTGGGATGCTTAACCAACTGAGCCACCCAGGTGCCCTTTGCTTTAGTTCTTTAGGAATGAAAATGACCCTAAGTAGAAGCATAGAAATAAAGGAGTGAAGAGTAACAGAAGAGGTTTAAAAAAAAAAAAAAAAGGTAACGCTAAGTAAATCTTCATTGTAATATTGATTGCATAAAACAGAAATAAAGTCTTGTAGCAGCTAGACTATTTATAGAACTGTAACACTTCACAGCAATAGTACACAAGTCAGGAAGGAAATAAAAGTGTTCTAAGGTCCTTGCATCATCTGTGAAGTGGTAAAGGTAGTCTTTACAAAGTCAGATGCAGGTTGTGATCTTCAGAGTAACTACTGAAAGAATAATAAGCTAACAGGAGAAAAGTGGAAATACGTGGTTAATCCAAAAAGAAGTCAAGAAAGGAGGAAAATCTCTTAATAAAATTTACATTATTAGATTAAGAAAGTGAAACCATATGATTATCTAAACAGATACAGTAAAAAAGTTCCTTTAAATTCAACAATTTTCTTAAACCAGAAAAAGAGTATCTGCAAGAAACCTATGGCAAACATCATACTCAATGGTACAATGTGAAAAAGCAATTCCTCTTTTTTTTTTTGAGTAGGCTCCACACCCAACATGGAGCTTGAACTCAACACCCTGAGAGAGCAACAGTTGCATGCTCTATGGACTGAGCCAGCCAGGCGCCCCTGAAAAAGCAATTCTTTATTTACAAATAGTAAGAATATAACAAGGTTTCTAGATATAACATCACTATAAAGGTCAAGAACATTTCATTAACAATAAAATACATTAACACTGCAAAATGAAAATACTAATTTGACAAAATCTTATGGAGGAAATACAAAATCTAATTGGGGACAGTAAAGAAGACCTAAATGGAGATACATAATCATGTTCTTGGATAGCAAAGACTTAATTTTATAAAGATGTCATCTTACCCCCAGTTGATCTACAGATTTAATATAATTCCAATCAAAATCTCAACCTGGAATTTGAAAAGCTGATTCTGAAATTTATATGGGAAAGCAGAGAGCCAAGATTAGCCAACACACTGTTCAAGAACGGGGAGCTTGTCCTTCCTATTATCAAGATTCCTTATGCAGTTATAACAATGAAGAAAGTGTGAGCTTAGGTACAGACTAATGAACAAAACAGAAAGCTCAGAAACAGATCAACACATACAGGAAACCTGATATTTGTCAGAGTTGTACTGCATGTTAACAGAACAAGGACAAACATTTTAATACATCATTATCCAATAAGAAAAAATTAACATAGAGCCTTATCTCACTCCACTGCAGACAAATCAATTCTAAGGGATCGAAGACTTATATGGGGAAGATGAAAACTGTTACAAGAAAGCAGTAATATATCTTTTGGGGAGCACCCGGCTGGTTCAGTTGGTGGAACGTGTGACTCTTCATCTCAGGGTTGTGAATTTGAGCCCCATGTTGGGTGTAGAGATTATTTAAAAATAAAATCTTTAAAGGGGCGCCTGGGTGGCTCAGTCAGTTAAGCGTTTGCCTTCGGCTCAGGTCATGGTCCCAGGGTCCTGGGATTGAGCCCCGCGTCGGGCTCCCTGCTCAGCGGGAAGCCTGCTTCTCCCTCTCCCACTCCCCCTGCTTGTGTTCCCTCTCTCGCTGTGTCCTTCTCTGTCAAATAAATAAATAAAATCTTTATAAAAAAATAAAATCTTTAAAATGTGTGTATGTGTGTGTATACACACACACACACACATATATTTTTTATTTTTTTAAAGTTTATTTATTTAAGCAATCTCTATACCCAATGTGGGGCTTGAACCCAGGACTCTGAGATCAAGAGCCACATGTACCACTGACTGAGCCAGCCAGGTATCCCAAGAATACAGTAAAATATCTTTTTGAGTTTTGGAGAAGGATGGATTTCTTTAGATATAAAAAAGTAAAAAATCATAAAAGGAAATTTTACATTAAAATTAAGAATATCTGTTTACTTAGAAGATGCCATAAAGAAAGTGAAAAGACAAGTCACAAACTGGGAGAAGATATTTACCATATATAAAAATTGACAAAATTCTAGAATCCAGATATATAAAGATCACCTATGAGGCAGTAAGAAAAAGGCAGACAACTTAATAGAAAAATGGGGAAAAAACATGAACAGGAATTTCACAGGGGAAGAAACCATGAATGACTAATATGTGAAAAGATGCTGAGTGTCATTAGTAACAATGAAATGCAAATTATAACCACTGTTTCATATTTGTAGATTGAAAATAACCTGATGTACTAAGTGTAAGCAAAGATGTAGAGCACTGGGTACATCCACACTGTGCTGAGGAAATAATAAATTGGTATAATCACTTCAGAAAACAATTTCGCATTTCCTTTTTTTTTTTTTTAAGATTTATTTATTGATTTATATGAGAGAGCTAGCGAGAGCGAGAGAGAGAGGAGCAGGGGGAGGGGCAGAGGGAGAAGCAAACTCCCTGCTGAGCAGGGAGCCCGATGCGGGGCTCCATTCCAGGACCCTGGGATCATGACCTGAACCATTCAATGGGGAAGGAACAGTTACTCTAACAAATGGTACTGGGACAACTGGATATCCAAATGTAAAAGATTAAAAGTTGACCCATACACCTCACACCATACACAAAAATTACAGACATAAATGTAACAGCTAAAATTATAAAACTCTTAGAAGCAAATAGGAGTAAATCTTCAAGATCCTGGATTAGGCAATGGTTTCTTAGACCTGACACCAAAATCGCAAGCAGTCAAAGAAAAAAACAGTTGGACTTCACTAAAATTAAACTTTTATGTTTCAAAGAATACCTAATAGCCAAAAAAATGGAAAAAACTGGCAAACGGATAAGGAAAATACAGTATATCCATACAATGGAATTTTACTCAGCAATTAGAAGGAACGGAATACTAATTTATAACATGGATAAACCTCAAAAATATGCAAAACGAAAGAAGCCAGCCACAAAAGACCACATATATTGTGTGATTCCATTTATGTGAAATGTCTAGAATAGGAAAATCCATAAAGAAAGCAGATCAGTGTTTGCTTAAGGTGGGAGGGCGCAGGAGAGAGGGGTAGGGAATGATGACTCCATGGGTACAAGGTTTCTTTCTGGTGTGATGAAAATGTTCTAAAATTAGGTAGTGATGAAGGTTGCACAACTGTGTGAATATACTAAAAACCACTGAATTGTATATTTTAAAGGGGTGAATTTTATGATATATAAATTGTATCTCAATGCTGTTATTAAAGAATTGTTCACAACTGAAAACTAGAAACAATTCAAGGGCTCATCAGCGGAGCAGAGAAGCAATAGTATATTCATACAGCACAGTGCTACTTATCAATGAGAAGAATGATCGACAGGTACAGACATTAACATCGATGAAGTTTAAACACAAGGTTGAATAAAAAAAAAAAGCAAGCCTCAGGGTGCCTGGGTGTCTCGTCGGTTGAGCATCTGACTTTTGATCTCAGTTCAGGTTCTTGATCTCAGGGTTGTGAGTTCAAGGCCTTCGTTGGGCTCCACAAAAAAAAAAAAAAAAAAAAGGCAAGCCTCAGAAAACTACATACCCTGTGGTTCTGTTAGTATAAAATTCAAACACAGGCAAAATAAAACATATTCCTTAGGGTTACACATCTATGTGGTATAAAGGATGTACTTAGCAAAGAAAAATCGAAGAAGGAAGATCTGAGATAATAAGGAGGGAAGAGCAAAGAAAATGATATACACACAGGTAAATATAAATACATGTATAAAAAATTATTCCCATAATTATATAAGAATCATCAGTGGGGGGCGCCTGGGTGGCTCAGTTGTTAAGTGTCTGCCTTCGGTTCAGGTCATGATCCCAGGCTCCCTGCTCAGCAGGAAGCCTGCTTCTCCCTCTCCCACTCCCCCTGCTTGTGTTCCCTCTCTCGCTGTCTCTGTCTCTGTCAAATAAATAAATAAAATCTTAAAAAAAAAAAAAAAAAAAGAAAACGTTTAAAAAAAAAAGAATCATCGGGGGGGCGGGGTTTAACCATAAGAAAACAATTAGATAAATCATATCTTAAGGTCCTTGTGTTGTCTGGGAGAAAGGTAAAGATGTTAAATAATTTAATGTTAAGATTTTAAGGGCTGAAAGAATAGCAGTGCAGTGTGTAACTCCTGTGATAGTTAAGGTTGGCTGTCTCCAATGTTTGTTTCTCTTTATCCCTCAGAAATAACACCTCTGAGATTCTTTTCTTCATGTCAAATAGCAAACTGTATTCAAATGAGGTAAAAATACAGAAATTTCTTAGGCATAGTGTGAATTTTCCAGGACAAAGTACTGTCAAATGGAAAACAGGCAGGGTATGCACAAGATCAGAAACCCAAAACAAGCTACACTAGAATCAGGATTAGAATAAGGACTTCTATGACTGGTATTATATCGCATCTCTATAATGTGCACACTCTGCTAAGCACAGCAAAGGATTCTGAAAACGAGATGTATAGGGACCTTTGATTTGTAACTGGGCACACAGCAGCCTGGACCCAAGCATTCCCTTGGCTACCCTTGCAACAAGCAATGAAGTGGGTGGAAAAAGTAGTGTGTGGGGCCGAACTGCTCCTGTATGCTCCTGGTGCCTTTGCTGGCTGGAATGCACTTGGCACTTCTGGAACCCAGCAGCCACTTTGAATGATGAGATTTTTTTTTTTTTTTTAAAGATTTTATTTATTTGAGAGAGAGAGAGAGGGTGAGCGCGAGCTGGGGGAGCAGAGGGAAAGGGAGAAACAGACTCTATGCTGAGTGTGGAGCCCGACATGGGGCTTGATCCCAGGACCCTGAGATCATGACCTGAGCTGAAATCAAGAATTGGGCACTCAACTGACTAGCCACTCAGGCCCCCAGAATGGTAAGATTTGGTGAATGGAAGCCAATTTTATGACATCAAACCTCAGAAAAAGCAAGCCTGGGGCTCTAGCATTCCTATCTCAGACATTCTTGAACTTGAGAGATATGAACAGTCTTGTTCAAACCACTTTTTCTTTTTTAAATGTTATTTGTAGGCAAGCTTAATACCAATTAATACAGCCTCAATACAAGAGAAGCAGGAGAGGGGCATGTTAATCCAAAAGAAGGCGAGAGAGAGAGAAAAAAAAAACCCTCAAAAAATAGAACAGATACCACAAAATAACATGGTAGGAACCACCCCAAGTATATAGAAATCCCATTGTAAATGGACTACATGGTCTACTTCTGAAGTAAAAATTAACGGACTGGACAAAACTCAAAATCCAGACATATGCTGATTATAGGAGATATGATTATAAGGACAGTGAGAGAGAGGTTGAAAGTAAGTGCCCGGAAAGACGTGGTATACCAGACAGACCGTAGCCACAGGACAGCTATGCAGCAGAACTCAAAACACATAAGAGTTTAAAGCAGAACATGACATACATCCAGACAAATAGAGTGGATTACTATCCATTCATCAGGAATATCACAATCCTACACTTTGTGCCCCCCAAACACTCCCTGCAACTGCCTGTTTCCCACTTGGGCACTAATTCAGTTTCTTCTCACTCACCTAAGAAGACCACCCTAGCAGTTGTCCCCTCTCTCTCTGGCATGATGAATTTCCCCTTCCCTACAAGGTCATTCTCAACATTTAAACATGCTTTATATCACTCTGTTTAAAAACAAAAGGAACAAAAACCCCCGACCCTGTCCTCTGACCCTGTAGCCCTTCATTTCTTGGTTCCCTGTACAGAAAAAGTCATCCATACGATTAAACAATACTTGCTGTCTCCAATTACTACTGTTTCCCCTTAACCCTTCTCCAGTCAGGCTGCCCCACGCCCACCAGCCCCCTTCTTCAAGGTCTCCAACAACCTTCTGTCTAGATCGAACCTGTGGTGCCCACAGCAGCGGCAGCATCTGACCCAGCAGTCTCTCTTCTAGAAAACTCTTCAGGTGCGTTCCAGTTGCTTTCCCTCCCACCTCACCGGGCACTCCTCCTTTCCCACCATTCAGTGTTCATGTCTCCACTCCTTAGGCTTTGCCATCTCATTTCTTTTTCTTTCTTTTTTCTTTTTTTTAAGATTTATTTATTTATTTTAGGGAGGGAGGGGAGAGAGCACATACGTGTGAGTGGGGAGAGGGGTGGAGTAAGAGAATCTCAAGCAGACTCCCTGCTGAGCGCGAGCCCCACGCGGAACTCAGTCTCCTGACCAATGAGATCATGACCTGAGCCGAAACCAAGAGCGGGATGCTTAACCGACTGAGCCACCCAGTCGCCCCTGCCATCTCATTTCTGACCTTAACGTATACACCGAGGACTCCCAGTAGAACCTTCAAGCCTGGGCCTTCCCCGGCTCCTGTATCCAGCCGCCCGCTTGACGGCTCCACTCTGAGAGCGGATGATGCGCGTCGCATGTAACATGCTGGAAACGGAACTCCCGACTCTGCTCCTGGTATTTACCGTAGCCTTCCCTATCCCAGGAGCACCTCTGTCCTTTCTGTCACCCACATTCCAAACCGGGTTTGACTCCTTTCACTCCTATTCTGTACCCAATCTGTCAGGAAGTCTGCTCTGCCTTTCAGATGTATCCAGAACTGCCTCCTCTCTCAGAAGTGCTCCGTGGCCACTACCATCTTGTCTTACCCAGATTATGGTGACACCCTCCTCCTCCCTCCCACCTGTGCCCCTCACTCCACTCTCCTTTGAACAGAGAAACCAGATTCACCCTTTTAAAAAAGAATGTCAAGTTGCAGCACTCAAAACTCTCCAGTGAGTTCTCCTCTGAGAGTAAAAGCCAAGCCCTTCCTACCCCTCTGAGGCCCTGTGTGATGTGGGGCGCCACTGCCCCGACTCCATCTCCCACGTCCCGCTTGCCGCTGCAGCCACGCCGGCCGCTCCCTGGGCCTGGAGCCCGTCAGACACCTGCCCACCCCAGGAGCTCTCAATCCCTGCCCCTGCCTCTGCCCTCCAGGCCTCCAGGATTGCTGCTGCTCTCTCCCTTGCATCAGGTTTCCTTCCCCGCCACGCTGTGGGGACGGCCACACCGCCCAACCCCCGCAGCCCTCACTGTCCTGCTTTCTGTGCTGTTTTCTCTGTTGCGCGTCTAAACATCTTCCATGTTGTTTGCTTATTTGGTTATTTTCTGTCTCGCCCCATGAGAACATAAGCTTCACGAGGGCAGGGGCTTGGTTTTGTTCACTGCCTTCTCCCCAGAAGCTAGAAAAAGTGCCAGTAAATATTCACAGAATGAGGGAAGGTAGGACCAGGGAGGGGGTGCTACAAACTTCCAACTGTTCCAGTGTCCTGACGCTCCCACAGTTAGAAAAGAGATGCATGAGACACAGTAAAATTAGACACAAAATTGTCATTATATCAAATACTATTTATGATGTAAATCCAAGAGAGCAGAGTTATACAAGGTTGCTGCACATGAGATCAACGTACAAATCTCAAAATAACTAATCAGAATATGCAAAATAGAAAACAGATTGATTTGACTATAAAAAAAACTAGATAGCACCAAGAAATAAGCCTAATAAAAATATGTAAAACCATCATGGAGCAATTCATCAAACTTGAAGAGAAGGATATAAAAGGGATAGCTGGATAAATGGAGACAGAAGCTTTGTTCATAGCTAAGAAGACTCAATATTTTACAGGTATCAAGTTTTCCCAAATTAATCTATAAATTCTATTTCCAGGCAATGCTCCAGCAAAATTTTTCCAAGGAATTTGCTATACTAATTCCAGAATTAGTATTGGACAAATGAAGAAGTATATGAACTTTTTATTTCTGAACACAGTAAGGAAGAGGAATTCGCCCTGCCAGGTACCAAGGAATGTTAAAAAGCTCTGGCAGTTAACAGCTGTATTAATGCAGAAATAGAACAGCAGAACAGAATGGAGCCCAGAAGCACAGCCCTGTGTACGTAAAGTTTGGCAGCGGTTATGACCAGTATCACTCATCAGTGAAGAAAGTAAGGACTTCAGTAGCTGGTGTTGTGACAACTGGCTTTCCATATGAAAAAAACAAAACGAGATTGTAGAATGCACAAATATGAACTGCAGATGAATACCTAAATAAGAAAAAATGAAAAAAAAACCAAACCCAAATTTTGAAACCATGAAAAAATATACCATTGGAACACGGATATTCTTAAGAATCAAAGGTGCATTCAGTAAAGCAAGAAGATGTAACAATTTTTTTAAAAGATTTTATTGAGACAGAGAGAGAACACAAGTGGGGAGAGGGGCAGAGGGAGGGGAGAAGCATACTCCCTACTGAGCAGGGAGCCTGAAGTGGGGCTCGACCTTGAGATCATGACCTGAGCTGAACGCAGACACAACTGACTGAGCCACCCAGGCGCCCCAAGAAGATGTAACAATTATAGACATGTATACATCTAATGACCACCAAAATACATGAAAGCAAAAATGGACAGAAGTGAAGGGAGAAATTGACAGTTCTATGGTGATAGTTGGAGACTTTAATGTCCCACTCACAATAATAGAACAAGACGGAAGATAAAGAAATAGAGCATTTAAACAACAAAATAAACCAACTAGATTTAACAGACTTATACAGAACACCCTACCCAACAAGAGAATACACATTCTTCTCAAGTATACATGGGACGTTTTCTACGACAGACCATATGTTTGGGGCACAAATTAAGTCTTTTTTCCCCCCAAGTTTTTTTTTAAAGTAAGCTCTAGGCCCAACATGGGTCCTGAACTCAGAACCCCAAGATCAAGAGTCACATGCTACACTGACTGAGCCAGGCAGATGTCCCCACAAATTAAGTCTTAATAGATTTTTAAAAAGATGTAAGTCATACAAATATCTCCTCTGAACACAGCAGGATGAAGTTAGAAATCAATTTAACAAAAGGAAAACTGGAAAACTCAAAAAACTGTGTAAATTAAACAATACACTTATTTATTTTTAGAGGGTGGAGGGAGAGGGGGAGGGAGGAGAGGGAGAGAGAAAGTTTTTTTTTTTTAAGATTTTACTTATTTATTTGACAGAGAGACACACAGCGAGAGAGGGAACACAAGCCGGGGGAGAGGGAGAGGGAGAAGCAGGCCTCCTGCCAAGCAGGGAGCCCGATGTGGGGCTCGATCCCAGGACCCTGGGATCATGACCTGAGCCAAAGTCAGATGTTTAACAACTGAGCCACCCAGGCGCCCGAGAGAGAGAAAGTCTTAAGCAGCAGGCTCCATGCCCAGTTCAGAGCCTGATGCAGGGCTTGATCTCATGACCCTTAGATCATGACCTGAGCCAAAATAAAGAGTTGGATGCTTAACTGATTGAGCCACGCAGGCACCACCCCCCACCTTTTTTTTAGAGGGAGAGAGAGAGAGAATATACCTTTAAACAACCAGTGGGTCAAAGAAGAAAGGAAATTAGAAAATACTGAGAGATGAAAGAAAATAAAACATACCCAAACTTACAAAAAACAACAAAAGTGGTGCTAAGGGGGAAATTTATGGCTATAAAATATACATTAAAAACTTATGAAAGATCTCAAATCAACAATCTAACTTTACAACTTAAGGAACCAGAAAAGAACAACAAAATAAACCCAAAGCCAGCAGAAAGAAGAAAACAAGAAGGATTACAGCAGAGATAAATAGAGACTAGAAAAACAATAGAGAAAAATTAATGAAACAAAAAGATCAGAACTGACAAACCTTTCAGCTAGATGGACTAAGAGAAAAAATGAATACAAAAATCAGAAATGGAAGTGGAGGCATTTACTACCAATTCTACAGGAATGAAAAGATTGTAAGGATACTAGAACAGTTACACACCAATACACTGGGTAACTGGGATGAAATGGACAAATTCCTAGAAACACAAAACCTGCCAGACTAAATCATGAAAAAACAGAAAATTGGAATAGATCTTTATCTAGTAAGGAGACTGAATCAGTACTCAAAATCTCCCAATAAAGAAAAGTCCTAGATCTGACGGCTTCATTGGTGAATTTTACCAAAGTTTTAAAGAACTAATCACTAATCTTCAAACTTTTCAAAAACTGAAGAGCAGGAAACACTTCCTAACTCATTCTCTGTGGCTCCATTACCCTGAAACCAAAGCCAGATGAAGACACTGCAAGAAAAAGCTACAGACCAGTATCTCTATGAATGTCAACACAAAAATCCTCAAGAAAATACTAGCAAATACAACTCATTGGCACATTAAAAGGGTTACATATCATGACCAAGTGGGATTTATTCCTGGAATGGAAGGATGATTCAACATGAAAATCAGTCAGTGTACTACTATGCCACATCGACAGAATGAGGAAAACAACCACACGATCATCTCAATTCATACAGAAAAAACACCTGACAAAATCCAACACCCTTTCATGAGAAAAACACTCAACAAACTAGGAATAGAAGGAAACTGCCTCAACATAATAGAAGCCATCTATGAAAAACCCACAGTGAGCATCATACTCAATGATGAAAGTCTGAAAGTGTTTCCTCTAAGACCAGAGATAAGGCAAGGATGCCTACTATTACCACGTCTGTTCAACAGTACTAGAAGGTCTAGCCATAGCAGTTAGGCAAGAAAAAGAAAAGACATCCAAATTGGAAAGGAAGAAGTAAAATGATCTGTTTGCAGATATGATATTCTATGTAGAAAGCTCCAAAGATTACACATGCACGCACACACACAGAACTATTATGTGAATTCAGCAAAGCAGCAGGATACAAAGCTAACAAAAATGAGTTGCATTTCTATATGCTAAGGATGAATAAGCTGAAAAGGAAGTAACAATTCCATTTACAATAGCATCAAATAGTATAAAATATTTAAGAATTAACCAAGGAGGAGAAAGGCTTGTACAATGGAAACTACAAAGCACTGCTGAATGAAATCAAAGAAGACGCAATAAACAGAAGTACATCCCCCTGTTTAAGACTTAATATTGTTAAAATATCAATACTACCCAAAGCCATCTACAGATTGAATACAGTCCCTTTCAAAAATCCCAACAGTGTGTTTTTGCAAAAATAGAAAAACCCATCCTAAAAGTCATATGCAATCTCAGGGGACCCCAAATATGCAAAACAATCTTGAAAAAGAACAAAATGGGAGGACTCCTACATCGTGATTTCAAAACCTACTACAAAGCCACAGAAATCAAAACAGTGTGATGTTGGCATAAAGACATAGATCAATGGAATAAAATAGCCCTGAAATAAACCCTTGCATATACGGTCAAATGATTTTTGACAAGGGTACCAAGACAAATGGGAAAGGATGGTCCTTTCAACAGATGGGGCTGGGAAAACTGGACATCCACATGCAAAACTTAGACCCACCTAATGCCATCTACAAAAATTAACTCAAAATGGATCAAGGACCTAAATGTAAGACCTTTTTACAACAGTAAAACTCTTAGAAGAAAAAACAGAAAAGCTTCAGGACATTGGATTTTTTTTTTTTTTAAGATTTTATTTATTTAACAGAGACAAGCAAGAGAGGGAACAGAAGCAGGGGGAGTGGGAGAGGGAGAAGCAGGCTTCCTGTGGAGCGGGGAGCCCGATGCAGGGCTTGATCCCAGGACCCTGGGATCATGACCTGAGCTGAAGGCAGATGCTTAATGACTGAGCCACCCAGGCGCTCCAAGACATTGGATTTGTAATGATTTCTTGGCTATGACATGAAAAGCATAGGTAACAAAAGAAAAAACAAACTGGACTTCATGAAAATGTAAAATTTTGTGCATTACAAAAGTCATCTACAGAGTAAAAAGATAACCCTCAAAATGGGAGAAAATATTGCAAGTCATATATCTGGGTAAGGAATTAATATTTAGAATATATATAGATATCTCTTAAAACTCAATAACAAAAAAGCAAACAACCTGACTTAAAAATGGGCAAAGGACCTCCATAGACATTTCTTGAAGGAAGACATATGAACGGCCAACAAGCACATGAAGACATGCTCAGAATCACTAATCCTTAGGGAAATGTGAGTCAAAACTATAATAAGATACCACCTCACACCCATTAGGATGGCTACTCTGAAAGAAAATGGGAAACAAGTGTTGGCAAGAACATGGAGAAACTGGAACCCTTGAGCACTGCTGGTGGGAGTGTAAAATGATACAGTGACTGTGAAAAACACTGGTGGTTCCTCAAAAAACTAAAAACAGAATTACCATACGATCCTGCAGTTCCACTTCTGGGTATATATCCAAAAGGACCGAAAGACAAGGACTTGAAGAGGTATTTGTACGCCCACATTCACAGCACCATTACTCACAGCGGCTGAAACGTGGAAGCGATCCAAACGTCTATTGACAGATGAAAGGACAAGCAAATGTGGTGTACACACACAATGGAGTGTTGTTCGGTCATAAAAAGGAATGGTGTTCTGAGATATACCATAACATGGAAGAACTTTGAGGACGTTAATGCTAAACCAATCACAAAAAGGTAAATACTGTGTGAAGTACCTTTTATGAGGTACTTGGAGTAGCTGGAACATAAAGACAAAGTATAATAATGGGTGCCTGGGGCTGGGGAGGAAGGGAGAATGAGGGGTTATTGGTTAATGGGTAGAGTTTCAGTTTTACAAGATAAAAAGTTTATGGGGATGGATGGTGGTGACAGTTGTACAACAATATGAATGTATTTAATACCACTGAAAACATTTTAAAAACGGTTAAGATACAGGGCGCCTGGGTGGCTCAGTTGGTTAAGTATCCGACTGTTGATTTCAGCTCCAGGCATGATCTTGGGGTTGTGAGATGGAGCCCTGTGTTGGACTCTGCTCAGTGGGGAGTCTGCTTGAGATTCTCTCTCTCCCTCTGCCCCTTCCCCTGCATCCCCTCTAAGTAAACAGGTAAATCTTAAAAACAAAACAAAACCAGTTAAGATGTTACATTTTGCCACAATAAAAAATTCAAAAAAAAAAATCAAGGGTGTAAAAGATTGATATGAACCTATCAAATTTAAAAGTTAGTGATTAAAAAAGTCATTAATTTTATTCATTTTTTTAAGATTTATTTTTTTTGAGACAGAGTGAGTGTGCACATGTCCACGCAAGGGGAGGGGCAGAGGGGGAAGGAGAGGTACAAGCAGACTTTTGCTGAGCACAGAGCCTGATGCAGGGCTCAATCTCACAACCCTGAGATCCTGACCTGAGCTGAAATCAAGAGTTGGTCGCTTAACTGACTGAGCCACCCAGGTGCCCCAATTTTTTTTTAAAGATTCTATTTTTAAGCAATCTCTACACCCAGTGTGGGGCTCAAACTCAAAACCCCAAGATCAAGAGTTGCATGCTCTACCGACTGAGCCAGCCAGGTGCCCCACAAAATCATTAATTTTTCTTTTTAAAGATTTTATTTATTTATTCGTCAGAGAGGGAGAGCGAGCACAAGCAGGGAGAGTGGCAGGCAGAGGGAGAGGGAGAAGCAGACTCCCCGCTGAGCAAGGAGCCCGATGCGGGGCTCGATCCCAGGACCCCAGGATCATGACCTGAGCCAAAGGCAAATGCTTAACCAATTGAGCCACCCAGGCATCCCCAAAATCATTAATTTTAAAACACAAGCGATAGTGGCGCCTGGGTGGCTCAGTCGTTAAGCGGCTGCCTTCAGCTCAGGTCATGATCCTGGGATGGAGCCCCGCATCGGGCTCCCTGCTCCGCGGAAAGCCTGCTTCTCCCTCTCCCACCCCTGCTGCTTGTGTTCCTTCTCTGTGTCAAATAAATAAATAAAATCTTAAAAAAAAAAAAACCACACAAGCGATAGTATCAGAGAAAATATTGACCCCTAGAGTAATAAGATTCTTCTCTGAAGAAGATTTTGTAGGACTGCCAAGAAAGAGTACTGGCATTTAAAGGTCTTTCCCTAAGGAAAGGGCCAGTTTGTCACCCTCCAGCAGGATGTCCTTAAACTTAGATGGGCAATAAAACCACTTTAATGTTAGCAGTACCTGTCACTTTGGCACCAACAGAAATCACAGATAATTTCATATCACATTACAGCTGTCACAGTTATCTTGAAATAATGTTTACTGTCATCACTACTTGGAAATTATAGTAATTAGACTCACTGCTAGATTGTGTTAATGTCTTAACAAAAAAGTATACATTTTGATGACTCTATTAATATAATTGGTTTCCTTTGTTATTGTGATATAATTTCTACTATATGTGATTTAAAGCCAATTTTTTGAGGTATCCACAAAAACCTACCTTTCAACAAGCCCTGCCCACACAGAGCTGCCAGTTTCTCAGTGCCTTGATGTTTTTATCCTAATTTTAATTTTTTAAAAAGATTTTATTCATTTATTTGACAGAGAGAGCACCAGCAGGGGGAGCGGCAGGCAGAGGGAGAAGGAGAAGCAAGCTCCCCACTGAGCAAGGAGCCCAATGTGGGGCTTGATCCCAGATGCTGGGATCATGACCTGAGGCAAAGGCAGACACTTAACCAACTGAGCCACCCAGGCACCCCCCTAATTTTAATTTTTATTAAATTACTATATGTTCACAACTTTAAAAATAAGTAAAAGCACAGCAGTGAAAGAAAACTAGATAGTTTAGCCCTACCATGTACAGGGGCACCTCAGTGGCTCAGTCAGTTAAGTGTCTGCCTTGGGCTCAGGTCATGATCTCGGGGTCCTGAGATTGAGCCCCGCGTTGCATTGCATCAGCCTCCCTGCTCAGCGGGGAGTCTGTTTCTCCCTCTCCCTCTGCCCCTCCCCTGCTCGTGCTCTCTCTTGCGCATACTCTCTCTCTTCTCTCAAATGAATAAATAAAATCTTTTAAAAAAATAAAAAAACTACCGTGTATCAAATGATACTATCAAGAAAATGAAAGGGCAACTTATAGAGTGGAGAAAGTATTTGCAAATCACATATTTAATAAGGGTCCGTTATTCAAAACATATAAAGAACTCTTGCAACTCAACAACAAAAAGACAACCCAGTTAACAAATGGACAAGGGGTGCCTTGGTGGCTCAGATCGTTGAGCGTCTGCCTTCCACTCAGGTCATGACCCTGGGATTGAGTCCCTCATCAGGCTTCCTGTTCAGTGGGGAGCCTGCTTCTCCCTCTCCCTCTGCCGCTCCCCCTGCTCGTGCTCTCTCCCTCTCTTCTCTCCCTGTCAAATAAATAAAATCTTAAAAAAAAGCTGGCTTCGTCCATGTTTTAAAAAAAAATCATGAAAAAGGAACAGAGGAAGGACGACCTCTTATATGGATGGCCATAGTAAACATTTGATGGACAGAGTTTGGGGATAAAGTAAAAAAAACCTCCCAATCTCCACAGATTTCTCCAACAAAAATGTAAAAATAGCCGACAGGTATATGCAAAGATACTTGACATTATTAGCCATCTTGGAGATGCAAATTAAAACCACAAGGAGATACTACTTCATGTCCACTAGGATGGCTAGATTCAAAAAGACCAATAATTGCAAGCGTTGGTGAAGATGTGGAGAAATGAGAATCCTCATGTTCCACTGGTGGGAATGTTAAATGGTGCAGCCACTGTGGACAATTGTTTGGCACGTTCCTCAGAGCGTTAAACACAGAGTTACCATATGAACCAGCACTTTTACTCCTAGGCATGTATCCAAAAGAAATGAACGTAATACACACACACACACACACACACACACACACACACACACAGGTGTTCAACAGCAGTGTTACCGATACTAGTGAAGTATACCCATACAGCAGAAGGGAGGACGTGCTCATAGACGCTACAACTTGGATGGACCTTGGGAACGTTACGCAAAATGAAAGAAGCCAGACACAAAAGACCACCATTTGTATAAGCATCCAGAATAGCAGAGATGGAATTCATGGTTGCTAAGAGCTGAGGAGGAGGGGGGAATGAGGAGCGACTACTAATAGTTACAGGGTTTCTTTTTGGAGCGTTGAAAATGAAATCAGTAGTGACGGTTGAACAACACTGTGAGCTTGAACAACACTGTGAGCGTACTAACTGCCACTGAACGGTACACACTTTAAAAGGGTGAATTTCATGGCATGTGAATCAGATCAATAAAGCTGTTACAGCGTGAAAAAAAGGAAAGAAAAAGAAAGGCTTCCAGAAAGACAACTGAAAGATGGAAGAAAAGATGAGAGGCTGAGGCTCCAGCCGGCAGGTCCCACATCTGAGCAATGGGGATCTCGGAAAGAGAACAGAACAAATGCAAGTGAGGAAATTATTTTTAAAAGTAAATGCGAGGCAGAGCACCTGGGTGGCTCAGTCGGTTAAACATCTGCCTTTAGCTCAGGTCATGATCCCAGGGTCCTGAGATTGAGTCCCACGTCGGGCTCCCTGCTCAGCGGGGAGCCTGCTTCTCCCTCTCCCACTCCCCCTGCTTGTGCTCTCACTTGTACTCTCCCCCAAATCAATAAATAAAATCTTTAAAAGAAAGTTAATGCAAGGCTATTTGTCAGAAACAAAAGACCTGCGTCTCCACCTAGAAAGGGCCTATCCGCTGCTAGCACACGAACAAAGCCCTACGCGGCATGGCACTGCGGAATTCGCAAGAGAGGTCAAGTGAGGAGCCTAATAGCTTCCACCAATAAAAAACCACAAAGGCCTGAGAGGTGGAATGCATCAAACTTTCCAGTACAAGTAAAGGAAGCTAAACACAATATAGCCTTGAAGATTCTGAGGGGAAATGATTTTCAACTTTATGTTTATAGGTGTGTTTGTGTGTGTGTATATATATAGGTTATAGATGTTATATATGTAGGTTATATATAATGTATACACCTATAAACTTACACATTTACATATATAATTTATTATTTTCAACTTTACACCCAGCCCAACCATGTGAGGTCTGAATAAAGATATGCAGTTTCCAAAAATTTATCTTGAACTGAAGGTGTGTGGCAGCAAAATGAGGGACGACAGCCAAGAAAGCAGAAGGCCACTGGTCTGGGAAGCGGGGTGTCCACCATGGGACAGTGGCCAAGGGCAGTCCCAGGTGATGGAAAGGGAAGTCTCTGGACAGCAGCCAGGCAGCAGGCCGAGAGAGTAATCCGGCCAGATGAGAAGAGAGAACGAGAGGGCACCAGGAAAAACATGAAATCATGAGGTTATCTGATACGTGTGCAGATCTGGGAAATAACACAGATGCAGGCTGGCAGATCTGGTGGAACGTGTGAGATAGTAACAAGAGCTTAGAAAACGAAGGGTATAAAAAAGATGAGGCAATCATTCATTTTAGGAAAAATAAAATGTGGAAAAGGAAATGAAATCACCATACAGTATTAGGCTCTGCAGTGAACAGTATTTCCATGCTCACGGTGCCCAGAACTACTGGTGATATTTAACCCCAAATGGTGACGTCCCACATGGAGGGTGGGACAGGAGGCAGACGTGACAGAGCTAACTGCTCATCTCTTGGAGCAGGAAATCAATACATGATGATGAATTTGAGAGGAAATAAAATACCAGAACGCACAGCTGCCAAGAGCTGCAAGCAGGGAAGGTGGGGGCCGGGTAGTGGGCTACCTGGTTCCTGTTTGAAGGCTTTCATTGCCTTCTCTGGGCCTTGCCTCCATTCTGACTTGTTAAATACTCTTACTGTGGAAAGTTCTTATGACTGTTCTCTGCGCAGCAGCATGTGACATCAAAGCTGGGACACCCGCCTAAAGGTCCGTGGATACGGACCCATCCAAGGGGGCTCTCCTCAGGCCCCATGCCATCTGGGGTCAGTGGGATGCTGGCTCCATCCCTTCTGGATACTCTGGAGACCTGTCCTTCCTGCATGTTCTCTGGAGAGGGCCCTCACTGAGACTGAGGACGAGCTGTGGCCCCTGGGGCCGTGGCCTGGAGGTTATCAACCACCTGTGAATCTAGGCTCCCCGCGTAATTTTAGCTCTTTCTGGGACTCATTTCTCGAGGGAATTTTTCGAAATGGGCACGGTACAGATAGTAACAGAAGTGGCGGAGTAGCTGGCTTCTGTGTCATCTGTTCACAGTTCCTCACACCCTGCTGAGGCCCGAGGTTAGATCCCTGGGGCTGGGCATATGGTAGGTGCTCAGTAAGGAGCTGTTGAAGGCATAAGTATGGTACCAGCTGTCTCCATGTCAGCCACTTCTTCGGGCCCTCCCACGCATGGCCACCTTCCATCCTCACAAACGCTCACACAGTTGGAGGGCAGGAGTATCTACCTCTCTGTTACACAGAACAAACTGAGGCTGGGAGGCACGTGACTATGGTCGCTTCACGAGGAAGGGAAGAGCAACATCCCAGCCCAGGTGTGGCTGAGCCCACACAGCCTGTGCCCCCAGCAGCTGCTGCCATAAATCCTTCCCGGAGAAAGGTTAGGTTAGGTAGAGAGATGGCAGAAAGAAGGGAAACAGGAGGTGAGCTCACAGCCGACTCCAGCAGGGAACCTGAGGCACGAGCCAGGCCCCCTTCTCCCCAGCCCGGAGGCCGTCCCTGCGGCACTCACCTTCTTCGGAGAGGTTGTTCTCTTTGGTCTCCTTGTCCATCTGGCAGCACCAGCCCTCCAGCCGCTCCGTTTCTGCCTGCAGGAGCTTCAGGAACCAGAAGCCGTCCCGGCGGCAGGCCCCCGGCTGCACTGGCTCTGCCGGGGAGCTGGAGGAGGTCTCGAGCCAGGGGTCGGGTGGGGGCAGCGAGGATGCCTCTAGGGCAGGGTCGCTGTTGTCTCCATAGGAGAGGTTGCGCTTGATCTGGGCAATCTTGGGGGCCTGCCGAGGGCCGGCATCGATGCTGATGGAGTTGGGGTGTGGGGTACAGTCCGGGAGGCTCCTCTCAGATGACTTACAGCTTGAGTCATTGGCATCCTGGGTATCTGAGTCGGTGTCCCGTCGGGAGGACATGCTGTGAGAGGGGGCGCTGCTTCTAGGGGGTGGGAGGGTGGGGGGTGAAGTGGGGCGGGGACAGGAAAAGGTGAGAGTCACCAGGAGGGCCAGGGACCAGAGGCCACCCCAACCCGGACACACGGGAGACAGAGAAACGGATGCATCGTCTGCTCACCATGCGCCTGAAGCGGGTCCCACAGCCCCCCGTCTCATTCTCTGCTCAGCCCTTGCCCCACCCGTCCGCGCCCACACGCGCACGCGCACACACACACATGGACAAGGTCATAAGGTTGCCTGTTTACTGCAGTGGGGCCAGGAAGCCCACCAACATCGGGGTGCTGGGCCATGTCTCTGCTGGCCTCGGCCCCCTGAGGGCTGATTAATCTCGCAGAGCAAGCGCTCACTGGCCCACCCACCTGCCTGCCCAGCCTCCCATGCCTGGGCCACTGCCCAAACCCCAAACCCAGCTTGGTTATTAGAAATCCAGCAAGGAGAAGTGGGTTAGGGAGAGCAGGAGGAGAAGGCGCAGGAGAGGTGAGAGCAGAGGGAGGGAGAGGAGGGGGAGAAGCAGCCACCACCTCTGTGCGACTTACCGCCAGTCGTCCTCTACCTGAACCCCGATGGACTGGAATTTGGTAGCGGGACTGGGCTCCTCTTTTGGCACTGGCTGAATGCAGTCAACCTTATTGAAGGACAACGACAGCAACGCACGGAGACAAAGACAAAAATAAAAAACAAACACCACACTTGCTGCTGAAATTCACATTAGTGGGACGACGCAGAAGGACAGACAGACACGAGGCATGCGGACACTGCACATGGGCCCGAGGCCGGACCCAGTGAAGCCGGGCACTGCTCATTCGCGCGGAGGCGGGCGGGCAGGTGGGCGGGAAGGGGGGATGGAGTGGAGATGACTGGCTTTCCCTACTCTGAGGAGGGTGCCATCACATCGATTGCTTTCGGTCCGTTGTCCTCCGAGAGGTGGGAACCGTTCCTTCTAGTCCTCTCCTTTACACGCATCAGAGAAGGAAAAAAAAGGACGACGAGAGAGAAAGAAAACACACACACACACACACAAAGCCACAGCCGTTATCTGGTGTAGTCGAAGCTGGGGGCTGTCTCGAGGCAAGGATGGCTCCCCCAACACTGCCGCTGAAGGGCAGGCTGGAGGCGCTTGTCTCAGGGCCAAACCTTGGACAGCAGTTCTGGATTTGGAAACTGCCCCAAGGTGATACAGTGAAGCCCCAGGACACTCTGGGATGCCGTCCCTGGGCCTGGATGGCCGAGGTGACCTTCAGCCGTGGGTGGGCCTGGGGAGCAGTAGGAAGGACCAGGGCCAGCTAACTCAAAAGCTAGCACTTTTCCTATACTCCTGTGAAGTGGAAAGAAACCCGGCAGCAGTCATGCCCTTCTGTCACTGCTCACGAATGAGGGAGAACCCACACCTGACCTAGGGCTTGAGGTACCAAGGGGTGGGATGAGGGCTGTCAGAGCATCCCTGGAAATTGGGGAATCCCAGTCCCTTGTCTTCACAGATGTGGAAGGGGGGCTGCAAGGTTTTCTGGGGCAGAGGCTGGGCGCCAGGCTCCTCGCCATGGGGACGCAGCTGCATTTCTCCTGCAACAAGAGTTCACTTGGGAAGTGCAGCATCACGGATTTCAAAGAGCCGTGACAAGAGCTCGGCACAGGGGTGGGGGTGAATCCCAGGAAGGGGAAAGCCCAGGATGGTCCCAAGAGCTAGGATCCTCAACCCCATGTGAATTTCTAGATGAAAGGAACCAACGGTGAGCCTAGGTCAGATCTTCTGAAAAGACAGGAGCCTCTGGTTTGGCCAAGGAGAGGGTGGGGCTGCCCAAACCATGACCCTCAGTGGTCAAGGCCAAGAGACTAGGCTATTCTGATGTCCCTAAGAATCCCTCTTGGAGCAGCTTCACAGGGCGGGGGCTGGACTCCTTAAGGAGGAGCCCAGAAACCATTAGTCTCCCAGACAACTCTGTTCCTGTATTTGTGGGGAAACTCAAGCCCCAAGTTGCCTCTTAGGGGGAAAATAATTCAGGCCAGTGCAAGAAATTGGCTAGTGAGCCTTCTGTGGTCAGAGCCATGTGGTCTTCCTCGTGTCTCAAGTTCCTCGGGCATTCTAGCACTCTGCCATCCACTCGGCCACATCCGGTTGCTCAGGGGCGGCTGGGGAAATGGGGAGCCCTTGCAGCCCTAAGCCACAACACACACCAGCTTGACCTCCCTGAGGGCTCCACCTTCCCCAAGCTCAAGGCTCACCGTAGCTGCCCTCCCTTCCTCCCTGCCCTGAGTGTGGTCCGCTTTAGTCTGAGGTCTGGCCAGAGCAGGGAGAGTCCTCTCACTCTGGACTCAGAGCAACTCTTGACTCCTGCGACGCAGGGCTCCAGGTGCCCCAGCTCGGCTGCCAGAAAACAGATTACTGCTGTCTGGTGCATGCAGGAGGTGCAGTGAAGCAGGGGAGGGGAGGCTGGTGTGCCCTGTCCCGCCGCGTGCTGCGGCCATGGGTGGATAGTGAGTTTGGCTTCTAGGAGGGTCTGCTGGCTTTGGCCACTCGGTCCCAGGGAAATATCTGCCTGGATCCTTTCCCGTGGAGGGAGGCATCGGGACCAGCATCACACTTCTCAATTTGACATGGGCCTGGTGCCTCGAGCCACCTACCTGTCCCCAGGGCCCGAGGGGGCTCTGGGTAAAGTTTCCCTCAAGTAACCCCCATGGCTCAAGGGCTCTGAGTCCCGGGCCCCAGGCCCGTCGGCGTCTAGGCTCCATGCTGCTCCCACCGCCAAGCGGGGCTGTGACCTCCGCACCCGAGCTGACCTTGGATTAGAGAACTGTTAGGCCAGTCCCACCTCCCACGAGTCGGCTGGCAGGGCAAAGGGTAGAGTGGACAGACAGACGGTGGACAGGTGAACAGTGGACAGGAGATGGCTGGCTGAGTGTAACTACATTCACTGGGACAGCCCATTGGAGGAGCAGGGCCACATGCCCACAGCTGCAGACTGCCAAAGGACTGGGCAAATGCAAGGAAGGCGTGGCTATGCATGGAATTTGGTTTGGCCACTTGGAGCCAACCCCTCCCAAATACAGACAAACCACTTTGCCCCAGAGCCCTAGTGGGCCTCCACCAGATGTAATTACACACAGGTAGGTGCAGAGTGGGCTGAGGACATAAGAGTGTGAAAGGGACCCCTACTTGTATTCCTATAGATGACAGTTTCCTTTTGGGGATGGCCTCAGGGTGGGATTCAGAGCTGGTCAGCGTCCCTTGTTCACTCTTCAGAGCTGCATGTTTTGGGGGTGGCTCAGGAGCCTCAGGGGCTGGGGTGACTCCGCCCCGTGTCACACTGGGCGGTCGAGTACTGCTGTCCAGGCTGTCCGATGAGTTGCTCAGGCCCGACTGGCTTGTCACCTCACTCTTGTGGTCCTGGCTGTCCAGGTAGGTGTCCTGGGCAGACTCAGTACTGCTCTGGACCGTGACAGAGATGAAGGGCTTTGACGTGGTACGTGGAGGGACTGGTGGTGGGGTCTTCTTATACGCCACTAGGCATGATGAACCTGCAGAGAGGGGAGAGGAGAACAGGGAGAAGGTAAGGTCCCAACCCTCGCGAAACCCTTTCAGGTTCGAGAACCCACCTGACAGGCCCTAGCTCTGGCCTCAGCTGTTCCCTCAAGGAGGATTTCTGGAGCAGGAGAGTGGGGGGGAGCTGACAGCAATGACCAAGACAGACAGACACAGGCCCTGCCTACCCTCCTACTAGCCCAAGGCCAAGTCTAGCTGGGGATGCCAACATGGACTAAAGACATCCTCCACCTCGTAGTCCCATACAAAGGTATTTTCCAGTTGGGACATGGGCTAGATGATAAAGTTCATGGTGCCACAGGCTGTGACAGAGCCTGACCCAGTGCGAGGGGAGACAGTGACAGCAGAGTAGAGCGCAAGAATGCTAAGCAATGTTAACCTTGCTTCCTAAAGCTCACTGAGAGACCTACTGCTCCCCCTGGACTTTTCCTCCTCTACCTTCCCTCTGCTTGGACGCGCCCTCTCGGTTTGGTCAAAGGCCAACACCTCCTTCAGGGTCCAGCTAACCCTACCCCCATCTTGCTATCCCCCGCCCAAGTTATGTGGAAACCCCATACACCAGTCGGCCTCCCTCAAGACTCCACCGTACCTGGTCCAATTCCCCACTCTCCACCATGATTCAGGGAACCAGGACCTACCATGGGTGGGAGTTGGGATCATCTCTGAATTCCAGATGTAATTAACGCATCTGGCCTGGGGCTGGCCCACAGCAGGGGCACAGAACGCTGAAGACCCACAGCTGGCCTCTTACTAAATGCCCAGCTTTTTGTCTGAAACAGAAGGTGCTGTTCAAACAGCAGTCGCCACTTGCTGTGAGGGGCTGGGTCAGACCCGACCGCTTTTCTCAGCATCTTAACTCCAAATGCCCTTTCCCCCATGAGGATTAAAACAAACCTCTACCTGAGTGACTTTAAGCTCTGCCTTCAAGGGGCTACTGATCAGGGTGATGCTGATGGCCCAGCGGAAACCCACAAAACCAGGCCCGGTGCCGCAGGGGCCACCAGCAAGGCACAGCAGAATCCGTCCGCCGCTGTGAGAATCACTACCCAGCCCTATCAGAATGGCTAAATTACAAAACAGTGACAACACTTAAGTGCTGGTGGGGATGTGGGGAAACGGAATCACTCATACATTGCTGCTGGGAATGCGAGATGGTACCACCACCCTGGAAAATGGTTTGGCAGTTTCTTTCTTTTGAAGATTTTATTTATTTTTAAGAATCTCTATTACTTAGGGGCTCTCAAACTCACAACCCGGAGATCAAGAGTCACACGCTCTACTGACTGAGCCAGCCAGGAGCCCCTTGGCAATTTCCTTTAAAGCTAAATATGCACTAATCATACAATCCAGCAATTGCACTCTTGGGCATTTACTTAATCCACAGAAATGGGAACATATTCACAAAAGAACTCCTACATGAGTGTTCATGGTAGCTTTATCTGTCCCAGCCAAAAACTAGAAACAACCTAGATGCGCTTCAGTGACTGGTTTGACAACCTGTGGCACATCCAGACTGGAATACTACTGAGCAATAAAAAGGAACCAGCTACTGATATAAGCAACAACTTGGATGAATCGCAAGTGAATTATGCCAAGTGAAAAAAGCAATCTCAAAAAGGTACATACTATACAGCATGACTACAAGAGATGGGAAGCAGATTATTGGTTGGTGGGGAGACGAAGGGGAGAGGGTGATGCAGAGGCTGGGAGGGACATGGGTGTGGCTATAAAAGGGTGGCAAGGATTCTCCGTGTGCTAAGAAGTGGGGACAGGCGGTGGACACATGAACCCGCACAGCACTGGACACAAAGCGAGTAAAGGGAAAATGGTGGAGTCTGAGTGAGACCGGCTGGCTGGTATCTACGTCAATATTCTGGTTATGATATTATATTAGTTTTGCAAGATTATACCATTGAGGGAAACTGGGAAAAGAGTAGACCGGATCCTCTGTATTATTTCTTAAAACTGTATGTACATTGCAATTACCTAAAAATAAAAAATTTAATTTAAAAAGCCCTTCCATCAGTCGGTTCATCCGACAAATGGGTTGGCCAGGCCCTGTATAGACTCCAGGAAAGCTAGGAGTCTCATCAGCAGAGAATCGGTCATGAAAGGAGTGCTTGAACGGTAACAGAGGCCACAGTGGAAGAGCCCGGGAGCCGGGCCTCAAGCCTGAGTCTGGAGGTGACGAAGGGCTCTGGGAGCTCAGAGCCAGGAGCACTCAGTTCCCATTCTGCTCAGAATTTCCCAGTCCTGCTGAGGCCTTGAGGGAGGGATCCATCCAGACACACCCCCAGCCTGAGAAGGGCGGCCCATGGGCAGAAGAAGACAGGCAGGGCAGGGAGGAGGTGGGGCTGTGGTCAACAGGAGCATGACCCTTCCACGCACCGCCTGACGGGAGAAGGGATGGGCCTACTCGGGGAAGAGGGGCTCCTGTGTTCAGCTGGCCATGAGGCACAGGCTCAGCCCCAAGCTGGGTCATTCACTGAGCTGTACTCAGCAGCTTTATGGCTTTGTAATTTAAACCTCATAGTGACCCTGTGAGGCGGGGACAGGATTGTGCCCACTTTACAGATGGGGCATGTGAGGTTCAGAAAGGTCAGATAACTTACCCAGAGCTGCTCACAGCAAGTGGCAACCAGCATCCGTTCAGCTGCGCAGCCTCTCTCACTCTGCTAACCCAGCTTTAGGCCCCTCCCTGCTAGGACGGGGCTGCACTGATCACTGTGCCCCGCAGTATCCTGCTGGATTCTGGAGCCCGTCTGCCGGGGGCATGCCCAAGCTGAGATCGGACTGCTGGAGGAGGAAGGGCCTAGACTAAAGGCAGAGGCCCTGGCAATTACTCATGGAAGTCTCTGGCCCACTCTGGACTTTCCAGTACCCCCATCTGTTCAGTGGGTGGGGAGGAGTTCTAACCCAGGTGGTAGCACACCATATTCACACGGCCCTTGACACTCAAAGCATTTTCCTATTCGTTCTCATTCAAGGATAGGAGAGATTCCTGCTCTAAATCCCTTCTCTCCACTGCCTGAAATTCTACCATTTGAGAGTCATTCCTTTGATGGTAAGGAGCCAGAGAAGCCAGAAGGCAGCAGAGAGCCAGACAAGCCGGAGTTCAGATCCCAGCTCTGTCTTATACTAATTTGGTAGCCACAGGAAGGGATTACAGAGGCTACATCACAGAGAGTAAGGCTCAGGCCCAGGGCTGACATGGCTCCTACTAGTTTCTGGTACAGAGTGAGCTAGACCTGGAGTGGCGGTGGGGGGTGGTGAGCTACCCCTGGGGTCACTGGTCAGAGAGGCTGGGCTGGTTCTCTGACCAACCCTGGGGAAGTTTTCCTGCACAAGCTAGACATTAAGAGCAGTTTGCTGAAGCCAATGGCCAACAGCACCCAGCAGAGCAAGAACTGGGTTCTAAGCCTGGCTGAGGCTGTGGGACCCATCACGGTCCTTGTTCCCATCTGTGGGGTGGTGCTATCACTGGCCTAAAGGAGTTAGTGTGTGCAGTGACCTATGCGGAAGAGGTATCCCCGTCAGGAGACAGTGGGGGTGCCCAGAAAGAAGACTAACCCTCCAGCCTCTCGCTCAGGGTTGTCCAGGTCCAGAGTCCTGCTGACACACGCTCAGAGGGAAAGTGAACTAGCAAGGGGCCAGGCCACATGGCTAGATGTGATAAGAGGAAAGGTGAACTTATCTAGGATTTTCTGTCTCCTGGGGCACAAGTCACAGCCAGATAAGTGGTGTGACTAAGAGGGAGGATTTCAGGGCCTTGGGGGGCTCCCTGGGTGGCAGGCATCCCTCAGCTCTGAGCACTGTCTTTCCCCAGGGCAGGAGGATGAAAAACAGGCCCAGGACTGGACACTCCGGCCATTCTGTGTTCCTTGCCCCCACTGCCCTTCTTCCCAGCGTGGGGCTATTACACACGCTGCTCCTTCTACCTGGAAAGTCCCCACTCCTCACGCTTCCAGTGTCCCTTCTTCAGAGAGGTCTCCTCTGACTGCCCTCTACTCTCAGATCAGCCAGCATCTCTGTCAGAGCCCCTGTCACATTTGTCATCCGCTCATTTAGGCATTTATTTATTGATGGTTATAGGCTTGGGGCTGTTGGGGGGAACTCTGTCTGTCTTGGCACAGCAGGTCATATCTCAGGCCCAGGGTACTACCTCAGGCTTTTCAGAAAGCTCTCAATATTTGTCAAATGAGAAAATGAACCTCATCCCTGCTATAAAAACCCGTTAGTTGCCCCAAGTCAAGATCATGTAGCTTTAGCGAAGGCTCCCAACACTGGAGTATGTAAGCTTCTTGTCTCCTCTCCTACTGGGAGCCCTTTCTAAAGCCTGGTTCCAACTGACCACCCATCTCTGCAGCTTCATCTCCTGTCCTCCCACCCCCTCAGCATGGCCCTTCCCACTTCAGAGAACCGAATGTACGCTCTTCCAAACACACCACACTCTGCATGCACCCAAGCCTTCGCACATGCACTTGGCCTACCAGAATCCCTTTGCGGGTCCTTCAGCCAGTCCCTCCGCCCCAAGCTCTTGCTGGCCCAGGCAGTCTGCCCCTCTCACTTCTCTGTGGATCAACTGGAACACTCAGGGCTATGGCCGTGCCCGACTGTGTGTCCCATGCGTGTCACCAGCCCAGGACCCAGCCCAGGATCCAGCACAATCATCATTTGCCAGTTAAACTTTAAAGGGGCACAAGTGCCCCCAGAGACCCAAGGTGTTGGACCTGGCAAGCACTGCATCCTCCAGGATGGGACTGTGGCCCTCCCTGCCCAGGGGAGACATTCTTTGTGCCACAATTTATTATAACAACATAGCACGTGGGTCCAACTTTTTTGTCCATTCACTCTGGAAAACTTTCAGATTTGCCTAGGAAGCTAGACAGTGAACATGCCTCCAGCTGAGCCACAGCAGTGTGCACCCGGAGGCCCTCCCACCCCCCCGCCCACCCCAGGAGCTGCATGCTTCCCTGCCCCCATCTCGGCCCAGCCAGTCTGTCAAGCCCAGGCTCATACAGGAGCCGGTTGTGCAAGGCCTCCTCCGTGCAGTCTGCCCCCGGCCCCAGACATCCAGCCCAGCCTCCCTGCCCTACAGCACACAAGTCCTTGCTTCTTCTAAGTAGAAGCTCCCTTTGTCTCATTTCTGCCTTCTGCTTCAAGATCTTATCCAGCAAACTCTATCAGGTCAGAATGAATTTATTTCTGCATTTTTTTTTTTAAGTCAACGTGTAACAAGATGACCAAATAGAGCTTTAGACACTCAGCAGACTGGCTGTGACTCCGTCTCCCCAGAGATACAGACGCAGCCACCCCGGGCAGGCAGCCCCCTACAAGTGCCTTAGAGGCCCAGCATGGCCCTCCTGCTGCTGGCAACCGGGGGCCCAAGCTTGGCGGGGGAGCTGAAGAAGAGGCCTAGACTCCTGAAGAACAGCGGGTGCAGGGGGCCCCAGACAGCGTGGGAGCCACTGCCGCGGGCCTGACAAGAGGCCGTGGGGCCCACGTCAGCCCCATGAGGACAGACAGCGCTGGCCTCAGAGCCAGAGCTGCCTTAACTCCCTTTGCTGGCCCTGCCAGGCTGAGGAAAGGGCTTGTCAGAGGAAGGGCTGAGGGCCTATGGGATCCCTGCCCTCTCTCACCAGTGAGCAACCTGTCAAATGACGCAGCTCAACGGGGCAGCCCATTTGGGTACTGTGGGAAAAACAGCTCAAGGCTTCCACCTACCAGCCTCAAAGGCCTCCCTTCATCCCTCTGTTTCTTCTCCCGAAACAGGGGAAGTTGGGAAGTAATTCCGAGCAGCAAGGTCAGGATCAGGGACAGACTGCCCTCTCAGAGCCACATTCCTGCTGAGCCCACGTGACCCCACCGTCCCACTGTGTCGGTCTGGAAGCTACCTCCTTCGCTGTGCCTTCAGAGCTCGCAACGTCAAACTTTAATTCCAAACTCCAGCGAGAGCGCCTGGCAGCACCTCTTAACCCAACGTTCTCCTGGGAAGCCTCCACCACTCCCCAGGACCAGGTGCTTCCTAGTTGCCTCTCCCATCCATTCCTTGTCCCCTTGATCTAGAGCCAGCCTCCCCTAGAACACCCAGACTGCTTCTCCCTGGCCCCCAACCTCCTGTGCTGCCTTTCCAGTCCCTCCTCCACCTTGGTCGGCCACTTGAGAAATGCAACCACATCACGGCTTAGTCTGAAACCTTTCCATGGTGCCACAACTCACCCAGTGGACTTAGAACAAACCTTTCAGTGGGGGCCTTCAGGGCCTCCAGAAACGACACCTGCCTTGGACACCAATGTGCATAGGAGCCAAGAGGTCACAAACGTGGCACACTGGGGAAGACAAAGCAACAAAGCTCAGGGAGCCCCGGCCCCATTCACGGAGTCTGGTCCAGAAACCAGGATGCGCTCCCGTTCGTAGTGTTCCGATGCCAACAGTGGCCCTTACCGAGCACTGGCTGGGCCAAGCCTGAGCAGGGGCTTCATACACAGTCAGTCCCCATGACTCGGGACTCTCTATCCGAATTCATCTATTTGATAACATTTGTTTGTAACTCCGAAACCAACACTCAACGGGGTTTTTGTGGTCACTGCCAGATACGCACGGGGAAGCGGAGCCACCCACCCAGTGCACACTTTCTTAGCTAAGCTTGAACAAGGGGACACCCTGCCTTCTTGTTTCAGCTCTCCTACTGTAAACCAGTGTGCTTTTCCTGGTCTATTTAGGAGTATGTTTTTCACATTTTTATTCTTTCTGTTGGTGATTTCTCCATAGCACTGAAGGCAGTGACGTGCCTATGGAGAAAATAGGTATCCAACAAGCCTTGTGCAGGCATGAGTCATAGTGCTACTGGCCAATTCAATGTTAATAAACCATCAGTATATTATTTTTAAACAGAAAGACGCAGAAAACAAGGTTATGTATTGATTAGCTGATGGAAATGAGACCAACGTCTTGCGGGGTCTCGATTTCCCCCAGGAGCCATGATTCAGAACGCATTCACTAATTCAGTGTTTGTCACACTTCATGAACGTAACTACTGCAAATAAGGAGAATGGATTGCACTCCAGCCAACTGAATCCTTAAAATGGGTGCATGCGAGGTAGGTCTGCCACTGTTCCAGTTTACAGATGAGGCTCAGAGGGGCGGAACAACACCCTAGCTCACCTCCCAGAGAGGCAGTGTTGGGGCTGGGACTTAAACCTGGGCTGCCAGAAGGCTACTACCCTATGCCTCCCACCCACTGCACCAAGGGTGCTGCCTCCACATGACCCTTGGGCACATCAATGATTTCACCCAGAAAATGGGGTGTGATACCCAATATGCCCTGAGTAGGAGCCAGAGAGATGACAGATTGGAAGCTTTATAATCCTGGGCGGGGCCCCTGCAACTACTGTTACCATGGTTTCTGGATCAAGGAGAGAGTGATCACCTCCTGGAGACCCCAGTCACCCAGTGGCAAGGAAACGTGGGGCTTTCACGTGAAGGGATCCTCTGTGAGCAAGGCATGGCTTGGCCAAGTAGGACTGAGGTAATGCTGCCGGTGAAGGAAAGACAGGGACCGAGGCAAGGAGGCCTGAGGGCTGTGTCCTTGGCTTCCTGGGGCTGGCAGGAACAGAGGCATCTTCTTCCTACCTGCAGTATCCCTCATAAAGTCCCTCCCAACTGGCCTGCAGTCAGAGGGTTTTATAGCACCAGATCTGACAGCAGCTGGAGGGCAGATCACCTATCTTAATAGCCCAGTGCACCAGGCAGCTCCACGTGAAGTGCCAAGGCCATCTCAAGCTGAGAGTGTCCAGAATGAATCTGAATCCCTTCCTCCCCCACAATGGCCTTGCTCTCAGAGACCAGGGACCTCATGCACTCAGTTACACACTCCAGAAGCCTGGGAATGCCTCCGCTTCCCATCCACCTCCATCTGCCCCTCCCCCACAAAAGCACATTTTATAGAGACTGGCTTCTACCCCCACCAGCCTGGTCTAGGTTGCCACTTTCTGTCCTCTGGCCTTTCTGCTTTGTCAGTGGCCCAACCCACTCACAACCACTCTCCCAACAGCAGCCTGAGGAACCTTTTTAAAGTACAAAATGGACTACTTCCTTTCCTTTCCAAAGCCTTCAAAGGCTCCCCACTCCATGAAGAATAAAAGGCACACTGCTCATTTTGGCCTACAATAAGAACTGGCCCCCCCCATCCCCCCACCTCCAGCCTCGGTTCCTATACCTTCTCCTTGCTCATTCTGTTCTAGCTGCACTAGCCTCTTTGCTGTTCTCAAACATTCTGAGCACGTGCCCACCTCAGGGCCGCTGAACCTGTGAAATGATCCCCACCCTCATCTTTGCATGTCTACTCCTTCCCATCCTGATCTGTCTCTGCTCAGGAGTCAGGTCCTCGACAGGACCTCTCTGACCACCCTGTTTCCTTCATGCATTCATCAACTTACTGGTTTACTTGTCTTCTGTCGTTCTCCTACCAGAAAGGGATCCTGAGTATCTAATACAGGTTCCTGAGGGTGGAGACCCTCAATATCTTGTATAATTACAACGCTTTCCCAGCACCAGGCCAATACATGGCTGGGTTCTGTAAATACTGAATAAATGAACAGCCCCCTATTTGACAGTTGGGCAAACTGAGGCTCAAGGAAGCAAAATGATCAACTCCTGAGTCTGAGTTGGAATCCAATGCCCAGGGCCAGGGCTTTGAGCTCCTTTTAGGTCAGTCCCAAAACACACACGCATGCATGCACACATGCAGGCACACTACAGGGACACAGTCTGGTGGGATGTAAAGCCTTGAGCAACACTGCTTGAGGTTGGGTAACAAGGCTGTGGGAATGAGAGCTCAATAAACCCTAAGGAATGGGTGTCAGAAATTGTTTGAAAATAACCATTCCTAAAAGTTGGCAGAGAGAGAAAGTAAACAGTGCTTCCAGCAACATTTTCCAGGCCAGGCGTATCACAAGTTCAGATTTAAAAGAATCATTACTGAATGAGTCCTGCCCAGGTGCTACTTCATTCCAGACATAGGCCTGGGAGGGGAGATAATTATCACTGATGTTTTACAGATGAGGGAGCAGGCTTTTCAAGTGGCAGTATAGAAAAGCTCTGTTCTATGAGGCCAAGGTGCCAGGTTCTAAACTCAACACTGGACGTGGTGGGCCAGTGTCCCTTGCACAGGACCTGATCCTTTCTGGGCCTTAGTTTCCCCAGCTGTAAACTAAGCAGACTGGCCTTGAATGGGGGTCACAAGTTCAAATGTCTATAGGAGACTGGTTATCTAACCCCTCTGGGTCCACAGCTGCCATGTGGAGACCGGGTGATAGAAGTCAGAAATCTGGACTTAAAAAAAAAAATAAAACCCTTATGTTTTTAAATGGAATGAGTTCTGTCAAAGTTTTAAAAAACACTGTGCAGGTACCTGCCTGCCACCTAACGTGGCACATAGATTGTGACTGCTAGAGCAGCAGTCCTCAGACCTCCTTGCTTTTTCTGGAGCTCTAGCCCCTCTTCCCCAGCAACTTCTCCCCCTGCTCTGTCTGCAAGACCCTCCCCCTTGGAAAGGCAGGACACCCTTGGGAACCTTGAAATTAAGGCAGCCAGGAGGTACTTCTGACGGTGGCTCAGGTCTGGCTGGGTGAAAGCAGAGAAAGCCCCTTCTGGTCGGCAGGCCAGGTCTGGCTTCAGGTTCTTGGCACCAGGGCACAGGTGGGGAGAGAGGACAGGGTCCGGAGTGCAGATGGCCAACCCCCTTCATGGGCCTGGAGCAGTTGTTTGAGAGGGCCCCGCTTGGTTGCCCCCTGCCCCGGGGACAGCTGCTCCTGCTCCTCAGAAGCACGGTTTGCACCCCAGCTGGGGCAAGGGTGTGCGAGGGTTCTGTCCTGACACGTTCAGGCCAGAGGGGCAGAGGAAAGGTTACACAATGCCCTCCGGATGGACCCAGAGTTCAGCTCAGCTGGGTTTCCAGGACGGGAAGCAGTGGGTCGGGAGACTTCACAAGCTCCAGGGTGCCTCCCCTGGCTGAGGGTGGCCCTGAGCTGGCCTAGCATGGAGCACTTTAAGGGTTTCAGCTTACTACCTCTTTACCAGGCCGACCGTTCCAGTTTCAAAGAGGAAGAAAGTGAAGCTCAGAGAGAAGTGAGCAACCCAAGGTCACACAGCCAATGAGGACCACTGCTCCAGCAGTCACAGATCTATGTGCCACATCAGGTGGCAGGCAGGTCTCTGCAACCCAAGGTCGCACAGTGGAAAAGCCCGGATCTGAGCTCAGCCTTTTTGATCCCAGAACCAGTGCTTGTAGCTACTACTGCACCATGATACCCACGGCTGGAGTCTGGTGCCACCCAGCAGCACCTGGCTGAGATCTCGGCCAGGCCAGTTCCCCAGGCACAACCTAGACGGGCTTCTGCTCCTGGGGCCCTCAAGCAGGGTCTGATGATTTCCTGAGTAAGTTAGAAGGTGGCAGCCTCTGGCTCTGCTGGCCAGAGGCCTGGTGCCCCCTGGACCAGAACCCTAGCACATGGAAGGAAAAGGTGGCCCCCCACCCCCACCTGTGACCACTGCTGCCCACTGCCCTTCCTCAGGCCCTTCTCCTCCAGGTGTGTGGTCCCAGACACTCTGGCCCTCTCACCAGAAACACCAGAACCCTTGACATGGGTTCCCCAGTTACCCAGGATTTCCCCAGCTTGGCTATCACTACAGCTTCAAAGTAAAACCCAGAGAGGTCACACAGCTGGTTGAAGGGGTGCTGGGATTAGAAATGAGGAGGAGCCTCCAAATTCCAGAGTCCTAGGAGATAATAATGCCAGTAATTTTCAAACCAGGTTTTGAGGGCCCCCAGGGGGAAATGAGGAAGGCCTTTTTGACTCCCATTTTTTCTCCATATGGAATTCCCACACAGTACTCTGAGACCCACCACATGACTTCAGCCTCCTCATAGTACAAAGGAAGAAACTGAGGATCAGAAAGGCACATGTGCTGAGGATCAAGTGGCAGAGCAGGGGCCTCTGCCTGGGGCTCTAAGTGTGGGTGTGTCCCTCTTCTCCCCAGATTGAGAAAGGAAGATGCCTTCAGGTTCCCAGCCTGGAGAACGCTCCAGGCGTTCAGGAAGGCAGCCCTACCTCCTCCAGCCCCTGACCAGGGGACCCCAAATAGCATGCTATTCTCAAAATCCACTTCTACCATTACAGCAAAGTATCCGGTAAGCAACCTGTCAGGCAACATTCACTCCTTGCCCATTCTCTCTTTTTCTTTTTTTAAGATTTTATTTTTAAGTAAGCTCTATACGCAATGTGGGGCTTGAAATTACAAATCCAAGATCACGCTCTACCAACTGGGCCAGCCAGGCGCCACTCTCCTCATCCCTTCTGTGTTGGAATCTGCCACAAACATCGTCTGGCTTTCTCATTTATCCTCTGAGACCTGCCTGTGGAGTCCACTTTGCCAGCAGCTCTGCTCAGGGGCCCCTGCCCTACCCCCAGGACACCTATTACCACCACCCCTGGGAGTCCGAGCTTTAAAGAGATGGCAGCTTCCAAGCTGCAGTTACTGAATCATGACTTTCTTGTTGTATGTCAAAGTTATAACCACTAGGAGGGGGTGCTGCGGAGATGATACCCAGAGTGACGGGCTGCTGTGGCCCCAGTCTGTGTAAAAAGCTGATGTGTACAGTCCCTTGCCTGGCCTGGTGGGGAGTTGGGGGGGTGGTGTGGAGAATCCACGATTTGGCTTTTCAAGTACTGGCTCTAGCATGCGGGCTTCACTGCTGCCTTTCCAAGGTCTCAGGAGCCCAGTCTGGGAAATACAACTTAAAAAAAGCCTTAAAAAACCACCCTTACTTCTGGAGGGCTGACGTCAAACCCTGGTGATGAGTCACAAAAGCCTGGCTTTTTATAAGTTGTCACAGGCCCCCGTGTCCAGAGCCAGACACTGCCAGGCCCCATGCACCCGAATTGCTGGCCTCTTTCGTCATTCTGAATGACCGAGAGGATCCCAGAATAGAAAGAAGGTGTTAACGGGCTCATTCACTGTGCCTAGAGTGACAGGTGGTATATCGGGTGACAGGATCAGGAGCCAAGAAGCCTGGGCAGCTGAGAGATGGGATGAAACAAACAGGGTGGAACTGAATGGGGAAAACCTTGGGTTCAGGTCAGGTCACCACTGGCGGTGCCGCCTGCCTTGGTGCCAGGCCCGGGGACAGAGACATAGGAAGGGAGAGGGCCTAGTCCTCAGAGCTTATATTAAGATTTTGAGTTTGGATCCCATGTTAGACCATTACATAAGGAAGCAGCACACGTGGGAAAATGCCTTAGCGACTCCTGCTGACCACAGACATGGCCTGAGGCTGCACTGACAGAAAAGGTACAGGACAGGACCGGGGCGGGGCAGGGGGAGCAGCCCCCACTGAACTCGGGATGATGCCATGGGTAATGCTGGCGACTCTGGACAAGGGGCATTGCCCAACTGGAGCCCGAGGAAAAGGCAATTCACATGGGCAGAAGTCTCAAATCCATCCGTGATGACAAATGCCTATTTTACAGCGGGGAAGTCCCACGCTGGGTCCTGGGCAGGCAGGATGATCCAGGACGCATAAGTCCTTGTGCTGAGGCAACTCGCAGTAAATGCCGAGGTGGCGAGGAAACGCCTCCTCTGCTGTGCGGGGCCACAGGGAGCCTGAGAAAGCCGGGACTGACTGATCACGAATGCTGTGACTGGTTAGTGCTGCCTGTCAGAGATGTGCCACAGATGGGGTGTGATACATGTGTACACGAGTCATGCCTCGTTCAACACGAGGGAGGGCTTGGAGAGACTGGGACAGTGTTCTGGAAAAGAAAGCCAATTCAGAAAGGCATGGCTACTGTCTTCAAATACCTAGAAGATGTCGCACACACATGTGCTCCAAGTCATCACACTACAACCCTAGTGGGGGCAGGAAGGTGAGGCTGTTAAGGGGAACCAGATTCTGCATTATAAGGAGGCACTTTCTAAAGGGCAGAGCTGCCCAGAAGGGTGCAGCGAGGCCAGGCACAGGCATGATGGCCGCTGGGAGAAGACACAAGCCCTCATGGGTGTGACCCTTCGGATTCCGTCCAAGCCTGAGTTGTTTGTTCTTTCTTTGCCCTCCTACATCACACCCAGTTCTGGACGGGACATCAGACATCATTCGTGTGTGTGTATGACATTCACACTTCAAACTTTTTTTTCCCCCCATCCAGAGAATTGTTATCAACAAGCAAAAGAGACAGAGGACAATGTTCATTCAGCTCAGCTACATGGGAAATGATGTGAGGACTAACACCAGGGCCTCGGCACAGCCAGGGCTTACGATGCCTTCCTCCAGGAAGTCTGGCAGCACAGCGCCCCCACCTGAGATGATAAGCCCACTCTCAGCATAGGAGATCCGTCAGCACCCGCTACCTGCTTCTGAGCACTAGCTCTGCACTCACTCATGGTACCACTAGGCTCCTGGGCCTCAGTTTCTCTCAACTATAACATGCCACCAATAGCCACTTGCCCTGCCCCCTGCCCTAGAACTGCTGTGTCTGGGATGCAGGTGAAAGGGCCTGGCGGGGGCCCACACAGCCGCTGCCCCATCCCAGCCCCGCCGAGGCACTCCACAGGCCCGGGGCTGGGGAGGGTAGGTTCAGTGCCCTGTGTGAGGACCCACAGCTGCCCACCCCCTCCATGCCATACGTGTATCACCGTCTGATAGTTTTGGTTGGTGACCACTGGTGTCCCTGTCTTGCCAAGCTGCCCTCTCTCCCCACCACCCTCTTCATGCCAACACATCACATTCTCAGCTTCCAGGCCTCGGCAAGGGGTGCTCCCTGCCTGCAACACCCTACCTCCTCCCTCATTCCGCCACCTCCTCCAGATTTCAGTTCCGGCATGGCTCCCTCCAAGGAGCCTTCCCTGACTGGCTCCCTCACTGGGTCCACGCCCCATGTTTAGATGTGCTCCAGGCCCTCGGCATTGCGCTGTTTGCTTTTCTCCTTCTCCCTTTAGACCCTGAGGCCCCTGAAGGGAGTGGCTATGTGGTTTCCATCCCTATAACCCTGTCTCCAGCCCAGAAGAGGTGCCCAGGCAAATGTCTGCTGATATTTAGGAGATAGGACCCTGCTTCTGACTTTACCCCAAAAGTGGTACAGGCCTACAGGGCCTTCCCCCAGAAGACTGAGGACACAGCAAGTAGAAAAAAATCTGTAAGAAGTGACTTGGCAAGCAGAAGACAGAGGCGCTGGGACAAGTCGTGACTGCAGGCTCCCTCCTCATGCCCCCGGACCCGTTCCTGCTCAATTTTTTCCCAACCACCTCTGAAAGCACATTATGGTGACATTTGGGGAGATCTCTTTGAAAGAACTACCTACCCAAGTGAAGGTCACCAACCTCCCCGCCCTGCCCATAGAGCCCTGCCCCCACAATGGCACGGGGTACTAAGTGGGTTAAAATTAGCGGCTAATAGTCATAATTACCAGTGTTTAGGGTCTGCTCAGGAACTGGTGGCTACTGCAGTGGCCCAGTCACTGTCCGAGGTCCTTACACCTGCATCTTAATATTTGATCCCCTCAGGATATGTTTTCACCATCTCCCTTTGTGCTGAGGAAACGGAGGCCCAGAGAGGTTGAGGGACTTGCTCAGCGTCACACAGCAAGTCACATTCTATCTGCTAAGTGAGTGCAAACCCTATAGGTTTCAATCTCCAGAACCCAACCTTCACAGCATCCAGTCTCACAAACAGTAAAAACACAAGCTCATTGACGAGCAAGACTGCACACACATTCCCTCAAAGCTTAGAAGTCGCTATAGAAAGACAAGTTTGGTCTCCTCCTTCTGCTGGTGGAGAGTGCGCCTCCACAAAGACCTCAAGCCCAAGCCAGCACCGCAAAGAGCACCTGAAGAAGGTGGACTTTACCTCGACAACTTCTACCCCTCTGGGAGCTGCTGTGCCGCGATGTTTTTGCAAGCATACTCATCACACCTCTCCAGGCTTTGGGCTGTTCTGCCAAAGGACCCTTTTCCGCTCTCACAAAGAGACCTGTGACATCACCTGCCCCTTAAGCAGTCCCTTCCCTCCCAGGACCGCCACCTGTTTGTAAAAGCTGGGGACCGTACTAGGTTGGAGATCGCACTGGTTGCACTGGGTGCGCTCCTTCCGGGTGGTTGGGAGGACCTGCCAGTGTTAAGAAGGATCCTGGAGCTGTGTCTGGGCTCAGTGGGACTGCCTGTGATTGACTGATGTTTGCCACAGGCCTAGTATGGGAAGTAACTGCGAAGTACAAGATTTGTGTTGTCCCTGGGCAAGATGATCACCACAGAAATGCTTTAGGACTCTATTCCCATGATGCAGAATCACTATCCATGACTCCCCACCAAAACCTTCACCCTGTGTCCTCCTCTGCGGGCCCACCAACAAGAGAGTTTCTTGGGCAATGTTTTCAATCCAGTAAGATGGGAAAGCAACTATTTGTTTCACAGTCTCCTACCCATCAAAAGACTGACCACCGAGGAACCCACAGTAGCTGCTTGTGACTGAGGGTGGCTGGGTTTCAGCCCAGGGTCGACGCCAAAGTGCTGAATGACCTCAGGCCTGTCACGCCACTTCTAAGTCTCTGCTGCTTCTGTAACATGGGGATCAGGAGTCCCGTTTCCCTTACATTTAATCACAATTGAACACTGTGCTAGGATCCTCAAAACTGCCAAGGGAAGTCCATTATCTATCTCACTGATTTTGGGATGTCCACATGACAGAAAGTACTGTCCTGTCTCAGGGGAGGAAGATGAGGCTCAGAGAGGTGGAGGGACTTGGCCCAAATCCCACAGCAGGTAAGCAGCTGAGGAACTGTGCCTGGGTCCTAGGATTACATCCACAGCCTTCCCCATCCTGTCATCCCACCTCTACAGGGAGGCTGTGGCCAGGTTCCACGCAGCCACAGGGCCTTGGAACCAAGGCTACCTCTGCGAAGAAAAGTCCTCCCAGGAGATGATCAGCCTGTTAACTCTGCTGGAACGCGGTCACATGAAGCTGTGAGTTGCAGTGTGCATTAACTGGGAGAATTAATCACCACCCAAAGACTTCATTGTTCAGAGATATCATATAACCTCCTTTTCAAATACATCCTCTTAAGACGGCCTTGTGAATGAGGCACCTGGGGGAGTCGAATCCAAGAGACAAAGTAGAATGGTGGTTGCCAGGGGCTGGGGGGAGGGAGGAACGGGGAGCTTTTGTTTAATGGGTGAAGAGTTTCAGTTCTGCAAGATGGAAAGAGTTCTGGAGAAGGGGATTGTGAAACAATGTGAGGGTATTTACTGCCACTAGACTGTACACTTCAAAACAGATAAGATGGCAAACTGTTGTTAGGTGCATTTTATCCCAAATCGCATGGGGGGGGCTAGCAAGGAGTCTACTGATTCCTTACAAATGAGCCGAATTATCAAATTGCTGTTTTACACCCCAAATCCAAAAATGACAGAATAAGGTATTTAAAACTACTATATGCATAAATTTTAAAAATTTCTGCTTTGAGTTAAATGTGTTTGTGAGCAGAGGCTGATCTATGATCTGCCTGCATTCTCTTTTCAGACATTCAAGGAAGAGAAATAAAAACAAAGAATTCAAATAGAAAATAAGGAAGATCCGAAGTCCTTAAGGACAGTGATGGTATCAGAACCTTGGAAAAGAGTTGGATGGGAGTGTGTGGAAATAAAAAGTTTAAACTAAAAAAGAATTAACTATAGAAAATAGGGGGAGGGGAAGGTCATTCTAATCTCATTGCCTGGACACAATTACTATTATAATATCATTCTATACCAAAACTTTTTTAACTGTGATCATTTTTTTTAAATGTTTTATTTATTTATTCATGAGAGTCAGAGAGAGAGAGAAGCAGAGGGAGAGGGAGAAGCAGGCTCCCTGCCTAGCAGGGAGCCCAATGCGGGGCTCGATCCCAGGACCCCGGGATCATGACCCGAGCCGAAGGCAGATGCTTAACCATCTGAGCCACCCAGGCGCCCTAACTGTGATCATTTTAGAATTGCAACCTTGCTAAAAAGACATAGAAACTTCTGCTTTGGCCTTCTTACACAGTAGTGTGGTGGAATAGAAAGAACAGTGACCGAAGACTTCAAATCTTGATTAAGCTGTGTGACTTTGGGCAAGTCACTTAACCTCTCTGTTCCATCACCTCTAAAAACAGCAATAATAACTGCAAACAAACCGCCAGAAGAAGCAACAAAGCTTCGTGAATTGTGAGGGAGTATGTGAGAGGAAGCGAGCAATAAATACGGAGTGCTGAAGGGGCGCCTGGGCGGCTCAGTCGTTAAGCGTCTGCCTTAGGCTCAGGTCATGATCCCGGGGTCCTGGCATCGAGCCCCACATCAGGGACGGGAAGCCCGCTTCTCCATCTCCCACTCCCCCTGCTTTTGTTCCCTTTCTCGCTGTGTCTCTGTCAAATAAATAAATAAAATCTTTAAAAAAAAAATAGAGTGAAGAAGCCTTTTCTTGATGACTTAGGGATTAGTAAGAAAACCAATCAGAAGGTAAGTATTTGGGAGTTCTGATGTTAATTTAATTTTTTTTTTAGATTTATTTATTTATTTACTTGACAGAGAGAGAGAGAGACAGCGAGAGAGGGACACAAGCAGGGGGAGTGGGAGAGGGAGAAGCAGGCCTCCCGCGGAGCAGGGAGCCCAATGCGGGGGCTCGATCCCAGGACCCTGGGATCACGACCTGAGCCGAAGGCAGACGCTTATCGACTGAGCCACCCAGGCGCCCCATGTTAATTTTAAAACAAAACCAAAAACATCTCAACCCATTGACACCTTGGGCTCCTACAGGGCAAAGTTGTTTGCTTCAGAGCAAACAAGGTCCCTGAGATGATGAGGCCCTGCCTGACCTTGCAGATCACTCCTTGTTCCTTAATATGCTAAACACTTTCCACCTGAGGGTCCTGACCCGCCCCTGCTGTTCCCACCGCCAGACTGCCTCTTTCCCACTGGCCACCTCACCTTCCCCGACTTGCCCTCCCCATCCTCTCTCAATAGGTCCCTCTCAGCACCTATTTGTTTCCTTCAGGGCTCTTCTCGAAAGCAGACAGTATCTCTCCTATTTGTCACCTGCTGGGATGGGGACTCCAAGCTGGACACAAGCTCCTTGAGGAAAGAGACCAAGTGTGTCTTGTTCTCTCCCCTCCCCCGGGGCTCAGCGCCGGGCTCTCTGAGCACAGGAGTGGCTGACCGTTTGGAAAAAGAGGTGGCTGTTTGGCGGTTGGGTGGTGAGGAGGGAGGAACTGGCTGGGATGAACCCAAACCCCCTTCCCCGGGCTGTCCCCATGCACGGATATGTGTGTCCCCGTTGAGGAAACTGCAGGGGAAGCAGGAGCGGAGGCAGCCGGCCTGTACAGGTGCTGTCAGACAGGCCCCGCTCCTCTTACCCGCCCCTGGCCCACAACTGCCCCAGGCAGGCAGGCACTTCCAGATTGCTACCACACCCCTGTGCAGGGCAGTACCCCGTCAGGAAGTGTAGGAAGACCGGGAAGGCAAGAAAGTTCCAGGAGAGGCAGGAATTCACAAATCTCTTCACAGCACACTCAGTAATGGGCCCCAGCAGGAAACCGTCCTGAGGAGTGATGACCCTCCAGAGACAAGCTCTGGCTTTGAGTGCCCGGCCATGAGTGCCTGATGGATTCTAATGGCCCTCGGCAGGCATTCTAGCTTGATCTCAGCTCTCCTGGACCCTGGGCAGCCAACCCCTGCCATCCCTCCCCGACCCACAACACCTTCCTCTCCCCTACAAAGGGCGTGTCCATACCCTAGGGTGTCTTCCCCTCAAAATCTCCAACCATCCGGATCCTACCCAGCTTCTGAGGTTTTGAAGGCCACCTCCTCCCGAAAGCCTGCCTTGATTCACTCCAGAGTCCCCATCAGAGCCCTGCACTTGGCAAACAATAACTTGGTGTCCTTCCAAACACCCCATCCAGTCCACCTACATCGCTCTCTCCAGGCATGGGACATGGACAGTCTGTAGCTATTTCAAGTCTTCTCTCTCCCCTTGGATGTAATAGCAGCAAACATTTTTTCAGTGGTTCCTCTGTATCAGACACTGTGCTCAGTGCGTTACACACATTTTTCTCTTGTCCTCACACTGAAACTAATGTCAGTAATATTATCACCTCTATTTTGAAAGTGAAGAAACTGAGGCCTAGAAAGTTTAGGGAACCTGCCCAAGGTCTCACAGCTCTCGGTGGCGGCCCAGGATCTAAACCCCAGCAGTAGGACAACTAGACCTAAGCTCCTGACTGCAGGTCTGCGAGACCTCTGGGCTCCTCCCCCAGTGCCTGGCTCAGCCTTACAGCTGGGCTTCATCAATGCGAGCTTTCTGCATTCCAGAGGCAGCACGGCCAGGTGTGGATCATCAATGCAGTCCTTCACCGAGGACCCACCTGATCGATCTCCCACCCTGGGCTCAGTGTGTGCCCTCAGGGAGCAGCCTTGAACCAAAATGGCTCTGTGTCTGGGGACCTTGTGATTGTGCAGACAAGAGAGGTACACAGAAATTGTATTTGTTGAAGCAACAAGACTGATACTGTATCTGCTTTGGCAAGTCTTGAGAATTTTCTTAGAAAAAGCACAGAGAAATAGGAGCTCAAGACCTCAGCGAGTTCGATAACAGCTAATCTTTGAAATACCCAGGCCAACCAAATCAGGTGTTAAGATACTCGCTAGCTTCCAAGGGACCAAAACTGATTCAACTGAACAGCAGAGCTTTAAGAAACTCCTCCTGCCAAGAAACCAATAGGGAATCTGAAGCCCAGAGCTGGAGAGGATCTTGCCTGAGGTCACCTAAAAACTCAGGAAGAAGCCACGGCTCCTGCTCCCCCAAACCCTGTCCTCGCCAAGTTCTTGGGGCTGGGACCAGAACCAAGAAACCAAAAACGCTTTCAGGCCGCCTGGGTCCTTAAGAAACCGCCAGGAGTTGAGGTAAGTGCCCACCCCACAGTGACCGAAAGTTTAAAAGTCTTCACAGTGGAGACAGGGCCCTAGCTCTTACCTTCAGGAAGAGTGGAACTGTTCTGTGAAAGCTGGTTTTGGGAAGCCAGAATTTCTTCCCCAGGCCAGCAGAGAGGCCCAGCTCAGCCCTGCCCCGGAAGGATGGGCGTTTAAAAGGCTCCTCACCTGTGACCACACCCGGGTGAGGCTGACTTTCACCAGGGAACCCGTCCGACCGGCCGTCTTCCAGACAGCGGCAGGCCACAACGCCAGCGCGTCTGTAGCCTGGCGCCTCTCCTGTGGGGCCCTACTGGGCTCCCAGCCACTGCCAGGCCTCCAGAGCAAGAGGGAGAAGAGGCCGGCCCCCTCCTGGGAGGCCAGCTCGGCCTGGGTCCCCCAGGGCCAATCCCAGCCTGGGCTGGGTCTGAAGCAGCTGCTTCCGGCTTTGCCTTTCTCTTTCACTTTGGTTTTTAACCCCAAAGTGAAACTAAAGACTGGGACGATGTGGGAAAGATGGGGAGAGGTAAGGCCGAGGAGGGCTGAACCCCTGGCTTCTAATTTCAGTTAAGGCTGCCTGCTCACCTGGGAGGAGGCCCTCAACTCCAGGACTTAGTTTTCCCATTGATAAAATGGGAGGGAGGAACTAGGCTTGTGATTTAAACTAGTCATCTTGAACTAGAAAAATTAGAGAACTTCTCCTTCCTCATCCCTACCACCGCTGAAGGCAGAGAGGGAGCCGTAGAAATGCCCTGTAAAGGACACTAAAGGACCTTTCTGTTGGCTTGGAGGAGACAAAACTGGCCTCGGTGTGGGACCCTCCTGGCTCCCTGACTACCTCTTCCTCACCTGTCATCTGATCACCTTCATCCTGAGGCGGGCCCTGGAGAGTTCCAGCATCCTAGGGCAGAGCAAAGGCATCCTAGGCATGAGCCTGACTGTCCTGGCACAGCAAGTGGAGACACCCACCAACGGCTGCCCCCAAATTCCCAATCTGAGGACAGACCAGGCCATCTGCTAAGACTGAAGGCAGCCCACCCAGAACTGGAACTAACATCAGACTCAGCAACTCCAGGGTGCCTGGCACAGTGTCTAGCTAAGACCACTATAATCTATTTTATGGGGGCTCCCCACTGGCTGGTTTACCAAATCTTCCCACTAGCCTGGTGACATGAGAAAGGCACAGATGAACCTCCCCACTTTTCAGATGAAAAAACTGAGGCTCAGAGAAGGGCAGGGACATACTGGCCCAGCCTGCACTGGGATTCAGGAGCTCAGTGAATATTTGCTGAATGAATGAGTTCACCGGCCCCACAGCTGCCAAGCAGGTGCAGGCCACACCCAAGAAATGCAGGAAGGAGGATGCAGTGTGTGTGTGTGGTGGGGGGATGCTTCTCCCTGGAGACCAAGTCATCAACAGGTCCCCAGGTACCTGTAACAGAGTCCCCTCCAGCCCATTTCTTCCCTTCATTCCTCACTTCCTCTCAGCTACACCTTACTCTGGAAATACCTCATTGCCAGGGACTGCTGAGTGATACTGGCCAACCCCCTTTCCCTGTCTGGGCCAAATTAGAATAGTTCATTCTTAACTAAGGAAATGAACTCGAATCTAGGGAAGGCAGGGTACTTTTTTAAAAAATACACATTTTCAGAATGCAAAAGGCAATTCAAAATATCTCACAAAATGTTAGGTGCACAGACTCTTTGTAACAAGTTTCATGCAGGCACACCCGTATACGAACACGTGGGGAAGGGTGCTTGCTGCAGCACTGCTCACAGCAGTGAGACTGGAAACAACCTAAACGTCCTCCAGTAGAGGACTGGACAAACGACTGGTGGTCCATCCATTGGTGTGACTGTCACACGGTCATGGAAAAGGGGGCCATGGACCTGTGTGCATCTACAACAGAGACTTGTGTAAAGACAAAATACAGAATGGTAGGCTGTAGGGAGAGAATATGCTACCGTTTGTGTAATAGGGATGTTATTGACACAGCTGCCTGCATATGAAGAGTATTTCTGGAAGGAAACATCAAGACTGTTCATAGTGATTTTCTAGGAGTGGAGAGTGGGAGAGACATATTTCACTGGGCACTTTTTTCTACAGTTTGAGATGTTTAAACACATACATGTATTGCTTTTTCAATAAAAACGTAGTTTCTATACATAAAAATAACTCCAGCAAAATGCTTACCCATAGAAACCTCTCTCTATGGCTTGGGGAATCAAAATCCCTAGGGGCAGGGCCCAGGCATCTGGATTTTGAAGGCTCCTCAAAGGCTGCCGCTCCCACCTTGTAGAGCAGGTGGCCAGCCTCTGAGAGTAGATGGAGGCAGCCTGGACACTGCAGGGCTCTGGGCAGGAGGGACAATGTCAGAGAAGACTCAGGAAAAACTTGGCCTTAAGGTATAGGGAGGATCTGAAGAGGGCTTTGAATGTGGAACAGTTTCAGCTGAGAGTTCCTACAGGGAGCAGTGGGGAAATGATGCCAGGCTGGTAAGACAGGGAAAGAGGAAGGATTGTTTCTCTCAACAGGAGATGCTGACAGGTCCCTACCTCTCTTACACTTGGTTCCCACTCATGGGACCTGAGGGGGCTGGGCCAGAAATCCTAGGATCTGCCTTTATTTCATCTCATTTAATATTAAAGGAGGCAAGGGAGGGTCCCCAGCTCAGCACATGGCCACAGGGCTCCACACCTGTGCTGACTGTAATCAAATATTTGGAGGCTAGAGAAAATTCAGGCCAGGATCTTAGGTATAGCAGCCCTCAGGCAACTTTCCCCGCCGCCCCCCGCCCCCCCCTGCCCCCAAGAGAAGGAGCAGATGGCCTTCTGTTGAGATGCCCTTCCTCACCTTCTTGTTAATAATTAAGTCATTACTGAAGACGTCTTTGTCACTTTGGAAGTTCAGTTTGCAGAGACTGTTTGCTGCCCTGGCTTGATTTACCATGATGCTCTAGGTCGAGGGCTCACGGGCTACAACAGTCTAGACCTAAGCCACAGGCCCAAACTGTAGGGATCTGCAGAGGAAAGAGCCCAGTGTTCAGGTCAGGAGTGCTGGGCTAGGTCCTGGCTATATCTAACTGATACTGTGGACGCCGGCAGGTGAGTGACTGAGTCTCTAAGCCTGCTCTGCTTGCCACCGTAGTGCCAGGGCCAGCTCACTGCTTGGCCCTCAGCAGGCACTCCAGTATTGGTCGACTAAATGAGCTCAGCCAGTGAATCCCAGAATGACCTTGGTCAAGTCACTTTCTGCAAAACAAGGATGACAAGCATAGTAATGACCTCCCAGGGTTGTATAAGATCTACTGAGATTAGGTGGATGAAAGTGCTTTGCAAATCAAAAATAGGCTAAACAAATGCTAAGGATTCAGAACCAATGTGCTGAAATAAGATAAAAAATGAATATACATGTGTATGGTCAAATTTATGAGAGAGCATGAGGCAAATGGCAAAGCATTATTCAAATGAACTATTACACTTGAAAGGGACAGTACAGGCCACTCTACTCCACTGTTCCAATGTCTGAATATTTTCTCAGGCTGTGTCTGATTGAAAGGAGCACAAAAATCCCTCATTAAAGCCTCTGTCTAGATTTTGGTAAGAAAAAGAGGGGTGCAGTTACAATCCTACCTTGCATACGGTTGGGCTAAGAGAACATCTGCCAAAGTAGACTGGCATATGGATCCTGGGGGTGTTTACTGGAGGCAAGGTGGGGGGATGCACAGAGCTGAGGCCGTGCCTTCCATGTGGTGGCTCTGCTTCATGACCCAAGGCCCAGCTTAGGCGGACACAGAGAGGAGAATGGCCAAGCCATGAGTTTCCTACATGCACACTGGGACCAACCCTTGCTGCCTCCCATGGAAGCCACTTGGTAAGTACCAGTTCCCTTCTCCTTCTCTCTGCCCAGGAGGTATCCCTGGCTGCAGCCCGGAAAATGGGAACTGGGCTCCATCACCTGGCTCTCCAATGCCGAGAGCAACTTGGGACAAGTCCCTTCCTGTCTTTGTGGGTGGCTGATTCCTCTGGCTGGGCAAGGGAACACCCTCTCCGGTGGCAGCTGGCTGAGAATCCCAATGGACCTAGTCATGGATGTGCCCACTCTTGAACTAGACACATATGAGGTCTGACTCTGAAGGCTGCTCACAGCCTGGCGAGTAAAACTGATGATGTGAAGGCCCCTCACTTCCCTGACTCTCCTACCTTGAAGAAATTCTAAACTGGCACCCGGTCCCAACTTCCCAGATCTTTAGAAAGTAAAGGCTTGTAGGCTTTAGGGGAGGTATTTGTGCACCCCCAATTCAAGGGGCAAGAAGGCTATTATTCCTGGGACCCTAATAGAGTTTCCTTTCCAAGAAGCAGAGCTGAACTGTGGGAAGAGTCAGGGTTTGCGGACAGTCAGCCCTGGGTCTGAGCCACATTTTCCTTATCTGTAAAAGGGGGATGTTAAGCCCACTTGCGTCGGGCTTGGTGTAAGGATTTCTGACAGCACCCATGGAGGCCCTGGCAGAGAGCAGGTGTACAAGCAATTTGCTCAGACTGTTATTTCCTCCCCCAAAGCAGCAACACCCTCTCGCCCATCAAACCCCTGAATGGGCTCTCCTGAGGGAGGCATAGCACCCCCTGCTAGCCCAGCTGTCCTTTCCTGGCTCCACCCAAACCTCACCCGCTCCTTTCATCTGGATGCTTGCGAAGCTTCCTCCCTGTCATCATTTTCATTCATTCCAATTCACCCAGCCCGATTCACCTTCTTGAAAAAAAAAACTCCTCCAGTTGTGCTACCCCTGCTCTAAAACCTTCCATGGCTCCCCAAAGCCTCTGCTTTTCAGTTGATGTTCAATGTTGCCTGCAACTTCCTGGCCTCTCCCAGATTTTTCATCCAGAGTCCTGATGCATCAGCAAAACCAGTCTACTCACTATTTCCCTAAATACATGCTTACCTTCCAGCCTCCGCACCCCTGCCTTTGCACAAACCATTCCCTAGAATGTCAGCCCCACCCTCTGTCTCTGCAAATCAAGCCCCCTTCAAGAGGGCTCTTGTTTCCTCTGGCACACACTCACTTCTTACTTCTCAAACAATGCTTTTCCTCAGCAGACGCTTAATTACAGACTGTCACACAGTCTCTCATAATTGTAGGCCTTGTCTCCCTTGTCAGACCATAAGTTCCCAGGGGCAGAGGCCCTGTCTGTCCTTTCCCATCCTCTCAGAGCCCGGCCCAGGGCTGGGAGGGCAAGCCTCAGAAAGTGCTTTCCAAGCCCCACCAGCTCCAGGCTGAGCCAAGTCTAGCTCCAAACACTTGGGACCACTTCTGCTCCTGTCCTGTGAGGAAACTTCACCGGCCAAACCAAACCTCAGTGTTCCCACTCTCCACTGGTTGACCCAGGCCAGTGATACACAGAAATGGAGACCTAGGTGGGCAGGCAGGGCTATGATTCCTGCCCAGCTCTGGCATGGTCTTGGTTTGGGATCCTAGGCACATCCCTGTCCTTCCCCTTACCTGGGCCTGCTTCCTCACTGTGAAATAAGGAACAATAATCTTTTAGCTGTATAATCCATATATTGTTTGTCTTTAAGGGAGCCTTGGTTCCCAGGAGTGGCTGGGTGAAGAACCAGCTGATTCCAACACAACCTGAGGGAGAGGAGGCAGCTACAGCCAGGACTGGGGAACCCGGGAATCTGAGAGGCGATCAGACTGCACACCTCATTGACCTCATTAAATTCCTGTTGACAACTGGATTGCATTCCTGCCCAGGTGTTCGATTCCACAGCCCTCACCCTGGCCTGGTGTCTGTCTGCAGCCAGGGCTGAGCAAGGGAAGGGTGACTTGCTTCTGGAAACAATCAACCCTGCCCACAACAAAGATGAGGAGGAGCCAGGTTCCTCCTCCGTAAAAGGAGGAAAGTACTGGTATCTGCATCACGGGATTGCTGCAATGATACCAAGATAATCCAGCACAGTCCCTGACACCTGGTAAACGGTGGCAGAGCATAAAGGTGCCCGTTTCTCGAGGGAGTTCGCATTCTCCTGGCAACGTGTGAGGAAGGGATTTCGATCCCAATATGACAAAAGAAAACTGAGGTGCAGAAAGTTGATCAATCCAAGGTCATGCAGTGGGGACAAGCCAAGCTGTGATACCAACCCAGGAAACTCTCAGTTCAGCTTTTCCCCAGAGTGCAGCCCACAGGTTCTCAGCATCAGACTCCTCCAGAGGGCTGAACTTGTAAAGTTGATTCCTGACCCCAGATCTGCCAAAGGAGACTCTTTGGGGATGGAACCTAAATTTTATATATATTAGGAAACCGAGGCACAGAGGGGTGAAGCAACCACTTTTCAGCAAGTATGGACCTGGGACAGAATTCAGTCTGTTTTACTCAAGAGCAGCAATCAGAGACTTCCTGGAGGAGGTGGTGGCATTTGACAATGCGGGCCTTGAAGGGAAGAGAAGGTACCACAGGGGGAGGGTACAGCACAGATAAAGGCTTGGAGCAGGAAAGGCCAGGCGACAGCTGTTCAGTATTGCTCGTCCTTCCAGATCCCTCGGGAGCCACCACTGCAGCCCTTCCCTAAAAGCCCAGGGAGAAACATCCCTGAGCCAATCTGAGCTGCTGGAAGGAAAGCCTGCCATGCGTTGTCCTACAACCGGCAGGTCTCTGGCCCTCTGGGTGAGTCTGGTAGCTGCTGAGGATGAGAAAGCCAGGGAAGGTGGTGACTCAGTCCCCGCCCAGCCTCAGGCTAGTCCCACTGAAGTTTGGGATGAGCTCAGAGGCTGGGGAAATGTCAAGCAAACCCTCCCTACAGAATAGATGCCAGACTAGAGGAGGAGGCCTGAGGGGCAGGCTACCAGACAGAAGCAATACATCTGGAGCAAAGCTGTGGGAGACAAGTCAAGAGGTCTGGGCTCAAGCCCACCCCGACACTGGCATGCCATGGGACCCTGAACAGGTCCTCGTGCCTCTCTGGGCCCCCTATTCTCCATTCACCTGTGAAGCAGAGAGAACTCCAGTGGTTTCTGACTTCCTCCCAGGACTGTTGTGAGGAACAATGGCCAGGAAAGCACCTGACAGATTACACAATGGCTCACATATCAAGTGAGGGATTAGAGGATTACTCCTGTTATTTACTACAACAGTCAGGTGCTTTCCTTGCAACCTGAACCTCAGCACCAGGGGGTCGGTGGAGGGCGGGGAGGCGGGGAGAAGCTGGGTCTGTCTTGTTCCCACAAAGAAAAAAGTGATCCAGATATTACTGGGAGATGAAAGTTCATATTTATTAAGTGCCTACTGCGTACTTGGTATTTTTTAAATATATAATCTCACTCAATCCTCACCACAATCCTGTAGCGTAAATATGATTATCTTGAGTCCAGATGAGGAAACTTGAAGCCCAAAGAAAGTAACTTGCCCAAGATTACACAGGGAGTGAATGATGGAGACCAATTAAAACCAGGTGTTTATGGCTCTAAATCCCACATTAATTCTACTCTCTGTAACAGTTTGTATTAGAGGCCAAACATGCCTGGTATAGAGAGGCCCAACTCCAACACTGCCTCCTCCTGGAAGCTTTTCTGAACCCTCTGCCCAGACAGGATGTCTCTCCTATCAGCACATACCCTGCAGCATTGAACACATTCTCCCTCTTGTTCTGTAATCAGGCGACACCTTTAACAGGTAAGGTGAGATGTAAGTACAAATGGGTGGCCTTTGAGTTACCTCAGAATCCTGAAATGTCAGAGCTGGAAGCACCTAAGAGAGACCACGCTATCCAACTCCCTCACTTTTCAGAAAGAAAAATACAGAGAGAGGGGAACACTTGTCTGAAGTCACATTGCATCTTAGCATAGCCAGGAATAGAACCCTGGCATTCTCCCTCACAGAATTTCTTTAGGAATTCTATGATTTCAGAATCAGTTTTACGACAAAGATTTTTCATTCCCATTTTACAGATAAGGAACCTGAAGCCCAGGAGAAAGTGGCCTCCCTGAGAGTGGTAAGATGTGGGGACCAGAATCCCAAGCCCCTACTTCCAGGCCAAGGACCAAGCCCTTCTTGCTCCCCACTGCACACAGTCTGAGTAGTGTGTCAAGCACAGGACCCATAGTAAAAGGTCAATGGATGTTAGAAATTGTCATTATACACCAGTGGGCAAGTGACACCAGCCTGACAGTGACCTCTTCAGAGGCAGTGCCATGGAACAGGGCCAAGAGTCCTTGCTCAACCCTGTATAGGTCCCTGGCCTCCCTGGGCCTCATCCATAAGACAAGGATGCTACAACAGCTGATCTCCTGCTCCAAAGTTCTAGGACATCCTAGGCTCCTTGACAGCAACCCCCACTCCCACCCCCACCTTGGTCTGTGGAGCCTCTCCCAGCTGAGGCTTTTGTTCCCCCACTCTACAGGGAAGCAGGAAAAGCAGCAGAGGTTCACAACCACAAACTGACCGACCTTATTCCCAAGTGCCACTGGCCACGCAGGGCCCACCCTCAAACAACAATGGGATGGAACATGGAAAATCCAAATGTCTCCCAGCAGACATCCAGCTATGCACACCTGCTTATCTTTACAAACTGACAAAGAGGAATCAGGGCATAAGTAAGGGACAGCTTGCTCCTTGCCCCACTGGAAGGGCAGTTGTAATCCTGAAAAATCAGGTGATAACGGAGCAAAGGGTAAAGAAATCTGTGGGGAGTCCTGGGGCTGGATCCCTGTCCTAGCTCTGCCATGAACTAGCTGTGTACCCTGGACAAGCGGCTTTCCCTTTGGGCTCAGTTTAAAGACACAGTTAACACTTCACAAAGCATGTCTACGGACCTTTCATTTGGTTTTCATGACAACCTGGTAAGACTAGCACAATTATTCCCTTTTTACAGATGGAAAAACTGAGGCTTGGAGAGGTCGAGGGTCTGACACAGCTTGAAGCTGGCAGAATCAAGGCCCAGAGTTCTTAGATCATCAAACGTAATAGTCAAGGGTGGTCAGATTAAGACTCTCTCCCCTCATCCTGAGTCTCAGCAAGACCAAAGCAGCACAGTAAACTTGTTCACCTGCCCAGTCTGGTGGCCTGCAAAGTTCTGGCCACAAACACTACAGCCCAGCTGCCTAAAGGCCGCACCCCCCTGCAAAATTTCATTACTCAAGTTGGCAAGAACGCAGCCCCCACCCCCAGCCGGGTCTAAATAAACGCCCAAGTGATATCACATCCTGCCAACTCCAAAATAGCCCAGGCCTGCCCACAAGCGATCACAAAGTGCCAGGCCATGCAGGACCAAGCGGGCAGGACGTCCAGCCCGTGGCACTCTCCACACACTCAAGCAACTAAAGCAGAAGCCTCAGAGCAAGAAGGCCCCCCCACTCCCACCTCTGCCAGACGGCCTGGCCCCTCCCTCCTTGCCCCTTTGTTGGGAGGCTCCAGAGCCTCTTGCCCCAGCGCCAGCCCTAGCCCCAGCGCCAACCCCATGGAGCCTCGCCGCGGCCAGCCTGCGGGCGGACTCCGGCCCGACCCGGACACCCCACCACTCACATTGCTTCAAGAGCTCCAGACACAAAGCCATGAGGGCCAGAGGGGGGTCAGAGACCCAGAGACTGGCAAAGACAGAAAAGGGGAAAGGGAGAGACAAGGGAGCAGAGAGCAGGGGAGACAGGGATCAGGGGCAGAGAAAGCAAGGGGGCCAAGAGCCCCGGGGAAAGGAGCAGGCTCAAAAGGGGGCCTTCAGCACAAGAGCCACTAAGTGGTGAGACCACTGAGACAGATGTGAGGGTAGAGGCAGGGAGAGCAAAGCGGGTGACCCCCAGCCCCCAGAACTGGGGGGCCACGGAGGCCTGAGAGAGAACAAGGAGCGACAGCCACGGAGACAAACCAAGGGAAGGCAGGGAGGGGTGAAGTCTGGGAGCTGGGGAGCTTTTGGGGGTCCCAAGGAGAGAGACCCCAAGGATCTCGGAGGTCCCAGCGTGTATGGGGGGCACTGAGAGGGAAAACCCCGAGGAAATGAGGGCTGAGAGAGGAGCAAGACCACAGGGATTTGAGGGTACAGATGGGAGGACCCCCCCCAAAGAATGTGCGGGAAGCTCAGAGGGGAGCCGTGGCGGAGGGCGGTGTTCTGAAGGCCCCCAAAGATGGGGGGTACCGTGAAGGGGGAGTCCCGAGGAACGGGGGCGCCCAGAAAGGGAGGCTCCGAGGGATGAGAGGAGCGCTACGAGGGAGACCCGAGATCGGGGAGTGAGGGAGGGGCCGTGAGGCACCGCGAGGGCAGAGACAAAGAGACAGCGAGCCGGGGAGAGACAAAGCGGGCGGGGCGGGGAGACCAGCCCGAAGGCTGGCAGCCGGACAGAAGGACGGAAGCGCGAGCGGGCGGGTGGACTGACGGACGGACAGACGGGGAGGAGGGCGGGGGCAGGGCCGGGCGGGGGCGGCGCCCGTCTCCTTGCGGGGCCGCGGCTGCTCCGGGCGGCGCTGGGCGGGCCCCGGGCGTCCGGGCTGAGGAGGCGGCGGCGACGGCGTGGACCGGACAGACGGATGGAGTGACGGACGAGGCTGGCGGCAGCTGCGGCCAGCGGCGGGCACTCACCCTCCTCCCTCACGCGGCCCGGCCCGAAGCTCCGGTTTTGTACGCCCGAGGGGCGGGGCCTCCGTGTTAAAGCCCCACGCCGGCCCCGCCCCGCCCCGCCCCCCGCGTCAGCCGCGCGCGCGCGCGCGCCTCCCGGGACTCCCGGAGCGGGCGGGGACGCGCAGAGCCCGCTCGGCACGTGGCCTGGCGCGCGCGCGCGCGCGCGTCTTGGCCGGTGCGCAAGCGCTGGGCGCGCTCTGCCAGCCCACGCCCAGGCCGACTGACGGTGAGAGGGAGCGCGCGCCCACGTCGGCACGCGCATGCCTGAGCACTGGGAGCTCCGCCCCTCGAGCCGCCCCGCCAAACCGGTTCCAGCTGGAACGGGACGCATGCTCCGTGCCGTGGGAGGAGTCGCACTGGTTCACCGTGGCGACACCTCGCTGTCACTGGGGGAAACTGAGGGTCACAGCAAGCATCCTGAGCTGGTCCTCTCAACCCTGCATGGTCAAATTAGACCTCAAGTACTATGGACTCCACGTCCTAAGTATTTCTAGTTGTCCCCTCCGCTCCATCCTCCCTTTTGTCCTCAGAGGCCTCCCGATTGGGTTCGAATCCTGATTCACCCTTTGGAGAGCTGTGTGACCTTGTACGAGATGCTCTTTCAGCCTCCCTGAGCCTTTGATTCCTCTTCAGCAAAAATAAAACCAGCACACTCAGTGTGCCCTGAAGGGCAAAGTGCAGTAGGCGCTGCCTAAGTCCATAAATCATTCCCTTCGTGTCTCGTGGCATCTCCCTGTGCCCTGTTCTCCATTCTCATTTAGTCCTGGTCTTGAGTCTTCCTTACGGCCTCACCTCTCCAGGCTGTACCTATAGTAGGTCTGCTATCCACAGACCCAACTCCTGTTCCCTGACCTGCCTTGCTGGGTGACTTAGGCAAGTCCCTTACCTTTTCTGTGCATCTCATTAATAAATGTAAAATGGAGAAAAGAATCTTAGTAAGATGATACAGTGTTTCTGATACCAGTGTAGCGATTTTGGTATAAAGGCATACTAATAACAAAAGAAAATGAGGATTATTGAGCCATATCGATGCCGGACACTATGCTAGGCACATTGAAAGTATTAGCTTACTCTGTCCTACTCACAGTCACTGTGCTACACCTGTGCTATTCACGTAGCATTCATCTTTAAATTGACTTATTTAAAAAAATTCAAGACACCCCTAAGGACAAGCCATGCTCAGTCTTGCTCGGCCCCAGGCACAGAGATCGCCGCCCCTGCTCCAGTGCACCAGGCACCCTGCTGCTCCAGGACCTCTCCTCCTTGTCTGGCATACCTCCCCAGCTTCCTCCAAGTCTTTGCTTAAACATCTGTTTCTCAGCGAGGTCTACCCTAACTATCCTGTTTGTGCTGCAACCCTTCCCCTTGCTCTGGCCCATTTTCCAAAGAACCATATGCTTCTATGTGTTATTTATTGTTTTGTCTGTACCCCCAACCCCCAACAGAATACACTCTCCACGAAGGGAGGGGTTTCTGTTTTGTTCACTGATGCGTCCCGGGTGAGCATGGCCTGGCCCACTGTAGGTAAGTGATCAATAAGCATCTATCCAATGAAAGAGCAGCCTGATTACAAGGCTCATGTCCTTAACCACTACTTAGTAGGAGCTCCATGGTTCCACTGAAGGACCTTAGTCATGCCCCTTGTTCATGAATCTCAATCCTGGCTTCATAGCCTGCCCACCAGTCCTTAAGCCCAGTCATTATTTCCCCCAGAAGCCTCAATGGGTCTGCCTAAAAACAGGATTTAGAAGGGTGATGATTTGTGCACTAGGCACACAGTAGGCACTCGATTAACCAGGAATGTCCTGGACCAAGGCTTGGTAGAGCCCTGGGAGGAAGCCTGCCTTCTGCTCAGTGCCTTTTGTGCAGAGGTACAGCAATAGGGAATTCTGACCCCTCATCACTCACTCCGGGAAGGTCTCCTGGATCCTCTCATTACTCTTTGACTCTATGGTCCCTGCCTAGGCCTCACTGCTTTGCCTGGACCTCCAACCCATCCTGGCCAGCTTGCCATGTAATTCTCCCTGAAACTCTTGTAGCCATGCCATACCTCTTTACCCAGGACCCTGGATGGCTCCCCTGCCCACAGGATAATGGGAAACTCAAGGCTTAGGAGTCAGGCAGACCCAGATGGGAAATAGCTCCCTGACCTACTAACTGGGTGACCTTGACCTGACACTCACCTTCTCTAGGCTGTAGTTTCTTTGAAAGAGTTGTGTCACATGTGTATATGCATATGTATGTGAGGTTAAACTGGGTTAACTCAGGAATGTCAGATATATGTAAATATTCTGGCCACAGCAGACATCACCAGTCGATGGTGGCACACTTCTCTGCTTAACTAAATCTCAGTCTTGGGCTCCAGGGATCAGAGATGAACATAGGAGTTGAAGACTATTTGCAATCTCTGGACACAATGGTCTTTGAGGTTCCTCTCAGCCCTGACACTCTGGCAACTGGAGTGTTCATTCTGACAGGAACCCATGGTGTAATAATCAGAGACTGTGGAGGGCTAGCCCTGGGGGAGGGCTGCAGGGGGACAAGGCTGACCTGACGGTTGACTGCTTACTGGAATTTTGTCAGCCTCCCTTCCTCTGTGGAGGAGGGAGTGAATCAGAGGAGAAACTGGGAACATTCTGGGGGAGAGGGGAGGGGACAAAGAAGGGACCCGGAGGATGACTTGGATGGGAAGTATTTAAGTGGGGAAGAGGGTCCTCAAACTCAAGCCTCACAACATTGATGGAGAATGTGAAGCATAGGGAGGACTGGAACCCCCCAGAGTGACACAGGAGAGAGGAAACTAGATCTCAGGGTTCCTGAGCAAAGAGCAGATGTGCATCCCAGGCCAGGAACCTAACCCAGCTCAGCCTAGAGCTTCAAGGACTGCAGGGAGAGCCCCTCAGTGTGTGTAACCTGGTGTGTAACCTGGTGTGTGTGTATGTGCGTGTGTGTAAACACACATGCACATGGAATCATGTGCTGGTACAGAGAGCACAGTTGGCAGGAGCTGCAGGGTGGGGGGTGCCACCCAGGCCCCTGGGTGATGCCACAGCCTCCCTTGTGGTTCAGAGAGTGGGAGAGACACAGAAGGGGAGGCCAGGGAGGGAGGATGGCCAGAAACTGGGAGGGGAGGAAGTGGGGGGCTGTGGGGGGAACAGCATTGATGGAGGCAGACCAAAGGCTAAGGAGGTGGGAGAGAGGGCAGAGGAAGCTGGAAGAAAGGGATACTGAAAGGGAGGGAGGAGAGGAGAATGAGCACTGATGGGAGCTGCGTAGAGGGAGGGAGTGGGAGGGAGAGTCTTCTTTGTTCTTTCTTCTTCTTCTCTTTCCCAGAGGGTGAGAGGAGGCAGGATGGGGCCGACTGTAGGGTGATGGCACCCCTGTGGCCCCTTCCAGGTGGGCCCTTTGGCTGGGAGGGGCACATATATATAGCCAAGCTGCTTCCCCCACCATCCGAGCTGGAGCTGACCCTGCCTGCCAGTCACCTGCCAGAGCTATTTCTGGAATGTGGAATCTGGGTCAGAAGGGGGGAGGGAAAGAGAGGAGTGGTGGCAGCAGTCCTGGCAGCTGGGAAGCTGGTGAGCTCTAAGTGGGTGGGTGGGTGGGCAGCTCCAGGCTCTGCCCACGGCCACTCTAGAGAGGCCCTCCCCTTCCGGGCTCTCACTGCCTCAATAACCCCTCCTCGCCCACATCCACCCACCTGCCTGCATATGACCTGAGTCCATACGTGCCCACGTGGAGTGACAAAGAGCTTTCATACCCCTCAGCAACCTGGAGGCTCAGAACAGCCCTAGGGGTGTGTGTGTACCTGGGGCCTGGACTTCTCACTTCCTGGAGACAGAGCTGAGGAGAGGAGGCTGCCTTCTGAGCAGGGGTGACCCCTGCGGGGTAACAGTGGCTGAGATAGGGTGGGCCTGCGTGTTGGTGTTGGTGTGGGTCTATATGGAGGGAGGTCGTTATGGGCAGAATTGCCATGGATGGTTGTGCAAGTTTTCCACTGATTAAGGATGCCACATACAGGGCGGGTGCTGTTTACAATACAGACATAATTGAATTATATATTTATCACGACAAATTTGTGACAGATGGCAGAAAAAGACCTTGTTCTAATAAAAATCATACATCGTGACAATTTTCCAACAGACGGCAATTAAGTATCTTGGGGGGAGTGCCCTTTCCTAACCCAGCACAAAGGTACCGTATGGATCAGCTGCAGCTCTGGGCACAGGTTGGAAAATCTGGTGGCTTTGGTTTTCCCTGTGAGGCAGGTGGGTTTACCTCCTGAGCATGAGGGGTTTGGAGGGTGGAGAAGAGACGAGCAAGCATGTAGTAGTCACTGTGGAGACTTGAGGGGGGGCTGACCTGGAAAATGTTGGGGGTGAGTTTTTTTGGTGGCTCTAATCTGCTAGAGGCATGATTTCCTCACAGGTGTGGAGGGGGCATGAGTCTTGAAAGAGACACACGCGTGGGTGTATGTAGAGATGACGTGTATATGTGCACATGTGGGGAATATCCATGTGCATGTGTTTTTATAACTTTTCATATACAGAGGTCTAAGGGTCTACAACTTCATGTATGTCTGTAAGTAGGTGAACTTGTGCACACATGTCTGAGTAGGTGTGAGGTATTGTTGCTACATGATACTTTCTTGAGTGTCTTGGTTTGGACTACAGCCCCCAAACTGAGAAATAATTGGAGGCCCACTCCCTATATTTAAAGCCAGGTGCTGGATCACCCATACAGGACAGACTGTTGGGGGTGGGTGTGGTTGATAGAATTTTTGACCTCTTTTTCTTTTTAGATTTTAGGCTACTCAATCAAGAGGAGCCACATCCAGACCCGACATAAATCATGAGATCCCACTGTTATGACTGGAAGAGACTTTGGGGGTCTTGAGGATAAGTGTATTTTTTTAAAAAAAAGATTTATTTATTTATTAGAGAACGAGAGGGAGAGAGAGTGTGCACATGCGAGCACATGCACCACCACGGGGAGGGGCAGAGGTGGAGGGAGAGAGAATCTCAAGCAGACCCTGCACTGAGTGCAGAGCCCCATGCAGGGCTCACACTCACGACCCTGAGATCATGACCTGAGCTAAAACCAGAGTCAGATGCTTCACCAACTGAGCCACCCATGTGCACCAGATAAGTGTATTTTCTACGTGAGAGGAACATGAATAAATGTGGCCAAGAGAGTGGACTACAGTAGATTCAATTATTAACCCTAACTTTTCACCCCTCCCTGTATCCACACCATTGCCATAAAAATACAGTTTCTTACACAAAGGTAGGAGGGTACCTCTCCATCCCCTGTCTTTGAGCTCAGTCATATGACTTCCTTTAACCAATAGAATTTTAGCAGATAGTATGTACGTAGAGGCCTTGAAATGTGCCTGTGTCCTTAGGCTTGTTCTCTTGTGCTTCCGCCATCACCATGAAAAGAACATGCCCTGGTTGGGTCACTGATTCCGGGAGGACCCTTTGGTTCTAGGAGGATGATGAGAGAGTTGTGGGACAGAACTGTTCCAGCTGACCCACAAATGTGGGAGCAAGAAATAAGTGTTAATTGTTGTATTACACTAATTTTGTGGTTCTTTGTTATGCAGCACTATTGTGGCAATAGCTGATCAATACAGGGACCCAAGCAGTTCCGGGACATGTAGCCCATGACCCATCCTTAGTCCATTCATGAGTGATTTGGTTTGGGGAAGATTAGAGGATGAGTGTCTATTTGGAGAAAAGTGCCGGCCCACCTCATGCTTAGAGAACATCTCATGGGCTTGATGAGAGGGGGAATCTGGTCCCTTATCTGAGGCTCCTAGGGGGACCGTAGCAGGGTGCCTGGGAGAGCCTGGCAGGGATGCCCTGGATTTGGAGGCCCTAGAACCAGGCCTCAGCATCTGCGAGGAGATCTCTAAAATAGAGACTGGCAGGGTTACCCATGACAGCAGGTCTAGAAGAAGGCCTTAGCATAGAAGCCCATACTTCCAGAGCTCCCCAGGGCCAGGGCCTCTTTGTCACACAGGTAGAATGGGAGTCAAGGAGGAAAGTAAGGCTGGAGTTGTCATCAGAGGATTTTTGTCTAAGCTGCCCGCCCGGCAAGGCCAAGTCCCTTAGCGAAGAGAAGCTGAGTGGGGAGGAGGAGGACCAGCAGATGGAGATGCAGAGGGGGAATAAGAAGCAGTGGGTTCCCTGTGCCAGGCAAGGAGGCACCGTGAGGCCCTCCGAAAGCATCACTTAGCAGAGAGAGCCAGCATGTGGCTTCGGGCATCCAGAAAGTCCCGACATCGGACAACACCTGTGCTGGCTACCTTCCCCTGCTACCTGGACGGACCAGAAGTGGCCACTAGGGAACAAGGGACAGAGCCGACAATGACCACCATGCCCAGCTCCTCCTGTGGGCTTCAGAGCCCGAGTCAGGCTCTACCTGCAGAAGCATGAGATCTGAGGTTGGTAAGACTGAAGCTTTGCAGTGAGGCCAGACTTGACTCTTAACACCTAAAAATGAGACTATTCCTTACGGTCTAAAGTGACTGGAAAAGCTCAGGGATCTGCCCAGAAATCACCCAGGATTGGAAAGACAAGAGGGCGACAAAGTCGTTTCTTGCTCTGCCCCCCTGCAAAGGCAAGTTCATTCATTCGATAGACTAATTTCCTTTGTACAGAATATGCATAGGATTCAAGTTCATTTATTTACATCAAACACCAACTGAGCACTCAAAACATGTCTCTTTTCCTACAACAATCCAATCCCAACTGCTTCTGACTGCCAGGAAAGTCGGAGTCATGTCTGAGAAGCAACAATAATAGCTCCCACCATGTGCAAGGCCCTGCCTGGACACTCCCTGATCTCATCTCCCCAAGAACTCTCTGGGGCCTGGCTTATGCTTCAGTGTATAGATGAGGAAACTGGGACTCCCAGAGGAAAACTACCTAGCCAGAGAAAGAGTGAAACTCTCTCTACTAAACCAGAAATAGTCTACGATTTTCCCTGGTCTTGGTTTTCATGGCTTACTCTGTGACGCGGGGTTCCCCCTTTTCTCTGATCATGCATAGACTGTCACCGGAGGACTTACAACAAGAGTCAGGAAGGACAGGGATGTCTCTGTGCATATGAGAGACACCTGCAAACCCACCCTGCTGAGAAGGCTCAGTGCAGACGCCATCCTCCTCTTTGCAGATTCTGACCTCCCCATAGGTTCGCCTACGCGAACTAATCCAAATAGGGAGGTGCGGCTTCAGGAAGCCCTGCCCACCGGCAGGTGGCTCCTCTGAGCCAGGGTCGGGATCCCAAAGCAGGGGCCCTCTCTGACCCCCTCACCCTATTGCCAGTGATGACATCTCCCTCTGTGACCCCCGTTTGAGCTCCAATTTGTTCTTTGGTGGGAAGTTCAGTCTCAAGCCTTCCTGCTTGTGCCCCTAACTATCCCTCCAACCCTGGCTAGCCCACCATGGATTCTTCCCCAGCATTCCCCACATCTGGTCCACCAGGAATGGTCCCTGGGGGTCCCTTGTGTGACACAAACACCCCCCGCCCCCAATCTCAGTACTCACTTGGAAGCGTGCGACTGTTGCTGAGGCTGCCAGTACTGGGCGGAGGGGAGAGGGACTGCAGGGAGACACTGTCCTCCTCCTGCGAGCAGCCCGCCTGGATGGCCCGCAGGTAGCTGTGGCTGCGGGAGCGAAAGTAGTTGGGCAACGGCAAGTCCAGTGCCTCGGCGGCTGCAGACTCCGCTTCACTGCAGGCAGACTCGCAGGCTGCCTCATACTGGTCGCTCAGATCTGCCTCCCGTACCTAGCCGGGCAAAGGCGGGCGTCAGGGGCCAGCAGCGCCCATTCTGGAGGGATGGGATGCTTGGTAGGGGCAGGGCTGGAGAGTCGGGGCGGTGGGGGGCTCAAGTCAGCCCACCCTTTCCTCACATCTCACTCTTTGGACCTCAATTTTCCCATGTCTACAACGCAAAAGAAACTATTAAGGATACTTAGTGGATCTTATGTGTTCAAACTGATCAACTGATAGATCCTGAGGTCACATCTGAATTCAGCCACAAAGAAGGCTCTCATCAATTAGTAATGTCTACCTTGAATGTTGGAATGGGAGGTGGCAGTAGGTGTGCTAGATATTTACCATCTTATGGTCCAACTCCTTTATTTTCACAAGCAAAGAAACTGAGGGCCAGTGAGGGGAAGATACTTGCCAGGTGTACCCAGTGAGGAAGTGGCTGAATCGATACTCCAAATATGAATTTAAGGAAGATTAGTCTAGCCCTGGGGTACAGAATGAATGTTGGGAAGGGAGTCTGGAATGGAGGCTGAGGCCAGAGATGAAGCTGATGCGACACTCTGGTAAGAGAAGAGCAAAACTGGAACGAGGGTAGTGGCAGTGAGGATTGATTAGTGATGTCAAGGGCTGTATGGAGAATGGTGACATGCATACTGTTTGTCATCTCACACCTAGTTCAACCCTATCTAGATGGTTTCTAAGTGTCTCTCTAGAGATGGTCATCCAAGATCCTACGGATCTGCAGCTGAGAGTGTGAGCATATGGGGCCCTGCCATACATATACTCTCCAAGGGTTCTGGAAGGGTCTGTATGGCCCAGGTCTTAGGTCATGATGGTAACTGGAGACCACAGAGTATAAGCCGAGGAGTCGGCAGGCAAAGGATGGACACTGAGTGGAGGTCCTGAGGGGAGGCCTGGGCAAGAAGGGAGGGGGCAGAAGTTGACTGAGCACCATGTGGAGGAAAGATGGAGTTGTGCCTGGGGCCAACTCTGCCTGTGTGACCTCCGACTATCACCATCCTCTGGGTCAGTGTTTCCTATCTAAATGAAATGCCTGGAACTGCATCAGGTAAAATGACTAGATGGATCATCACCCAATTTGGAGCATATGTGTTTGGAAAGGTCTAAATTTGTGCTGTCCAATATGGTAGCAACTAACCACGTGTGGCTATTTAGGTTTTAAATTAATTTAAATTGAACAAAAAATTCAGTTCCTTAGCCACACTAGCTACGTTTCACTTGCTTATGCCACCTTACGGGACAGCGTGTAGTACAGAACATATCCATCTTCACACAAAGTTCTTTTGGACAACACTGATAAATTAAAATGTAGGCCATGTGACATACCCAACATTTACTTGGAGTAGGTTTGAAAGAGACAGGTGTTTATCCTCCACGGCTATAACCTGAAGTACACTGAGAGGCCCTTGTGATTGCCAAGGGCAATGAGGTCTTGCTTTGGGATTGCAGGCATGGCACAGTTCTGGAACTGGACTGCCAGAGTTTCGACCCTGGGTCCATCATTTCCTTGCAGTATGAATATGGGCAAGTCACTTAACCGCTCTGTGCCTCAGTTTCCCCATCTATAAAATAAGGGCTAATTAGAGACCAAATTTCATAGGATTGTTGTCAAGATTAAATGAGATCATTCATATCACATGCTGAGAACAGAGTCAGGAGAATAAGCACCTGGTGACCTGTCCCTATTATTAAAGGAAGCTCCGTAGGGTGAGGACAAGGATTTGTAAGTATCGGTTAAGATGCTCCCGAGCTCTGGGAGGTTAGGCCAGCTGGTCAGAGCTGTTGGTATGTGTGTCACTGAGGAATTACTGTGTGCAGGGAACACCCTGGAATTTTGTATGTTAGCACATCACATCCTTACTACAAGCCTGTGGAAGTTAGCGGAGGAAGAGGTCAGCTGGCCCCCTGTGGGCTCCCCAAAGACCCTCTGGAACACTGTGTTCAAGAAGAACTATGACTTGAACGTGGAAGGCAGGCACATGAGGCATCCATGGCTAGAATCAGGAGGTGAGGGGCCAGTCCTAGTTTTGCCCCTTGGACAGGTCCCTTGTCCACTCCTGGTCACAGTGAGGGGATGAGCTTGGGGCCCCTTTCAGCATCTTGTTCTGGTCTTGGAGCTGGGAAGGAGGAGAGGGCCACTTCCGGGGCAGGGTGGGTGTGCCCAGGAAGGGGGCACCCTTAGGGCAAACAGCCGGCATGGCAGGACTAGCTCCACCCCACCAAGTTTTGTAAAATGGAAAAGTCTCTGCATTCATGCCAACACCCCAACATCCTTAAAGGTCTTGTTGGAGCCCAAGAAAGGAGAAAAGTTAGGGAATCTGGGGTCTGGGACCTGGAGGCCAATACCACTAGCCCACAGCTGCCAACGTGTCCAAATAAAAGTCTCCCTAGATAGAAGACTCCCAGGGTCCACTTTCCTTTACCCTGGGATTATTTCTTGCCCCATCCATAGGACCTAGCCCATTCTTTCCCATTTTTGAGAAGAGGAAACTGAGGTGCAGAAAAGTGAAGGGAAAAGGTCAGTGAGGGAAAGGTCAGGGCAGAGCGTGAGCCTCGACTCCGTGCTCAAGGATGGTGCCTTTCCTGGCACTGGCTCTGCTGGCCCCTGCTGGGGCCAGGGGCTGGGACCACTAAGGTGCCAGGCCTCAGACCTAGCCCTGGACTCTGGGATTGGGGTACGAGAGAATGGCAAGCATACTGACCTGCTGCTCATGGCCAAACAACTGGGGGATCAGGGAGGCCTGTCCAAAAATCTGCAGGAAAGAGAGGCGGAGGGTTATGGGGAGACCAAGGCTGGGGGCTGGGGTAGGGTATTCAGATTCGGCTGCAAGAGAACTAGTGGCTGGCTGGGCTAACGTCCTCCTCAGACTGGCTGAGGCCTAGTCTGCTAGGAAGTCTCACTTAGCTTCCTCCAGGGATGGGAGGCTCACTCCTTCAGGGGCTGGGTGCTACCAAGGCTTTGTAATCTGCTGTTTACGCTTCTTTCTTTCGGTCTGGCCCCTGGGAGATGCCCTGTCTGCTGCCTCTCACCTAGGCAGGCGGGCCCCCACCCCCCAGATCTACAGATTAGTTCCAGAGCCCAGAGCCTTCTCTTCCCTGGTCAGGGCCTACATAGTCCAGTGCCTGGTGGGAGGGGGGCTCCTCCCGGCAGGAGTCAAGGCCTCAGAGACACAGTGAGAGCTGGGACATCTCTGACTCTAGGGGCACATATGTGGCTCGGGTCACTCAAGCCTCTAGGGGTGAGGGTTTGAGGGCTCAGAGGACCCTGGCTTAGGAGAGAGCTGGGCTGGGCAGAGGGTAGTGGCAGAGACTGCTGGGGTCCCCAGCCTGGCTGATTCCATGCACCCTTTTGTGTAGCCAAAGCACAAAGTGTTCCAGATGCCAGGCCAGGCAGAGGTGAAAATGGGGTATGTGAGAGGGAAAGACTCAGAGAGAAACATGGATATGGGACCTACGAGAGGGAGTCAGATAAAAATGTGAATGAGGGGAGAGAAAAACAGAGGGAGACAGATAAAAAGACAGAAGACTGAGAGACAAGAGAGCGCGACAGGACAGGAGACACGGGCGGGGGGGAGCGATCCATTCAGCAGGCACCCATGTGCCCTGTGCCACGGGCTGAGGACAAGACACCACACAGCAAGGTCCCCACCTGCGGGGAGCTCCCGGTCTTAAGAGTGAGACAGACATCAAGTAAATAAACAAATATAACTCCAGACAGTGATAGTGTTGTCAAGAAAATCAAGCAGGATAAGGGAATGGTGTCCTGAGGGCTCTTTTCGACCTTTCGACGGGTGATAGGGCAGGTTCCCCTGAGGTGACATTTGAGCCAAGACCGAAACACAGAGAAGAACCAGCTGAGCAGAGATCTGAGAGAGGGCTGCTCCTGGGAGAGGAAACAGCACGGTGTGTGAGGTGTGTGAGGAGCAGAAAGGAGGCAGGTGTGGCTGGAGCAGGACACGTGACAGAGCGTCTGAGATCCCGTGTCAGAGGGAGGCAGGCCCGCACCCAGCTGCGTAAGGAGTCTGGCTTTCACTGGGGGCAGGCAGGAGCCATGGAGGGTTTACAGCAGGGACATGGTGTGATCTGCCTTCCATGCCTCACAAAGCTTCCTCTGGCCGTTGGGAACAGAGTGCAGGTGGCAGGCCTGGAGGCCAGGAGACTTGGTGGGGCCTGCATGAGGGTGGCAGGGACAGAGTCCCATGGTTGGGGTGCTCTACTCCTCCCCATGTCTGAGGTCAGTCTCCTTGGTCTGGGAACGACAGTGCTGAGTGCTGAGGACAGTGCTAGGGGCTCAAGGGGGGTTGTTATGGCTGGGCCAGGAACAGCGGAGTGGTGAGGAGCTGGGATCCGAAAGCCTTTCAGTGCTAAGCAGCGCATTAGCCCGGGCCATGGGGCTACATGCAGTGGGACCTGGGGCCTGTCCCTGCCCAGAAAGGAGGCTGGGGCCGCACGGGGTGCCTCCACTGCCCCACTCTGCTACTCCTAGCAGGTGTTGCCCTCTCTGGGCCTCATCTCCCCATCCACGTTATAGGGGAGCCCTCGAAACATGGCTGGTCCTCCCTTTGCAAGCCCTAAAGTACTGTGCACATGGCAGGGGCTGCGGTCCAGGTGTAGGTCTGACAGCTCTGGATCTCTGCCCAGCTCTGCCTCCTCCTTGCTGTGTGAGTGCACCAGCTGAGCCTCAGTTTCCTCATCTGTGATATGGGGATATAAATAAGAAGCACACCTCCCTCCCGCCCCCCGATGTGGCTTCAAGGAGCTGGGAGTTAAGAGAATGAAAAGTGCAGCACAGCATGCTTATTGCTGTTAGTGGCAGACGCGTCTGGACCTTGAAATTCTGACTTTCTACTGAGCCTGTGGGACATGGAAGTCCAGAGTGGAGAAGAAACTTACCCAAGGTCATACAGCAAGATAACAATAATAACCATAAAGTTAGCTACCCTTTGCTGAGAACACTATGTTCCTACCTCCTTAATTCCTCACAACGCTTTGAAATAGGAATTATCACCCTTCTGAGTAAATAAGGTAACTGAGGCTCAGGGAGGGAGTGACTTGTCCTGGATTCATACTCTCAGTGACAAGACTGGACTCAAGCTCAGGTCTCCAGTTCCCTCTCTGCAGGGCTCCTGGGTCTATAGCAGTGCTGCGGCCCCTCCCTCGGGGCCCTCAGCTCAGGCCATGGCATGTCAGGCCCTGTGACCGCTCTCCAGCCACAGGACAGTCAGTGGGACAGACATACGTACACAGGCAGCTATGGGAACAAAGACCAAGCAGAAGCACAGTGCAGACATCTGGGGACCACTCGCCCTGGGGCCCTCCTGGGTGAGAGCTGGGGATCTCCCAAGCCCACTGACTTTGGCTAGCTGCCACCCTCACCTGGCTGATGCAGCTGGAGTCGTTGAGGCTGTCGCTGACCGGGTTGTAGTCCTCCTCCCAGCTCGGACACTTGGAGGGCAGCAGCATGTCCACTGAATCCAGGCGGTCCAGACTCCTGGTGAGGGTGGGGAGCAGACAGGGCTCAGCCCACCCATTGCTCAGCCTGAGAAACAGGCCCAGAGGGGGAAAGACTGGCCAAGACCATCCAGTGGCAGAGGGAAAAATAGAAGCCACTGCCAGACTGCGCAGTGTCCGGGGGGCGGGGGGACGGGGTGGGCAGGTCGGGGACACTGAGCAAGGGGAGAGCTCCCAGCTCTGGGAGGCTTGAATCTGGTGGGTGGGGTGATCCTCACATGTCATGTCTGCTGCAGCCACGAGGTGGCAGCACAAGCTCACTTTTGACCATTTGACCATTTCCAAGGAGGCAGGCCACACCAGCCCAATGCTACAGCCCCCTCCCCGACAGGTCTGGGGCAAATCCGATGCCCGGACAGAGGAGGTAGGTCAAGGCTCACGGCCTTGATCTCAGGCTAGAGCTGCCCAAAGGGCATCGGTTTCAACACGATATCCAGGGAGCTTCCACCAGGCCCCCCCAGACTCAGCACTTCTCATGGCCCCTGCTCTTCAATTTTTCTCCCATCTACCTGACCCTGGGTTTCTCCCTCACCGCTGCTCTGGGGTTAAGAGACAAGCACCCAACAGCTCAGGCCTTGACATAGATGGGCCTGGATTGGAATGGAGCTTCCTCACTGGGTGACCCTGGGCAAGTCATGACCCCTTGCCTATGTCTCCGTTTCCTCACCTACAAAGCGGGGGTGACAATGTGCCTGCCTGCGTGGGGCTGTGAGGAGGAGGATTCGGGAATCACACTAAAGTGCACTGGGGCAGGCACAGAGCCCCGAGTGCGGCAAGTGCTAACAGATGCTGCCCATTACTACTGATACTATTATTATTATTTATTTCCTCTCATTCAAGGTCTGGGCCTGGGTCCTGTCTTCCCTTCCCACCTCAGTGCCCACTGGTCATTCATGGAAATGCAGGCTCCCAGGACTAGAAGGGGTCTTAGAGATCATGCAGCTTAGCCCCCTCACTTAAAGATGGGGAAACTGAGGCTCAGAGAGGGACGGACCTGGGACTGGCCAGTGGTGTCCTGAATTCCCAGCTGGAGGCCATTCCCTGCCTTCTGTCCCACTGTAAACCCCCTAAGCAAATCCCTGGGGCAAGGGGACTCCGGGCTTCTCGGAATACACTGCCCCTCTGCCTCAGCGCTCTGTCACCCTACCTGCTCTCTTCCCTCTGTCGTAGTCCCTCCCAGGCCCCCTCCTCCCTGAAGCCTCGGCTCTTGCCCCCAGTAGTTGAAGAATTAGGACTAAGCTTGTTTCCCTTAATGCTTCTTTTTGTTTCTGACTTGCTTTTGTTTCTTTTCCTCAAAGGACTTTGATTCCCTCTTAAGTTTTACCTGTTTTGTACTTGATGATGGGTTTTCTGTAACTTTTTCCCCCCCCTCTCATTCTTTTCTGTTCTGATCCCAGTGGTGATTTCTGCATGCGAAAGTCTCACCTTTCTCTAACATTTTAATTGTTGTTTTCTGTGTGGATGTATCTCATTTGTTCATACTTTCATTAACTCTTCCAAGTCTTAAAGCAACAGGAAAGGGCTTGAATGGTGGAATTCCAGGCAGGGTGACAGGACAGGTGAAGGCTGTCTATCTCTCTTTGACTTCTGGATACATCCTCCTCCCCAGTCTAGGAGCTCACCACAGGGATCAATTACAGGGCCAAGGGCAGAGGGGGCTCTGGCCTTCCCTGGAAAGCAAGTACCTTGCTGGTACAAGTGGGTGGGATCACTAGGGGCAGGGTTCTCCTAACCTGAAGAAGAGGGTTCCCTGGCCCAGTTCCCCTGTGGGTGTGGAACTCACCTGGTGATGTGGCTCCTGTGGGCAGGGCCAATCACTCCAGAGAGACTCTCCTTATTGTTTACCAAAGGATGAGACTCACCGGTGGTCAGGGCTTAACTGGGGGGGGCTTATGGGGTGGTTCACCAAATGGCGCGGCTCTCCGGAGTCAACTCGTCAAAGGAAGCGGCCAACCTAAGGACGAGGAGCTCAGGGAGAAGGCTAACCTAAAGTCGGGTTTACCTAGGGGGGCTGGATTATTGGGAGCCCGGGTTCACCTGGATCTGAGGCTGTAGGGCAGGATTCACCTATGGGGCGGGGCTTTCCTAAGGGGCCGTAGGGAAGGAAAGCGAGGCTCCCGGGGATGGGACACGCCTGTGAGGAGCTCACCTATGGACTAGCCTTGCCAGTGAGCGGAACCTGTGACAGCGGAGGAGGCTTTCCCAGGGGAGAGCTCACGTGCGGGGGGCGGGGAGGCCTCCAATGGGCTGGTAAGCCTGTAGGCGGGGCTCCCAGCAGGCGGGACTTCGGAGACCTCCTGGGACGGGACTCGGACTTCGCAGCGGCTCTCCCCGGGGCCGGGGCTCCGGGGGGGCCGGGCTAGCCTGTGGGCGGGGCTCTAGTAAGTGGGGCGGTGCGCTCACCTGCGGGGGTTGCTCTGCTCTCCCAGCGACTGCTGCGTGGCCCTCAGGTAGCTCTGGCGCCGCGCGGCCGTCTTGGGTGAGGGCTTGGGGCTGCCGCCGGACTCATCACTGTCCTCATCGCCCATGGCCTTGATGTAGCTGCCGCTGCGCATGCGCCTGCACGGGATGGGGCCCTCGGCCGCGGCGTCCGCGTCGCGCGGGGACAGCAGCGCGGTGCTCCACTCGCCGCCGCCGCCGGGCACCTGAGGATGGGTGGACAGACCTCAGCGACGGTGGGGAGGGGTCGGGGGCAGCGCACACTCTCAGCGCGCCGCTGGCCGCCCATCCTCGCGCACAACACCTGGAGAATGATGCTCCGGACCCTGAAGCTCCCCGGCTCCCCGCCTCGGAGGGTTTCAGCCTTCCGTGCTGGGTACTGCCATTGAAGCCACCCAGGAGCAGGGCAGAGCCCCGGGCTGGGAAGGACACTTGAGTTCCAGAGTCGGCTCTGCCACAGCTTCACTGGGTGGCCTTAAGCAAATCCTTGCCCCTCTTCAAAAACCTCAGATTTCTCCACGGATCCCAGGCTGGGTGTGCCCCAGCAAAACGGGCCAGGCTGTAAGATCACAGTGGGTGTTCACTGCAGCTCCTTTTCTGAGTACCCACTGTGTTCCCATCTCGTCACCCTGCTCTTAGAGGATGGCTTATGATCCCACTACACAGATGAGAACATCAGACCAGACTGAGGCCCTCAGACCTGGCACCAAGATCCTGTCCTAGGATGGGGGTGGGGGCAGGGAGGACTGGTCAGAGGATGCCAGCACATCAGTAGATCGGGTGGGTCCTTGGAGCCAATGGACATCCTGTATCCCTTACTAGTGGGTAAGCCCAGGCACAGGGTGCAGAGAGACTGGTGGGGGTCTGGCAGCCAGGTAGTGACCTGGAAAAGGGGCTGTTTTCCCATCTGACATGTATACACAGTGGACATTCACCTCACGATGAAAGATTTCACACATCTTAGTACTTACAAGGTCCCTCAGCCCAAGCACAGAGCGAACACACCTTGCCATGTACACACATCTCAGAGAGCAAACGTACCTTCCCCCACCCCCCATCTCCCCAAGGACATGTCCCCCAGCAGGCACTCATCACTGCATGCCCCTCAACAAGTATACAACGTGAACACAGAGCATACTCAACACCCTCCTCACGAACACACCGCACTGCGGACACACGGCAGCATGTCCCCCACCTCGCTGTGTCTTTGCCTCAACACATACAGAGTGCACAACCCTCGCTAGGTTCTACACACTTCACCACAGATGCCTGGGTGACACACATTTCTCGGTGTATACAGCATCGCCATTCTTCACCACATGCAAACTGCACTCCCAGAATCACATCCACACAGATACAACCTCCTTCCAGGTGCCCGTATTGCCAGTGGCCAATTCTCGGCTGAGGGACGGTCCCAGTTTGGGATTCCCACCCCAGGACCCCCGCCTCCTGAGCTAACTGCCCAACCAGTCACTAAGGCCCACACATTCTACCTCCCAAACCATTTGCTAGTCCATCTTCCCTATCTTCACCTGTCCCTTGGGAAGGTGGCCTTCGATATTCCTGCTTAAAACCTGTTGCTACCTCAGCACCCCACCCACCCACCTCCCATGACCCAAGCAGATAGCACAAACCCCAGAGCCTGCAGGGCCACCCTTTCATGGTGTTTCTGAAGCATTTTCACATGATCAGACCAAACCAAACCATTTTGAGAGGAAGCCAGGTCACACACCACCCTCTCTGATGTTTCTAAACCAAAGAAGTGGATTGAGAGCCACAAAAGCCTTAAATATATAAAATACTGCCTAGACTTCCATTTTCCTCCTATTGAAAAAAAAAAATAGCTTTTCCCCCCATAGTCTCACTGTCTTTGGAATTTTTATATAGAATGACAAGAACTCAGGGCTTTGTCAGACTTTGATGTTCATCTGGTTCAAAATGCATCTGTGTTCCCAAAGGCTGGCCAGGACTGTGCTGGGCTACCCCCCAGGATGTAGCGTTCACTACCTACAGAAGCAGCCCCTTCCATCTTGGTGGGTTCTGAAATCTGCTTCCTGTAACTTCCACCCACAGCTTGGGTTCTGCCCCCAGGAACTGCACCCAGTTCATAACCCCAGGCTTTGCTCTTGAGGGCCCCAGGGGGATGTGTAGCAACAGAGATGTCTCTGAGCCTTCTGCCAATTTCCAGGAGTGTGGCTTTGCAAAGTGCATATTAAGTGCCTCAGTAAACATTAACACTTGAAAGGAGAAAGCTAGTCCCCCAAGCTGGCTTAGGGCCTCCTACAGCCCTCCATGCTGATCTCCATCACACTCTGCTCACACTGACATGACTATCCGTTCATGCATCTTTCTCTCCCAGCATCCTGATAATTGGGGCTCTGTCTTATTTATTTCTAGCTCTGTTCACTTAAATGTCCATCTGTTCCTCTGGCCCTCTCTCTTCTCACATTTCCTGAGCACTTCCTCTCTGCCAGACCCTGTCCTGGGCCTTAGGGACACACAGCTGCGTCAGATGTGGTCCCTGTCTTCAAGGAGCCCCTGGTCTGGTGGGGGTAGCAGGCAGGAGGCTGGCATTTAGAATGCCATGCAATCGGTCCTATGAGGAAGGTGGAGGGCACAGCTTCCAGATTTGTCCTCTAGAGGGCAGGTACACGTTTTAGTTCCTACTCTTGGGCTGGGCTCAGAAGAACCCTAATCAATGTCCGCTGAAAGCATGACCAGTGGAAGGAATCCCCTTATTAGCAAGTACCACCAGATACCCATTTCACGGGTGTTTATTCACAGAGGCCCATAATGAAGCGACTTTCCAAGTAAATCTGTGGTACAGCTGAGTCTCAGAACAGGTGCCCTCCCCATATTTCGTACCCCACCCCTAATCATGGAGGGACCCACCTGCAGGTAATGGTAGGCTAGACCCTGGTGGCAGGATTTGGACTTTAGCAGGCTCTTATCCAAGGTGGCTGAGGTCTTCTGGCAGACTTCATGGGCGTGGCTGAGGGTCAGAGTGGACCAGGAGCCCCGCTTGACATAGTTGGTGTCGGTGCCCACCCCAAGGCTGGGGCAGGTGGCTGGGGGTGCGGGTGGGGGTGGCGGGGCAGTCAGCTCAGCGGTGTTGTTTTTGGCTGCTTTGAGCATGTGCCCGCTGATGGTGTTGTAGGCGTGCATGAAGTAGCGTGGCTGGCTGCGTTCCGCCTGTCGGCCGAGCGTCATCAGCCCAGAGGCTGGGCCACTGCTGCGGAAGGCGCCACCCTCGCCATCCAAGTTGTCATCAGAGCTCCACCAGCCCGAGATGTTGGAGCGGCTACGCCGTTTGGGTTCCCCAGCCTTGGCCCGTTCCTTGCTCTTGGCCCTCCGGCCCTTGCCGTCCTCCAGGCCACCTTTCTTGCTGCCATTGCCACCGACCTTGGCTGCCGTGCCCTCCAGTGAGGGTGCCTTGGTGAAGAAGAGCCGCTGGACCGAGTGGACCAGGTGGCGGATGCGGCCAGGACTCTCACCTCGGGCCTTGGCCTCACCACGGGGGAACTGGAGCGTGCTAAAGCCATCGCGGTGGATGGGCAGTTGCTTCTCAAACTGGTCCAGGAGGTTGGCAGGCAGCCGGTTGATCTTGGTGGCCTGGGCATGGCTGGGGAAGGGGCTCTCCTCTGGCACCTCGAAGTGGGAGTTATAGTGGATGCGGGGGAAGGTGCTGCTTGGAGGCGGCAGTTGGTTGTTGAGTGGAAAGAGACCATCCCCAGGCAGAGTGTTCTGGCCAGGGAATCGAGCCTCGCGGGCAAAGGCCTCCGTGGGCGATAGCAGGTAGGGGTTGCGATCAGGCCCTGCAAACAGGGGCTCATGCGGTGGGTCCAGGCTGTCGGAGAGGTGGCGAGGGCGGCTGTCACCGAGGCCTTTCATGATCCCGGCCCTCAGGGCAGGGGCCGTTGCCCTAGTGGGGCGCCCGGGTTGCGTCTCCCGGGCGGCAGCTATCCTGGGGAGAAAAAACAGAGAGGAAATCAGCTGAATTTGGAGGGGACAGGGTGCTGGGAATGTCACCCAGGCCCCCACAGATCTCAGGATGGGGAGGATTTCTGAAGACTCTTGGCCTACCCTTAACACTGGAAGGTGGGGGACAAGAAGACAAAACGGAGGCGCACGTGCTGTATGTGTAATTCAAAGTCGTAGTTCAGGCTGGCAAACTGTTAAACAGATCCTACCTTGGTGAACATATCTTCATAATCACCTGGAAAGCCAAGTTCGAACTCAGACTTCCTGGTCTCCTCCAAATTCCGTGATCGAATGTAGTGGGTGGGGGGAGTGGCTCACCCTCTGTTTTCCTCCCATCTCTGACTCTGTCCCTTGCTACAAGGAGCCACACGCCCACATGCACCCCAAGCTCACTCCACATGCCCTCAGGCCTAGGGATGGCCGCTTGGGCAGTGCAGGCCAACCCATGGGAAGATCCTGTGCTGGCTGTGGAAACGGGCCTGGGGCCATTTGGTTAGGGAATTCCAGGGTCCCCAGTATCCAGAGTGTGGCTCTGGGTAAACATGTCCTCTTGGCCCCTGAACACTCTTGCCTATGAGTAGTTCAACATGGCTGAAAGAGGGCCAGAGAAGCCTTCTGAAGAGTAGGACCCGTCTCACCTGAGTCTGAGGGTACTGTCCAACTCTCACTTTAGCAGAGGAATCCTATAACACATGTAGACCCTCTATAAAAACCCACTCTGCCCCTCAACAGATGTCTACCGAGTGTGACTTCTGGGCTAGGCGCTGGGGGCTGCAAACATCAGAGGAGACAAGCCCATTAGCACATCATTTCCGACCGGGACAAATCAACGATGGTCAGCCTGAACAGGGTTCTGAGTGAGTCAATAACCGGAGCACATCCTCAGGACTGGGTGGAAGGACAAGGCCTTGGAGGGGGGTGGCATTTAGGTGGGACCACTGTGACTCAGTTTCCCCATCTGTAAAATCGGGCAGTTGGACTGTTTCGATCTTCCATCCAGGATCATGCTGGAAATACCAGTCTCAGTACTTCGGCAAGTACCTTTCCTTTCTGTGCTTCAGTCTTCCCATCTGTGCCATGAAGCAGAGGGGAGGTTAGCGAGCTTTCCAAGCCCTATCCCCACCCCCAGCTCGACTCAGAGGAGTGCCACAGCTTACTATGGACTGTGTGCCCGGTGTGCTGAGGATCTGAAAGCAACCAGTGTGGCTGGAACAGAGCAAGTGAGGACAAGGGCAGTGGGGGTAGAGATCTTGAAGGGCTGGGCCAGGCCAGAGTAGACAGGCTCTGGCTGAAGCCAAGGGTGGTAGGCAGAATGATGGCTCCCAAAGTTGCCCATGTCTTAATCCCCCAAATCTCTGATTATGTTACTTGACATGTTAAAAGGGTCTTTGCAGATATGATTAAGGATCTTGAGATGGGGAGATTATCCTGGATTATCTGGAAGGGTACAAACCTAATCACAGGGGTCTTTTTAAGAGGGAGGCATGAAGATATGATGATAGAAGCAGAGGTCAGAGGGGTGTGGGGGTCACCAGCCAGGGAATGTGGGCGGCTGTTAGAAGCCAGAAGAGGCAAGGAGTCAGATTCTCCTCCAGAGCTTCCAGAAGGAGTGCCGTCCTGAGACCCATTTTAGACTTATGACCTCTAGAACTGTAAAATAATAAATCTGTGTTGTTTAAAGCCACTAAGTTTTTGGAAAATTGTTACAGCAGCGATAGGAAACAATTATACTAAATGGGTTCTGGTGTCTGAGACTCCCTCTCACCCCTTAAGAGTAGCTCTTAAGGCAAATTCCAGATCCCACCAAACACTGCGTGAAAAACACTGGCCTAGGTGAAACCCCCATCATAGAGGTGGGGAAACCGAGGCCCTTAGAGGGCAACAACTTCCCCAAGGTCACACAATGGGCCCAGTGGCAGGGCCAGTGGGGGACCCACAGCTCTTCCTACTCCTCTGCATAGCTGCCTTGCAACTGTCGCCGGGAGCTGGCCAGCCCCACAGCCCTCAAGGATCTGAGGATTGTTTCCTTGGACCTAGACGTTTCATGACCAACTGTGCCCTAAGCCTTCCTAAGCCCTGAGACTTCTATAGGGTCCACCTGGCTTGAATTCTCTGCCTCCCTGCCAGACACCCTCCTTGCCTCTAGGAGTCTGATGGACCCCACCCTGGAGGCCAGAGCACCATCATGACAGCCCTTGTGGCTGAGTAGCTCCTGGGAAGCATCTCTGCTCCCACAAGCTGACTTGTGAGAGCACTTATCCCCAGGCTGGAGAGGAAGTCCACTGACTGACATCTTTATTACATCATATCCTCACAACAGCCACATGAAATGGGAAACCTCCATTTTACAGATGGGGAAACTAAGGCTGGGAGGGGTCATTCTAGCCAAGGCGCAACGGGTAACTTCGACACCAGCTGCCCCATCAGTATTCCAGAAAGTCAAGGATCCTCCTCACTCCAGCCAGCCGCGGCTCCCTCTGGGCAAACCTCTTCTTGAAGACAATTTCAGGCAAAACCACCCCCATATCCCTTCTGGGTTTCCTTGCATCCCCTCGGGGCTGCAGTGATCCCTGGGCTCAAGGGCCAGCCTCCTTGGTTCTCTAGCTGGAGAACTGTGTGTGCAGCAATACGTCCTTGATGCCCACTCAAGTAAGGCCAGATCCTGAAAACGGAGGACACTATGTGCAAACACAGCCCCGCTGGCTCGCTGCCTTGGCAGGGGCCTGACGCCCCAGAAATGCTGGAGGTGGAGAGGGCTGGTCACCAGGAGCAGGAGGCAGTGGCGGGGCACTGCCCCAGAAGTGCACACCACACTCAGTTCTCTCAGCCCAGGGCCCAGGGCACCTTCTCCATCCTTCCCAGGGAGAAGCTGGCTTCAATTTCACATCATAGGCACTCCTGATCCCCAGGAATCCAGGGTTGCCCCAACAGGACCATGTGAGCCTGGGACCATGGCTGCCTCCCTAAGCCTCAGACTGTGTTAAATGGGGCCAAGAGGAAGTGAAGGAAAGTGTGGGCAAGCGCTTGGTGAATTGTGAAATGCTGGCACGCGCTCGTTCCCTAGGAGATAAACCCTGGCCCAAGACCTGGTGGTGGTCTTGACTGATGAGGCCCCTCATCTGGCTGGTGGGGGGAGTTGGGTCCCTGCCTTGGAGGTGCCACTGGAATTACAGGAGGGAGAATGGGGCTGCCACCATCAGGGAGTCCTCTAGAGACCTAGACACCTTAATGACCACAAGTAACCTCTCATCTTCTTTCCTTCCTGTGACTGGGCCCTCATCGTTAAAAGAGTCCCTTTCTCTGACTTCTGGGGCCCACGTGTCTGTCCTTCCAGGGCTCTGAGTGGGCACATGGTGTCCCCATATCAGTAAAATTCTTCAGTGTCACCCAGTGGGGCTCAGAGACACCTCTGAGCATCTCCTGGAATTCTTCCCTCTTCTTTCTATGTCCTTCCCCTTGTAACAATACCCACCGTGCCTGGAAAATGATTCCACCCCAGTCTTACATCCTATAGTCTAGGTGGAGCCAGCTCTATCCCAGAACCCCAGGAGTGGACACATGACCCAGGTCTGGCTAATCAGAGCCCTGCATCCCTGAGTACTGACTGGCTCAGAGATGGAAACAGGATCCTTCCTAGCCAATGAGAGCTGGCCCTGGGATTATGGCTGGACTCTTCGGAAAGAGGTGCCTTTCTCTGTTAGGGCTGCTGTGCTTGGCAGAGCGTCAGCCTCGAGTCCTTTGTTGAGATCTTGCCTAAGGTCTCAGAAATGAGAGTCGAGACTTTTTGCTTAAGTTTGAGTTGGTCTTCTGTGTCTTTCAACAAGAGCCTGACCAATATTGGCCTCATGAACAGTTGGTCACTACAGCGGTGGCTGTGGGTGCCCGCTCTTATCTCCTGTGGCCTCATCACTGCGCTGCCCAACAGACTGACTTCAAACTCTCAGCATCTGCATCCCTGTGGGAGGTGGGGAAGCTTTCTCTAGCAGCTGGAGCCTGCTCTGCTCACATGTGGCTGGCAGGAATTGCCAGAGCCTTAACAACCCCACCCCCACCCCCACTCCCAAACCAGCTACAGCTCTCAACCAGTGACTGTTGGGAAGTTGGTGTATAAATACCCCAGCTCCTTCATGCTTCAGGTGGGACAGCTGAGGAATGGGCTCTACACTGACTCCTGGAGCTGCCCAGTGGGAATGAGTTCTAGTTATCTGCAGTGGTCACTTGCTTGATAACATTCCCTTAGTTGGGTACCTCCCCTTCCCTGACTTACCTCTCCCCTCCCACACTGTGCTGCCTGTTCCCAAATGAGGTACTTGCACTTGAATCTTTGTCTTGGGCATGTTTCTGGGAAACCTTAGGTATGACAGTCACTGAGTCCCAGTGATTCTGCCTCGGTTGTGTCTCCTGATGCCATTTCCTCTGCATCCTCTGCCTCTGTCGCTCCCACCACTCACCCGGACAGCTGGACAGCCTTCTTCCTGGTGTTTCTGTGTCCACTCTAAGAGCCCTGCAGGTTCCAAGCTGCAGCTAGAGTGATACTGCTGAAATGCCAAAGCACTCGTGTTCTTCCTCTTCAGTGGCTCCCCTTGGCTCTTGGGATGAATGCTTGACTCCTGGGACTGGCATTCAAGGCCATTGGAGAGCTATTCTCTGTAGACCTCTGTCAGTTTCAGGCACATGGCTTTCTGGAGCTAAAGAGTGTCAGCCTGAGGAAGGGACAGCATAAGGCCTCACAGCAAGGCCACTCCCCGTTACCTGGGTCTCTTGACTCAACCCAGGCCCCAGCCCACTGGCTCACCTGAAACTGAAGATCTGCAAAGAAGGGGCCAGGATTGCCAGCTGAGGAGCAGAGGGTGAGGAGGGTAGGACAACATGAGGAGGTGCCTTGGCAGAGGGGAAGTCTGGAAGGCCCAGCATGGTCTAGTTTTCGCCACTAGACACTAGCCATGGTCTAGTGTCTCCAGCCTCATCCCCATCCCCCGCTCCCCTTGCCAACCAAACTCATTAGCTTGCTGGATTTTCTTCATAGCTCTCATCACTCTTGGAAACTCTCACATATTCCTTGCTTGCTAGTTTACTGTTCATTGTTCCCTGGGTCTGTCCTGTCCAATATGGTTAACCACTAGCCACACATGGGCAACAGAGCCCCTGAAGTGCAGCTAGGGCACATTGAGGAGCTGCCTTTTTAATTTTAATTAACTTAAATTTAAACATCACATATGGCAAGTGGCTACCATAGTGGATAGTACAGTTCTAGAACTTCAAACGCAACTCCAGGAAGAAACCTACTCCAGCTCCCCCTCCTAAAGCTGGGGTCAAAGATACTCTCCTCTAACACCTGGTCCACATTTTTTTAGTTGGAAACTTAATTCACTCATTTTCTGATTTTTTATATTCTATAAATGTATCATTGGAAAGGCTATACATTTCTCCCTGAGTACCTATTTGGCTACATCTCATAGATTTTATTTCCCCACAGGTTTTTCCTCCTCTTTTTAAAAAAATTGAGGTGAAAAGTACGTAACACAGCAGTAGCCATTTTAAAGCGTATGATTCAGTGCCATTCAGTACATTCACAATGCTGTGTAACCACTACCTCCATCTAGTTCCAAAATATTTTCTTAACCCCAGAGGAAACCCAGTACCCATGAACAATCACTCCCCGTTCCCTCCACCTCCTGGCCCCTGGCAAACACCAATCTGCTTTCTGTCTCTATGGATTTACCTATTTCCCATGTGTTTTAATTGTGGTAAAATGTACATAAAAATTTGCCACTTTAGCCATTTTTGAGGGTACAGTTCATTGACATTAATTACATTCACAATGTTGTGCAACTACCACCATTATCTACATCCCAAACTCTTCATCATCACCCCAAACAGAAACTCTATAACCAATTACTCCTTTTTTTTTTAAAGATTTTATTTATTTATTTGACAGAGAGAGAGAGAGAGAGAGCGCACAAGTAGGCAGAACAGCAGGGAGAGGGAGAGGAAGAAGCATGCTCTCCGCTGAGCAGGGAGCCTGACGTGGGGCTCGATCCCAGGACCCTGGGATCATGACCTGAGCCGAAGGCAGGCGCTTAACTGCCTGAGCCATCCAGGTGCCCCTATAACCAATTACTCCTTATTCTCTCCTCTCCTCCAGCCCCTGGTAATTTCTGATCCACTTTCTGTCTCTATGAATTCACCTATTCTAGATATTTCATATAGATGGAATCATACAACATTTGTCCTTCTGTATCTGGCTTATTTCATTTAGCACAATGTTTTCAAGGTTCATCCGGATTGTGCCATGTACCAGAAGTTCATTCCTTTTTATGGCTGGATCATATTCCACTGTATGTAGAGACCACAGTTTGTCCATTCATTTGTTGAATGGGCATTTGGGTTGCTGCCACCTTTCGGCTATTATGAATAACGCTGCAATCAAGAAACATTGGCACACAAGTATCTGAGACCCTGCTTTCAATTCTCTTGGGTATATACCTAAGAACGTAATCGTTGGGTCATACGGTAATTCTGTTTAACTTTTTGAGGAACCACCAAATTGTTTCCTACCATCTTACATTCCCACCTGCAAGGTATGGGGTCCAATTTCTCTACCTCTTCACCAACAGTTATTGTTTGCTTTTGGGTTTTTTAAAAATTATACCCATGTTAATAGGTATGAACTGGTATCTCATTGTGATCTTGATTTGCATTTCCCCGATGACTAATGATGTTGAGCATTTTTTCATGTGCTTATTGGCAATTTGCATATCTTCTTTGGAGAAATGTCTATTTAAGACTTTTGCTCATTTTAAAATTGGGTGATTTGTCATTTCTTGTGGTTGAGTTGTAGGAGTTCTTTTTTTTTTTAAGATTTTATTTATTTGAGAGAGTGAGCGAGAGAGCACAAGCAGGGGGAGTGGCAAAAGGAGAGGGAGACCTGAGCCGAGGGCAGACACAACCGACTGAGCCACCCAGGCGCCCCAGGACTTTTTTACATATTCTTGTCCTTATAATAGGATTTTCTTTCTTTTTTTTTTTAAGATTTTATTTATTTATTTGACAGAGACAGACACAGCAAGAGAGGGAACACAAGCAGGGGGAGGGGGAGAGGGAGAAGCAGGCTTCCCGCGGAGCAGGGAGCCCGATGTGGGGCTCCATCCCAGGACCCTGGGACCATGACGTTAGCCGAAGGCAGATGCTTAACAACTGAGCCACCCACGCGCCCCTATAATATGATTTTCAATAGTTTCCTCCCATTCTGTCCCTACAGGTTTTAAATAGGTAGTGTTTTTACACTTTGCCTGGACTGGCCACTTACTCTTTCCTTCCTCATTAGCACTGATGGCCTCCCTGCTCGCAGCATCCCCTGGCCTGAGGGCCCCACAAAGAACATGAGTCTATGTTCCCATAACCTCCTTGTGGGCAAGGGCTGGTTCTTCTCATCTGGGGGCCAGAGGAATGAGAAAGGATCTGGAGATGGATGGCCATGTAGTGGACGCTGTGATGGCCGTTCAGGTCCCTCATAGGATTGAGGTACTCATAATGTCTCCAGCGGCCAAGCACGGGCTGCTTACAGTTCACGCTGGGCAACTGCTAGCACTTGGTTTCAGCCAAAGGGAGATGCCTCACCCACAGTTACACTCCTCTGGGCAGCCGGCAGCCAGTAACCGGTTGATGTGTGGGCACCAAAGCTTGGCCCCCTTGCCCAATTCAGAACAACCTTAACGGGCCAGCCCAGCCCCAGATCGGCCCATGGGATGCAGCAGCAACTGCATCTCCTTTCAGTTCCTGCCCCTCACCTGTCACAGGTATTCCCAGACTTCCCATGCAAACCTCAGCGTCTGTCTCCTGGGGAACCTGACCCTAAGACAGGACATAACTGGATTCGACTTCTTTCCCTCCTTACCAAAGGACATTCAGCAATTTAATCACTCCTCTTAGGCCTCAGTTTCCTCTTCTATAGCATGGGGATAAGGATCCTTACTTTTCAAGATTATGATGAGGATTAATTATGATATCATATGGACATCTGGCACTTAGGGCTCAATAAACATCAGTCATGTTCCCCCCGCCACCTCACTGTGCTTTCCTGGGGACAGGCCGATGCTTCTGGGGTAGGGATGCTGCAGAGCATCGTGCAAAGTGCATGCAGCTGCACCTGGATTCAAGTCCTGGCTCTGCCCTTGCTGCAGCCTCGGACTGGTCACCCTGGGCCTCCATTTCCACCTCTAGGCAGTGGGGGTTTGAGTGAGGGTTATGTGGGCATCTGGTCACACTGATTCCCTCTGAACACTGTTGGTCAGAGTACCTGGGACACTGGGTGCTAGCCCCTCAGCCACCCAACCCCTAGCAGGGGCAGGAGCCTCACCTTGGGAAGGTCTTAAAATAGGCAGGCCTGGGCCTTGCAGGGGAAGCAGGTGGCTGCCTCGCACTGCTTTTGTCTCTGAGCTATACTTAGGCCCCTCCAGGTGCCCATAATTATCTCTCATTAATATAAGCCTCATTGCCCTCACGGAAACATGGAGGAAGTAGCGGAGCTGCTGCCGCCCCGGAACCCTCCCTGCTCGGTGGTGCAACTATGGTTGCTGTCACTACTCTCACCTGCACAGAGTGGGGCCTCCCTGCCCTTGCAACTCATTCTGGAGCCAGAGTGGCCTGTGAGCTAATTAGGGACAAGGCCAGGAACGGAGTCCAGCATGGCTCTTCCTGATGCAAAACTCACCTGATTGCCTCATTCCCCTAATCTAGAACCTTCTGTGGATCCTCTTCCCTCCTCAGTTCAAACTCCTTGTGAGGCAGTCAAGACCCTTGCTGATGTAAACCCCAAACCCCTTTCCCGACATTTACAAACCCACTTCCCCTCTTGACAGCCGCTCCCTTTACCCAGTCCAGATCCCTTAGTATTTCTTGCCTCTATCTTCTGTATCTGGTGGTACCAGAAAGGCTGGTTTTGTCTAAGATTATGTTAACAGAGAGAGAGAGTCTAAATGAAGGGAGGGGATAGTCCTCTTCAGCGCTGAACCGTGTTAAGAGAGAGACAGAGAACTAGAGCAGGGCATGGGAGGGTGAGCCAAGTGATGAACGGCTGGGAATGATGAGGGTGGAATGGCAGAACATTCTGGGGATGTTCACGGCAGTCCACGGCCGACACAGCCACTGCCGTAGGCCTCTGCAGGGCAGAAGTGTGGAAGGGGAAGAATGGGCTCTATGGAGCTTCCAGGGGTCTTGGCGCTGCCTGGGGCGGGGCGGTGGGGTCGGGGAGGCAGGCTGCGTTACTCTGGGTACCCCTCCCATTTTCCTCCTACACTCCTTGCCACCCCTGCGCTGTCTCTTGCTGGCTTCTCCTCCTCTGACCTCTAAGTTCTAGAGGAACTGGGTGCTCTTTGCTTCTCTTTACCCTCTCTCTCCTGCTGATCTCATCCAGACTCGTGGCTTTAAACACCACCTATATCTGACAATCCTAAATTTACATCTTCCGCCCAATCGCTCTCAAACGCCAGATGCCTATCTCTGCCTCCCTGACATCTCGCCCTGGATGTCTGACAGGTCCAAAATCGAATGCCTGATCTCCCACCCACCCCAACCTGTTCCTCCCACCGTCTACCCCAATTCCGCTCAGGACAACACCACACTCCTGCTCGCTCAGGTCAGAAAGCTCAGGATCATCCTGGACTCCTCTTTCAGCCCCATATCCCATCACACGGCAAAGCCTTCAAAACGACTCTGTCTTCAAGATATCCCAGAATCCCACCACTTACCACCCCACAGCCCTGCCCGGGGCCAGGGCCCCCTCGTTTCTCCCCCAGACGACAAGACTCCCATGGCCCTTAGACTCAAAGCCAATCTGCTTCCTCATCTTGTTTCTTCTTGCTTTTCCGACTTCACTTCTTGCCCTTACCCCCTTGGACCTCCATTCTGTTCCTTGAACACGGGTCATTAACTCCCATCTTGGGGCTCTTGCCCTTCCCATGGGCCTGACGGAAATGCTGCGTCCCCCTCTGGACACAAGACTGCTCCTTCACGTCATCCAGTCTCAGTGCACAGGCTACCTCTGCAGAGAGGCTGGCCTTGCCCCCCGTCAGCAGCAGTACCTCACCTGCCAGCCCTCTGCTGCACTGCCCAGATTTAGGTCTGACAGAGCTTGGACCCGCAGCGACAGGGTCTGTCTCCGTCAGTGTCCCCAGCACCCAGCATGGGGGCGGGACACAGGAGAGGCTCATGCAGCTTTTGCTAAATCAAAGACCTGCAGAAGGTCTTGGGGGATGCCTAGAAATGATGAAGACAGTGGGGCAACTACAGGATGGTGCGTTTTCCGCTCCACTTAGTCACAGTGATCATTTATTGAGTGCTTACTGTATACTAGGCTTCCCAAATGTGAACTCATTTCATCCTCACTGCAGCTCTTCCTGGTGGGGATGAGGAGTCCCCTGTGGCAGTCAGGCTCCAGATGCACCCCAGTGGTCCCCATCTCCTGGTATGCACGTTCCTATGTACGCACCCTGACGCTCCCCTGCCGCAACATGAGGTGGGGTTGACCATGTAACCCGTAGGATATTGTGGAAATGACCAAGTATGACTTCTGAGGTAGGTCAGAGCAGACATTGTGGCTTCCACCTTGCTCTCTTGGATCTCAATCCCTGAGGCAAGTCAGCCGCCATGTTGTGAGACAACCAAGCAGCCCTCAGGAGAGATCCACATGGGGAGGAATGAGGTCTGCTCACAGCCAGCACTAACTTGAGAGCCACGTGATGAGCCACCTTGCAAAGGGATCCTAAGCCCCAGTTAGGACTTTGGATGGCAGCAGCCTCTGCTGGCAACTTGACTGGAACCTCAGGGCGACCCTGGGCCAGAACCACCGACTAAGCTGCTCCTGGCTTCCTGACTCTCAGAAACTGTGTGAGATAATACATGTTTATTGTTTTAAGCCACTGCCAAGTTTTGGCATAATTTTTTATGCAGAAATAGGCAATACACCCATGAGAAAAAGTACCTCAAATGGCAAAAGGCAACTGCTCTAGGCCCCTCAGGTGGTGAGGGAGGGGGTGTTGGTGTGAATCAATCTGACTCCTGAGGCCACATTCTGTGGCTTTGCCCACAAGGCTGAGGTTCCAGGATCCTTTTCATCTATGACAGCTCCGTTACCCTGTTGAATTCAAGGTCCGAACTGGTTCCAGCCTACGTCTGTGTCCATAGCAACTGGTTTGAAAAGCGTAACATTCAATCAACTGGTTGTTTGGTCAACAAGATAGCAGGCAATGGCTCCAGCAAATACCCTGGATTGGGCTGCTTGGGTCATGTGGCCAACACTGTCCCCACTCTCCCCAGAGCAGGGCCTCCTCCTCTGCTCGAAGCTGAATTCCTCTGCTGCCCATCCTGACAGGGAACTCTGGATCCAGGGCCCTGCATGGGGGTGCTGCAGTTCCTCTGGCATGAGGGGTTCTCTGGGGACAGGGCTGCTCACCAGGCCTCACTGAGCCCATGCCCCATTGAAACCTGCCTTGGCTCAGCTGAGGCTCCAGGGGTCACAGACCAAGCCCCTGAGCCCTGCCCCTAGCACGCATCTTTGTGTGCTAGGTATGGAAAAGACAGAAGGAAACAGGCCCAGACCCTCAGAACAAAGGGACCACAGAGGCAGAACCACAGAGTCATCCTTTTAAAAACCCAAATAGAATCACTTCACCCAGTTCCCTTAAATTCCTTCAAGGTCTCCTGTTGCCCTCAGGCAAAACTCCAGCCTCCTCATCCTGACTCAGCCAAGCTGGCCTCATCTGTATTTCCTGCCACAGGGTCTTTACACACGCTGTTCTCCTTTTGACTCTTCACATAATCCGGCTGCTTCTGTTGATTCGAGTTTCTGCTCAAACATTACCTCCAAGGGGGCCTTCCCCGACCCTGTATCTAAGACGGTTCCTCCATCCCACCCTACTTTCTCTCTTCACCCCCTTCTTGGTTTCCTTCAAAGGACTTCTCAAGATCTCTAGTTATTCTGCTTGGTTCCTTGTGCACTTGATTAATATCTACCCCTTCATGCTCTGTGGGCTCTGAGATTGGTGGGGGGGGGGGCACCATGCCTGTTTCATTTTCCACGGTATGGCCAGGACTCAGGATAGAGTCAGCACCCAGGAGTCCTGTGCACAACAGCAGTTGCTAAATAAAGTAGTCAGAGCCTCAGAGGCAGAGGAGCTGGAGAGAACTGGAGCTGCCCAGTGGAAGAGAAGGTTGTTGATTGCTGGGCTGCCCCATACCCCTTACTTGCTTCTTCCTCATGTCTGGGTCCCAAACAGTCTGGGCTGGTGTTTCTGTTCCCCAGAACCTCCCTGAAAAGGCTCTGTCCCTAGCCTCTTCCCCTGCTTAATACCCTTGAAGCTCAGAAGAGACATCCTTTCCTCCAAGAAGTCTTCTCTGACCATGCAGATGGGGGGTGGCGGTCAGGGCTCCTATGAGTTTCCCTCTGATGGGAGCTAACACCCTAAGGAATCACAGACAGTCACAGGGGTCCCTCTGTACTGGAAGCAGGACCCTGCACAGAGCTGACTCTCATAAATGTTCATGCATGAAGAGGACATTCATTCTGGTTTGCCCACGTTCTGCCTGTTGCCCTGAGTCCCTGATGGCTAGTGCCCTGTCTCATTCTCAAAGTGTCACGATTTAGATGATGAATTATAAGCTTAGCCATGCAAGAAGGAACATGGGTCTGTGGCTGAGATGGAGTAAATGAAGTCTGGTCTGAGATTCTTCTCTGGATTTCTAAGCCAAGACTCCCTCAATCCATGGGAATCAGGGTCACCCTACCTGACACCTAGGAAAAACCTGACTGGGGGGGATGAGAGGGTGACGATCACAACTGCCACCCCTCTACCTCCAGACCTCACCTGGGGTGACCACCAGACACTCCAGGCCTCGCTGTCCTGCTCCAGCCACTCCCTGCAGAAGCCCCAGGGAGGGGTGGGGATAGACCTGCCCCTGCAGGCCATGTAGTATGGAGGCTATGGAACCAGCCTCCTCAAGTGTGAATCCTGAAGCTGTGTGATCTTGAGCCAGTTACTGAACCTCCCTGAGTCCAGTGTCCTCTGCTGGCTGTTGGCAGAGATAAACGAGTTAATATAGACAGATGGCTAGGCACAGGACCTGGCACACAGTGAGGGTTCTGCAAGTATTCTCTGTTGCTGTCCTTCTCAACAGGACCCACCACAGGCAACAGGGCTGGGCACCATCCTTGTTCAGCCACTTGGAAGTTCAGAGAGGGGATGGAGCTTGGCCTGGATCACACAGCACATTGGCAGCAACTGGGATTTGAACCCAGGCCTCTGGACTCCTAGGTCAGCATTCTCTGGAGGTCTCAAACCAACAAGGGGTGGGAGTGTTCTGGGCTGTGGGCGCTTTCTAAGTGGCCCTCACTCCTCCTCACATCCCCAGAGCCTAACCGTCTAGACCTGCTCTAGATATTTAATTAAACTTATATACAATTAAGTGAAAATTAAAATTTAGCTTCTCAGTGCCACTAGCCACATTTCCATTGCTCAATGGCCACATCTGGCGAGTGGCTACCACAAACAGAGTGCAATATAGACCATGTTCATCAGCACAGACGGTAACTATGGGCCACGACTTGATCACGGCATATGGCTGCTGCCTATGATGCTTTTATGGGACCCGAGGGGACAGCAATGGGGTCTTACATTCTGCAGTCCCCAGAGAGCCTCTCAAAAGCCTACGAATTGGGGAATGTTCAGCACCAACCCTGTAGTATCTTATCCATGCTTCTCAAGCTGTGCTTTGCTGACTAGGCTCCAGCAGGGGCTGGGACTCTCCCGGGGTCATGCGGCAGGTGGAGGCTGTGAGGAGCTCAGGTGTCCTGACTCTGTTCCCGCTATGCCCTAGTACCCCGCTGCTCAGGCTGGACGGTCAGCAGTCAGGCCACGCTTGGCGGAGATGCTGGTCAACAGAAATGACTTTTTGCTGGTGAATAAAAGCAAAAATATTGCCCTGGGATGATGACGGGGGACAGCTGGCCACAGCCTCCAAGTGGGGTGCCCATCAGCCCCATGGATGGTTCCCCAGGTCACACTGGATGACTATAGGGCTGGGAAGGGGGCAGAGCCTGGGCTCATCGTCTCTTCTTCCCATTCTAGCAAGTTCTGGAAGGACCTCAATAATCGCCTTAGCTGCCATTTGAAAGCAGTATTTGTTGTGCTCGTGGGGGCTGGGACCCTGGCTGGCTCACTGTGTGGCCTCAGGCAGGTCACCTTCCCTATGTCAGATTTCTCATTTGGAAAATGGAGATGACTATCTCAATGGTGTGGGGCCCTTGCGAGGGGCCAAATGGGACTAGCTGAATGGGAGAGCGTTTGTCCGCAGGAGGTGCTAAGGGAGGATGAGAGCAAGTATTGGAACTCATCTGACTTGGGTTTGAATCCAGCTCCACCTCTTCCCAGAGGTGTGACCTCATGCAGGTCAACTGGCCTCTCTTAGCCTCAGCTGGGAGGGCGGGGAGTGAGGAGTGACTTCAGTGGGTACAAGATCACTGTGAGAAGTGATGAAAGTTCTAGAAACAGACAGTGGTGACCGCTGACAACGGAGGGATGTATTTAATGCCACTGCATCCTACACTTTGAAATGGTTAAAATGGTAAATTTGGTTAAATGTGTGTATCCTACCATCATTTTAAAAATTAAGATACTTCACTTGTAGGATATTTATGAGATTCAGGAAGAACTTGTCTGTGGAGCACCCAGGAAAATTTCTGGTAGGTGCTCGACAAAGAGGAGCTGTGGTTGTTACACGAGCCTTCCAAGACTTTCTGAAGCCTATTTGTCAAGTGCTTCCTATGTATACATAAGCTCTTTATACCGGAATCGCTGAATCCTCAAATAAGCCCTGTGAAGTGCATCCCACCATTGGTCCCATTTTACAGAGGGAGAGTTGAGGCACGGAAGGAAGTGACTTGCCCAAGGTCACACAGGTAGGCTTTGAAGCCAGGCAATTTGGCTCCAGAGCCTGTGCTTCCAGTCACCTCCCTGAGCTACCTCTCAGCTTTCAGTAACAACATTCCATCTGCTACCAGTTCACAGAGCCCTGGGCTTGGGTTGGGGGACACGACCTCTAATCGCCTGCTCACCACCACCTTCCAAGGAGAGGACTATTAGGGGAAGGTTGTCCAGGGGACACATTGCCCTACTCTCTGGCCTCAGAACTCTGAATGTGGGGCAGGCGGGCTCTGGAGGTCACTTGCTTCGGCCTGTTTCATTCTGGCCCTCACTGAGGGACCATCCTGGAAGGTGGTGTTGGCAAACAGCAGAACAAAATGGTCAGAATGTTGCAATTGCCAGCACATTTAATTCAATTTCTCCAACATTTATGGGGCCTGCTTTGTGATTCAGATGGTTCCAGCCCTTAAAGATCATGCAGCCAAGTGCAGGAGGCAGAAATACACATGGCAATTAGACAACACATAAAAATAAATTCCAGGAAACGTCAAAGCCAGGGTGAGCCGCTCAGTGAAAGGAAGGATCAATACTCGCTGGGGCACCAGGAAGCCTCCCTAGAGGAGGTGGCATTTCAGGCAGGTCTCTGAGGACAAGTAAGATTCCAGCAGATAAAGGTGTAAGGAAGAGCATTTCATAAAAGGGAGAAGTATAGGCAAATCATAGTCAGAGGTGAGAGAGGGAGGCAGTGCTGGAAACAGTAAGTTGTCTGTGTGGCGAGGGTGGGCTTTGACGGGGAGGGGGAGGCAGATGTCAGGGTTCAGATCATAGAGGGCTTTAGTGAACCCCAGGGACTCTAGATTTAAACCATAGGCCACCTGTCATCAAAATAGAGTGGGGCCCAGGGCCACTGGCACCAGCAATCCCACTTCCAGGAATTATCCAGCAGCCTTGCCTTATGCACGTGGGAAATGCAGGTGCAAAGGGTTCTTCTTGAAAGAGGATTTTTTTGAAACCTTGAAAGAAAAATAATTTGTACTTGAAAAAGCCTGAAAACAACCCAAGTGCCCATAAGGAGATTAGATAAGCAAATTGTGATCCAGGACACTATGGAATACTATGCAGCTGTAAAAAAGGATAAGGTTGCTCTAAGTACTGATGAAAAGCTCTCCAAAACACACTGCTGAGTAAAAACAACAGGGGGCAGGATGGGGGTTATGGTATCTGTCTTAGTTTGGGTTCTCTCGGAAGGAGACCCAGAGCCAAGTGTTTGAGTCTTGTTGGGAGGTGATTCTAGGAAGCACAGGGAGGAAGCGGGAGGCAAGACAAGGCAATAAAGGCTGCATTCCTGAACTACAGGCACGCGAGTGCAGGTCCACTGGGGAACTTGGCAGGAGAACACATAGCTCAGTGTTGTTGCTGTGAGCTGAGGGAGTTTGGGTATGTATTCCCCACCTCTTGCTGTACCAGCTGAGGGCTGCCCTGGGGGCACTAACTCGCTGGCACTTCCGCCCTCCCTGTGCAGCCGGAAAGAGAGCTGTCAGCTGGACCAGGTCTGCTACAGGATGGTACTGTCTGTCTGGTACCAATCTGCTTCTCTGTGGAAGGGTACCCAGAAAAGCAGAAATGGGGCAAATAGAAGAAAGGATAGGAGAGGGACTTTTTACTATGTTTTTTTAGAATTTAAAAAATAAGCCTTTTATCTTTGAACAATTTTAGATTATTCCAGGTTGCAAAGAGTACAGAAAGTTCCCATGTAAACTTCACCGAGTGTCCCCTAATGTTAACATTTTATATAACAATGGTACATGTGTTAACACTAAGAAATTAATGTTGGTACATGATTATGAACTAAACTCCAGACTTTATTTGGAATTTACCAAGTCCATTAACATCCTTTCTCTCTTTCAGGATCCAATCCAGGAAACCACATTGCAGTCAGGCTTCAGAATTTTGATCCACATGGATATATTATCTATTCTACAAATTTATTAAAAAATAATCAACTGCAGGCAGGAGTCATGGAAGGCTTCTGAGCAGGCGTGACCTGGGCCAAGGTCAATGGACAGAGCCTGGATGCCTGCGGAGAGGTGAGCCTGGGCGGTGCAAGCAGCACATGGGGGCTGTGTTCCCTGGTGTTGGCTGCTCCCTTTTCCCCAAAAGACAGCAGAAGGATGAAAGCTGTAGCAGAGGTTGTGGAGTGCTATCCATATCCCCTGGGCACTCACCTCTACCTACCAAGGCTGCTTCCCACAAGCATGTCACTCTGTCCAAAGGAGAGCTCAGCCCATGTAAAAGGTGAACAGGAAATATCGGGGAACTCATGTCCCCAGAAGCAGCCTCAACCCATGACGGATGGGGAGCTGGTACATGAACACCTGGCCTCCTTCCCCCTTGGGGGCTGGTAACCACGAGCTGCCTTCTACTTGGTCTCCTAGGGTCCCCAGCTGTGCACAGCAGTGCCTGCCCAGATAATCCTTTACTGGTTTCCTTTCCTTCCCTTCCCCACTCCCCAACAAGGCTTTCCTTGGGTCATCCCCCAAAATATCTCCCTGTAATCTTTGTCTCTGGGTCTCCAGGAAAACCCCAACCCCCAGCCTGATCCCTAGGCTGTCCGTGTCCAGACCCCTGCCTCACCCCACCCTCACCCCCAGCAGCCTCGCACCTGGAAGCCACACACACAGGGTCCTTCCTGGCTCCCCGAACATGACAGTTTCGGATGTCTATGCCTTTGCACATGCCGTTCCCTCTGCCTGAAATGGCCTCCCTCTTTGGTTGCCCAGGAACTTTTGCTCATGCTAGCAGCCCACCCCGAACACCAACTCCTCTGTATGTCTCTGACCCTCGGGGGGCACATGATGCTTTAGTCACCCCTCCAGCAAATCTGGAATCCTCTCTCCCACACTGTGTGAACTCCTTGAGGGCAAAGATGCTCCTGAGTCTGATACACCTCACAGAGCCTGATATACAGCAGGTGCTTAATAAAAAGCTGGTGAGCAAATGAATGAAGGAACAAATGAATGAATGGAACAATGCAGGAAGACGTGAAGGACCATATAGGGCCACACTTTAAAGGGGGATACCACTCACTGAGGGTCTACTGCACTAACCCCTTTAAGATCTGGTATCATTTGAACTCCCCACAACTCTGAGACTGAGGTGTCATTCATTCTGAAGGACAGGTGAGGAGACTTGCCTGGTAAGTAGCAGAACTAGGGTTCGAACCCAGGTCTATCGGATTCCTGCAGGCTTTCCACTGTCACCCGCACCTCCCCCCAACCCTGCAAGCTGGAGCCCAGAGCCTTGGATTAGGGCCCCTAACCTACAATATGAGTTCAGGCTGGCCCTTGCTGGCCTCTGAGCCTCAGTTTCCCCACCAGCACCATGTGTGGTTGGCTGGAATAGGAAGTCTTCAAGGTCTCTTACAGCTCACACAACTTGGGATTCCAGAGTCTGTCAGCTGACTGCCCTAGGTGAAGAGGACTCAGCCCTGTTCCCGTCTCTCTCGGGAATTAGAAGGGGGGTCAGGCACAGTACTTGGCAATGTCAAAGCTGTGTTCAAGGTAAAGAACCATCTGTGGTATCTAAGCATCCTGCTATGAGCCCTGTTCCCCCTTTAAAGAGGGAGTCAGGGGCACCTGGGTGGCTCAGTCGGTTAAGTGTCTGCCTTCAGCTCAGGTCATGATCCTAGGGTCCTGGGATCGAGCCCCATGTCGGGCTCCCGGCTCAATGGGGAGTCTACTTCTCCCTCTCCCTCTGGCCCTCTCCCCACTTGTGCAGGCTCACTCACTCTCTCTCTCAAATATATAAAATCTTTAACAAAAAGAGGGAGTCAATGACTGGGGGCCATCCCCCAGGCCACCCCCTCAAGTGCCCTGTCACCCCTTCCCAGCCCCGAGACCAAGACCATGCAGGGCATCTGTGCCTTGCAGAGTAGAGGTGACTCATCTGACATGACTTCAAGGGTGAACATTGCACCTCCACCTAAGCCCTCACCACAGTGAGGGGCAAAGGGCAGAGCTCCCCACTGTGTGGCCCCAGCTCCCAACAGCAGCTTTCGGGAACTTGGCGGTCTGAGCCAGTGGCCCCAGCTTCCTCACGGACACCAATAATTTGTTTTGATCATTGCCTCAGCACCTTCGAGGAAGCATCACTGGGCCCAACAAGCTGTTCTTACCTCGGACCCCTCTCAGGGACCAGCCTGGCACAGTTTCTGGGGCCTGTTTGGGTCTTGATGGCCCAATATAGGTGTGCTAAATTTGGGGTACCCTCACTCTGCTTTTCCCTCTCTCCCACACTTAGCAAGTCACCAGGCGGTCCTAGGGGGCAGCATTCAACACCCTAATCCAGCCCTTGCTTCCCACCCCATGTCCTCTGCACGACTGGATCCCCATCAGCTCTGGTCCAATGGGTCCCCAGCACTCTGCAGCCTCTCTGGACCATCCGCCATCATTATTAAAATAGCACAAGCCCAGGATGTGTTAAAAAAAAAAATAACAAGTCTCCCTCCCACCTGGACTCCCCCAGGGAATTTCTTGTGTGGTCTTCCAGAAATGGCCCATGCCTCCCTCACATGTATATACGATACTTACAATAAGTAACACGTGCGCAACCTCACAATGTGTCAGACTCTGTTCCAAGCACTTGAAGCACAAACATGAACTCACTTCAGGCTCTGGCAGCCTCATGACGTACTTAACTACCATTGACTTATCCATTTCACCCATGAGGGGACGAAGGCACCCTCGAAAAGCAAATTGCCCCCATGGCAGGGCTGGGATTTGAACCAAAGTCCAGAGTCCATGCTCTTAACCACTCTACACATCCTCCTGACTCCAATCACATCCTCCTTTACTGAGGACCTTTCCTTGGCTGCCCTGCGCTCCCCTGCCCCTTTGCAATCTGGCCCCCCACCCCCTTCTGCGGTAGCATCTGTTTTTCCCAGGCCACGCTCCCTTCAGGCCACTGTTCATGCTGTTCCCTCCACCTTGAACGCCCTTCTCCTCCCTGGGGTCTGGGGGCAAGGCCTGGCTCACACACCACCTCCTTCAGAGGTGCTCCCTGACCTGCTCACCGGCGCCCCCTCTTGCCTGTGACTCTGATGGCTGTCTCCCCCTCCAGGGAGCTCCTGTGCCTTGCAAAGGCTGCTAGAGCATCTCACTCACTGCGCTGGAATGAGCTGTCAGCGTCCCCACTGGACTGGGGGCTCCCCACAAGCTGGGATGGCAGCTTACTCATTTTCATATTTGCTTCATTCATTCTTTCATTCAACAAATATTTGTAAACACCTCCCATGAGCTGGGCCAGTGTTCGCCAGCAGAGCTGTGTTGTGGGGGAGACCAACATTACACACAGAAACGCCATCTCTACACGCCAATCCCTCTGCTCCCTTCACTCTGCTCCACCCCCTCACACACTGCTTCTCTAGAGAAGCTTTAAGAAAAGCGCTCTGGAAGCAGAGATGGAGGAGACAGAATCCAACGTTTTCAGGAGTGCAGGGAGGCACCAACTGCAGCCACCTGCCTTGAGACATGGTCTTGGCCACATCAGAGGAGGCCTAGTATCTGGAGATGGTGCCTTCTAGGGGAACACTCTGCAGCCTACCTTGATGCCCCTTGAGGACTCGGGTGACCACGAGCCTCACTATCTCCTCTTGCATGCCCAGCTCCTGAGTTCTACCACTTGGGGCTACTGACCCTGGCTTTGCTCTACACAGACCTGCAGGAACTTCCATGAATCACCCAATCAAACCCCCATTATGCATAAGGGGAAATAGAGGCTTGGAGGGGATATCTGACGCTGAACAGTACCATTAGGGTTTCACAGTCCAATCCTGTGATAGCCAGCACCCCAGATGGCCCTCAAAGAGTTTCATCTCCTGGTACTGATACCCTCAAAGTTAGTCCCCTTCCACACTGACGAGGGCTGACCTGTGTGATCAGTAGGACACTGTGGAGATGACAGTATGTGACTTCCAGAGCTAGGTTATAAAAGACACTGCCATTTCCATTTTTCTCTCTTGGATCGCTTGCTCTGGGGGAGGCCAGCCACCACATTGTAAAGGTACTCAAGCAGCCCTATGGAGTAGACCACATGGCAAGGAGCTGAGGCCTCCTACCAACGCCTACCCTCTGAGTGAGCTGTACATGCTCCAGCCCCAGGCAAGGCTTCAGATGACTGCAGCCCGAAATGACATCTGGACTGCAACCTCATGAGAGATCCCTGAGCCCCAACCACCCAGCTAAGCTACTCCCACATTCCTCACCTATAGAAACCATGTATAATAATAAGTGTTTATTGTTCTTTTAGGCTGCTATGTTTTGGGGGTACTTTGTCATGCAGCAATAGATAACCAATACAAGTCTCCTTTGGAAACATGTTGACTTTTGCTTGCATGCTTCCAGGGGTGGGCAGCTCACTACTTAACAAACGCATCTTCTCCATCACTGAAGAGTTCAGACTATCTGTCTCTCTGGGGTTTCCTCCTTGGCCACAGCTTTCCCCTCTTAGATTACAGAATACACAGGGATGGCATCCCCTCTGGCCTCCTTTCATGCCAGCTGTAGAGCCCTGGGCACAGCCACCACACTTTCTCACCTCCTTTCTCAGAGGAGGAGGCTCCAGGTTCCTTCCCGCTCTGCTCTCTCTTCAAGCCATGGTCCAGATTATCACAGACCTGAGTAGCCAAGAAGAAGTAATACCTCCTACAGAACGTGGCAGACCCAGGTTTGAATCCCAGTTCCTTCATTTGTGTGACCTTGAGTAAGTTCTTCCCCACTCTGAGCCACTATAACACCTGGGTAGAAACAGAGGGTCACTGGGAGGAGTAAACGGGCTAATGTAATGAAGGTGACAGCACAGTAGAGTGACTATTTTGCTCACTTGGCGTGTATAATCCACCAGATATCTGATGTACATTAGCTCATTTAACAGTCCTGACGAGGAAGGCAGATTGTGCCTCTGGAGCAAACAGCCCAGAGAAGTGAGGTGACGTCCCCAGCCGGAAGGTGATGGAGCTGAGATCCGAACCCCAAACAACTGTGCCCAGGTCAAGAGATACCCTAGGGAAGGGGCAGTTCCTTTCTGTCAGCCTGTCCTCCTTGGCAGAGCCCCAGCAGGGAACAGGGGCTTGGCACCTTCCCCCTGCGGTGATGCGTGTCTTCCTGGCCCTGCTCATTTGCAGTTGTGAATGGTTCCACAGTTCATCTGTTGGACAGAAACGTATCGTGAACCCGACAACCTGCTCAGGCCTGCCATCACCTCCAGCATCCTCCACACCTCTCCCCTTGTTGCTCACTGGCTCCAGCCACACTGGGTTTCTCGTTCCTCTGACTCCCCAAGGCCTGTACCACCTCAGAGTCTTTGCACTCACTAAGCCCTCCGTTGGGAATACCTTCCCCAATTCAGATCGAGGCTTCTGGGAGGCCTGGCCTGATGCTTCAGAAAAACGGGCGCTCCCTGTTTTTCTCCAACACGGCAGACTGTGTTCTTTGCACAATTCATCTCTGTCAAAAGGGGTCTTTGCTTTCTGCCCCTTGCTCCCAGATCATGAACCCCGCAAAGGTGGGGACTGGCCTGTCCACAGCTGCATCGGTGGCCCTTTGTCAGAAATTAGCTTCCAGGGTGCCCAGCACCTCGCTCTCAGGAAGGAAGAGCGACATGCCTGAGGTCACATGAGGGCTAAAGTAGCAGCAGGCCCTCCTCTCAGAACCCCCTCCTCGGCTAGGATTGTCTGGACCCGCCAGGGAGGCGGCTGGATGCTGCTTGATATTCTGCCTGGCACTGCTTGGAATGGAATAAAATATTTATCTGTGGCTGGAGGTTTGCGGAGGACATTTGAGATGGATCGCATTTTCATGTGCCTATGAAATCTAATTGGATTCATTGTAGGATATTTGGTTTCTTGGAACAGACACATCATTTTCCCAGGGAACGGAAGAAGCTCTGTCACCCAGGACTGGGTGGGAGCTGGTTTGGCTTGAGGTGGCCCGATTGGCTGGGCCCAGTGGGGGTCTCTGGTTGCTCTGGGGGCAAGTGGCAGAAGGAGCTGTGTCTCACCTCTGTGTGGGGTGGCCTGAATTCCTCTGAGGTTCCCAGCCAGAGGTGGCTAGCTCTTTGGACAAAGGGAGGAATTCCTCAAGAAGAACTAAAGGCATCCCTCCACCCCCCAACTCAGTGCCAATGACATACGCCGGACCGGCCTCCAAATCACCACTCCCCTCTGTACCATCTTTCTGGCCCCCTTTGCTGCAGCCAACCCCTCCTGTCCCCCCACCCTTCGCCCCAAGCACTTTACTGGTCTCCTGCCTCTGTGTTCCCTCGACTCCAAAGTGGGACAAATCCTCCTCAAGTTTAAGCTTCCAGTTCTGCCTCCTGCTGCCATATGAACAAGGGCAATCTTCTTCCCTCCCTGGGCCTCAGTTTCCCCTGAATGGAAGGTGCTGGGCTATAGGAGTCGTTCTCAACCCCATCCAAATACATCAGACCCCAAGCCCCATTTTTATAGCAAATACTCAGTAATGTCCCCCTTTACTATCCTGAAATGAAATTCATAGACCACATTACCCATCTACACATATAATTAAGAAAACACAATGCCCTAACTGAAATATAAAAGAGAAGTGAAAGGAAAGTAATTTATAATATAGCATAACATAAAGCATGAATGCAGAAACACAACTCCACCAGAAGGCATAATGAAGGAATCAGATGCTGGCACCTACACGCAGAATCAGGGACAGCTCTGAATGCAGACAGAAAAAGATGTGCTGTTGAATCAGCTACTCAAATCCCACAAGTACCACAAGCCGGGGGTGGGGGGGTGGGGTGTGATTTTTCTAAACTGGCGACCAATTCTTGATAAAGTTTTGAACAAATAGGCAAAGCATATCCTTTTCTTGGTATACATGATAGTTAGATTCCTGGAAAATCCAGGGTATATTGAGAGACTGCAGAAAACACTTCATGTGTGCATATGAAACGCAGCGAGGGGACAGGCTCATGGAACTAGAAACAGATTTTTTTTTTTTCCTGCTGGAATGGCCGGCAGGACATTTGAGAGTCATGTGGGATGCAGGTGGGATATTTCTTCATTGTGAGGGGCTGGCTGGCCAGAGCCCCAGTTCTCTGTCCTCTAAATGCTAGTAGCGCCTGCCCAACTCCTGTGGTAACAAACTGAGGCTCTTACGCTGCCCTGTAAGAGCCTCTGGACTAGAGGCTGAATAGCAGATATAGAGCCTGCCCCTGGTGCTGTTTCCTGCACTCGTGGCAGACATGGCTAATCGAAAGCCCACTCTCTCATTGAACGGGTAAAGTCTAGAGTCCTCAATTTGGCACTCTGTGCAACCCACCAGAATTGGTTCATGAGTCGAAACTTGGCTCAGCATTGAAGCTCACTCAACTCTAACAAATATTTATCGAATTTGACAGAGCTGAATGAAGGATCTGCAAGATTCTTTTCAGCTTCAGGCTCAGGATTCCCTGCACCCCCCCCTAGCTCCAAGTCCACCCATGGCTCCCCATTGCTGACAGAAGGCAGCCCAGCTCCCTTTGCCTGACATCCTGAGCTTTCCCTGATAGCAATGACACACGTATGCAGAACATGTCAGAGACTGCCAAGCATGCATGATCTTACTTGATCACTACATGGCACCATGAGGCAGGCAGGGCAGGGGGTATCGGGCCCATTGTACAGACAAGAAAACCAAGGCTCTTTGAGCAAAAGTGATTCACCCAAGGTCACAGAGCTGGGAAGTAGTCAGCAACAGAACCCAGTTCTCTTGAGTGTAAAACCCTCATCTTGTCCAGCCTGTGCTTTTCAGCCCCACCCTGTCTCGGGTAATCCAAGCCCAGTCACATGTCATTCCCTGGTGACCCGCAGTGCAGCGGCTCAGAGCATGAGGACTAGAGTCAGATTCTATGCCACTGGCTTCAAATCCTGGCTCCACCACCTGGAGCTCTGTGACCTGGGGGCAAGTTACCTTGCTGGCTTCTGTTTTCTCATCTGTAAAATGGAGATGATAATGGGATCTATCTCATGGAGCTGTTGAGGAGATTAAATGAGTCAATCCATGCAGAATGTTTAGCACAGTGCCAGACAAGCATTTAAGAGCTCAATAGATGGGAACTGGAATTAGTATTATTAATCTCACAGTTCCTGCCATCTGACACGCCCTTCTGTATGGCTATGTTAATTGAAATTGGTCTCATCCCACTATCCTGGGATCAATATGTACTCCAACAAACAACACTCCCTGACCCTGGCACCTCAACAAGATTCATCTTACTTCCCTGGATTCCCAGCAAGTTCTACCAGAGATTCCATTTCTTTCTTCAAGTTACTCCCTACCTGCACACCTTTGCCCATTCCCTCTGGGTGGAATGCTCTTTCTGCATTGCCTACCAGGCTACCGCTTGCATCTTTAAATAGCACCTCCTCCAGGAGGCCTTCCCAGAGACAAACAGGCTGGGCCAGCAATCTCCTCTTGGCTCATACCAGAATTGACACTGACCATTAAGAATACACTGAAAGGGGCGCCTGGGTGGCTCAGTTGGTTAAGTGACTGCCTTCAGCTCAGGTCATGATCTTGGAGTCCAGGGATCGAGTCCCACATCGGGCTCCCTGCTCAGAGGGGGGTCTGCTTCTCCCTCTGACCCTCTTCCCTCTCGTGCTCTCTGTCTCTCATTCTCTCTCAAATAAATAAATAAAATCTTTAAAAAAAAAGAATACACTGAAAATCCTAACTCCAATAATTAGAAAATACATGTTCTTTCCAAACACGTATGCAACATTTACAAAAACTGGCCATGTATTGGGCCATATTAGACTAGCCATTAGTCTCGACAAATAAAAAAGAAATAGTATCATATGTACATTTTTCTAAAACCATAAAGCAATAATAAAAGATAGCTAAAATCATCCATATGTTCAAAGATTTAAAAATACATACATCTGAACAACTCCTGGGCTGACGAAGAAACCAAAAGGGAAATCAGAAAATATTTAGAACTGAATAATGAAAACACAATAGGTCAACATTTGTGGGGGTGCATGCAGCTAAAGCAGTACCTAGAGAGACAGGTATAGCCTTAAGTACTCATATTAGAAGAATAGACTGCAAAACAGTATGGTAAGTATCCAACTCAAGAAATTAGAGAAAGAACACCGGAATAAATCCAGGGTAGAATGCTTGCCAACTTCCACATCTGCCTCCCTGATCACACTGCATAGGGGCTGTGTCGGCTGGCCCAGGGCTTGGGGTGCTGGTAGGTTGTAGCAAGTGTCAGTTGAATGCTGTGGATACACAGTTTTGGTTTCTTGCTATTGCATTTTTTGGTGTTTCTCAAGTTGGGTTCCAAGACCACCTGTATCAGATTGTTTGGGCCCACATGAATCTAAAGGGGATGAAACCCCAGAATCTACATTTTCTAACAAGCTCTTGGGCAATCCCATGTGTGCAGAACTTGAGCCCCAAGGTGAGGGAGAGCAGGGCCCCATGGGAAAAGTATGAGGTCAGGTGTGTCTGTTAAGGGAACCCACCCTTCCCTCAGGGACCCTCCTCCCCACTGATGTTTCTATAACCTGCTCCATACCACTTTAGAGAAATCATGTCCCCAGTTCAAGCCTTGGTTTACTTGCCTGAAATATAGGAATCAAGATGGGCTATTCCCTTGTACCTCTAGAGCCCCAGGATTTTTCTTTCCAGCAATTGCTCCCTGGGGCACAGGTCAACTTCCTATTACAGCGGGTGTCATTGCTGCTGAGTTGTTCCTTAAAGGGCCCAGCTCACAAGGCCATCCTCCTTCCTCTGAGTCATTTGCATACAAGCCCTGGGATGGCAGGCAGGGCGTGCTAGGACCCCTGGTTACAGATGAAGAAACTGAGGATGATTAAGGCTGCCTCTGGGCTGCAAGATCTTCAACAGGCCGTTAGGATTCCCAAAGAAGGAGGTCAAACCTCCTCATTCCTATCCCTCATGGGGTCCTGGTGTGTATGTGTGTGTGTGTGCACGCATGCACATGGGGTGAGGGGTGAGGGCTGGGAGGCCCCTGGTCCTGTGCTATCTGGTCATTCTCTTAGACTCGGGAACATGACACCTGGAAGAGGTCTTGAGATGGCAGAATGGCTGCACCCACTGCACTCCTAGGGTGCGGAGGGTAGATGCTGGCCTGAGCTCACCCAGCAAGGAGGAGGTCTCCCTGGGACTGGAACTCAGGGCTCCAGCCTCTGGGGCCTGGCCTCTCTCCTCAGCACAGAGCTGCCTCCTTCCTCAGTAGACTGGAGTGCCCACCGTCATGGTATTATTTGAATGGGGGCTCCCACGACTGCTGTGTTTGCAGGTGATGACCCTGGCACTGCGGGCGAGTGCTGGGCAGGAAGGCTGGGCCTGGGCAGGCCGGGGCTCTGACCCTGTCAGCCTGTCCAGCCTCAGGGACCCCTGGCGCCTCACAAAGCCTCATACCCTCCTCCATGAGGCAGGAATAATAGTATTTGTGCCTACCCCGTGGAACTGATTGTGAGGGTCGCAGGTGAGAAGATGTGTGCCAGTGCCGAGCACCTGCTGTGCCCCAGGGCTAAGGATGGTGGAACGGAGCAGCTGAGCTCCGTTCCCAACCCCTGAGGGCCAGGCTCAGGGCTGAGTGCTTTAGGTATACTTGATTAACAGGACATTTGCTGAGTACATACTACATGTTGGGCACTCAAGGCTCTGGGGTTCAGCAGCACAGACCAAGTTCCTGCCTCAGAGAGCCTATGTCCTGGGGGGAGACCAACAACAGACAAGTATATATAATGTAACCTCAGGTAACAATACCTTCTTGGAAGCAGATTAGAGCAGGTGAAAGAATAGGTGATGAGCGGTCAGGAAAGTAAGGGGTGAGTCCTGGGGATCGGTGAGGAAAGAATACTCCAGGGAGAGGAACAGCACCCACTCATTCCACGTGGCCTCAACAAGCGTTGCCGGAACCTGGAGCTGATCCTGAATGAGAGGCGTGTCTCAGGAAAGGCCCCTAAGCCCCGAGCCTTCAGAAGCCAGAGCCCCACGGATGTAGGAGGTGAGCTGGGTCGAATCTGGGTCATGGAGAAGCCGGGAGGGGAGCGCGAAAGGGTGGCAGAGGCAAGCCACCTGGGGCTGGGGTGGGTGGGGGCGGCCTCTCCATGGAGACAGCATTTGGAAGCACCACTGGAATTACTCACGGAGGCCCGTGTGCACACGTGCGTGCACCCAGGGCCACGTGCACAGGCACGCACCACGGAGCCTACGCAATCCCTGCTCAGCTCAAAAGTCACTTAGTGATTGACGTCACGCCCTGGAGGAGATGGGGCCACGGAGTCTGCCTCAGGAGTAGGGTGCAGGCAGGCCCCCAGGAGGACCAACAGGCCCAGGGCTCCTCGGTGCCCCCTGCAGCCTCACACCCCCACAGAGCAGCACTCCCAGTCAGAGTTCCTGCAGCCCTATTCTGCATTAGGCCCCATGGAAACAATAATTGTGGCCCCCCCCGAGGGGCAACTAGTCAGTCTCTCAGGGGAGAGAGAGCATAAACATAAAACCACACAGATGGATGAAAGTGGCAGCAGAGACCAGAGCTCGGGAGATGGGGTAGGTGGGTAAAGGAGAACACTGAAGGACAGAAAGTCAAATAAGACGTTCTAGAGAAAGTGAGGTTTGATCTGAGGTCCGAAGAATAAGCAGGAATTGACAGGATGAGATGTGTGTGTGTGTGTGTGTGTGTGTGTGTGTGTTATGTGCAAAGGCCCTGAGAGTCACAGGTTCGGGAAATAGAGAGAAAGAGAGAGAAGGCCAGTATGGCATGAGGGATGAAAGTGTGCCACCGAAGTCTTCCCTGTGTATACAGTAGGGCCCAGAGCCAAGACTATGGGGTGGTGAGGAGATGCGTCCCTGAGTCCGCTCCTCAGCTGCCTTGAGGCTGGCCAAGAAAGAGGCTGGAGTTGGATGCACTCATTCCCTGTGTGATTTTCCTTCTCTGAGCCTTGGTTCTTCATCTGAACAATGGAGACACCAACCCATGCCTAATCTCAAGACCACGTGTGTCAAGTGTCACAAAAGGTACAGGCACATAGTAGCTACGGGATAAATGGAGCCTCCCTCCCTTTCCTTCTCTCTTGTGTGCTAGCTTCTGCCTCGGTTTCTCACTTAGCACACTAGCTCCTCTAAGGTGCTGGGGGCCTGACTCCAGGCTGGGGCCAGGACAAGCTCTAGCCCAGATAGCAGCCGGCCCACCCAGACTCGCCCCACCAGTGACAACAAGCTGGGCTCTCTCCCCAGTGCTCCACAGGGGCCCCACCGTTGGAGACCTCGGGGAAACAGTCCAGAAATCCAGGCCAGCCCCGCCCTCCCCAGCTCACCAAGAGGGGCTGGACTTCCAGATCACCCCAGCACCTCCCGAATACACAGCATTTCACACTTCCACAGCCCCTTTCTCTGCCAGCATTGACGGCTGGTAGGCAGGCATCAATGTCCTGATTTAACAGAAGAGGAAATTCAGTGAAGGGGAAAGCTGCCCGGCCACAGGCAGGTGAGTGGAGGAGGGATCAGCGTTCTAACTCAGGCCTCTCTGACCCCAAGGCCCAGGGGGCGCCTGTGGGCCTCCTCAGGCTCCTGACGAGGCCACTGTTCCCCATTTGAACCCATCTCCCTGGTGTACCTCACCCCCCCTCGTTCTGCCCTGATGACTCCCCGCTCTCCAGTCCCACCCCAGTCTTGTCCCTGAGTTCTTATCCGAAAGCCGACTCCTCATGGAGAGCACATGCTCCTTCCTGACCCCCTTCTGCACCTCCACAGCCCTTAGCCAGCCTGGCCTCCTTCTCCTTGCTGGGACAAGGGAACTCTTTCCTGCCTCAGGGCCTTTGCACTTGGGGGTTCCCTCTGCCAGGAGTGTTCTGTCCCAGATCCCCATGTAGCTGCTCCCTCCCTCGGTCCGAATATCACCTCCTCAGAGAGGCCTCCCTGACATCCCACCCCATCGAGAGTGGTGCCCCTCCCCCACTCCCGTCACCCAGGTTTACTTCCTTCAGAGCGTTTGTTCATTTATTTTGTTTATTGTCTGTCTCTTCCTCTAGATCATGAACTCCATGAAAGCTGGGGCTGGGTCCTGTCCATTGCAATATCCTGGGACCTGATCCAGTGCCTGAAACGTCGGTAGTATTTACGCAATGTACGTTGAGTGGAAGAATGCATAAATGAACGAGTGAATGAATGACCAGTAACCCTGAATGTCCATCACCTTCTGGCCGTCTCCCCTTCAAACAGGACCCTGAGACTCAACACATCTGAATTCTGGCTCTCCTCTAGAAGACTTGCTCCTTCCATGTCCGCTTCCTAGTGGCAGCCCAAGCTCCTGAGCTGGATGCTGAGGTCCCCCTGCTCCTCCTCTCTTGCTCTAGCAGCCCCTTTCCCCTCCCAAGCCCACTGGCTAGGTCTGGCAGTTCCACCTCCGAGCCAGCTCTCAGATCTGACCCTTTCTTTCCATCCCTGCTGCCTCCATCCTGGACCTGGCCACCATCATCTCTCAGGTCAGACCAGTCCAGCCCCTGCTGACCACGCCACCTAACTATGCCTCCTAACCCCTCACTGCCTCCTCAGTGACCACAGGCTGCAGCCCAAACTCCATGGCCCAATCGTAAGGGTCCTTTGTGACATGATTCAGGTGGTTTCTCCAGCCTTAAATGCCACTACACACCCAGGCGTCCGCCACCATGACAGCCTGTGGGTGTCAAGCCTCCAGTCCTCTATAGGTTGCTTCCCACTGCCCACCTTCTCAGAGGTAGGGGCTGCTTCCTCCTTCTTCGGACAAGTTATTATTCTTGCTTCGGCCATGCTGCCCTCAGCCTGCACGGCCCCACCCAGCCATTAATTGGGTTCCAAACACATGTCAGGCGCTGTCCTAGGAGCCTCTCCTGCATCACCTCGTATCATCTGTGTGGCAATCCATTTTACCTGGGATGAGGTCCCAGAGGTTCGGTGACCTGCCCAGGGTCACACAGCAAGGAACAAGTGGAGTCAGGATTAGAACCCAGGTCCATCAGACTCTAACAGTGGATTGTGAATTCCTTGACAAAGGGGAGCATGTCAGCTTTTCTTCTCATGGATCTTCAGAGCCCAACGCACACAGCTGGGCTCAACGATAAATATTCCCAGAGGAACCATCTGGATAAGAGGGCAGAAATTACAGGGAGAAAGATTTTAGCACAATCTAAGAAATCTCCAATGGTGCAAGGAGCTGCCCAGGACAGGGTGAACTTGAGTGTAAGCGGAGGCCCGAGGAATGCTGGCAGAATGTGAGGAGGGGCTTCTGCCCTGGGCAGGGGTGGCCTGGAAGACCCCTGAGGTCCCTGACCTATTGCCGAAGGTGGTGTCTGTACAAGGGACTGTTCAGAGACACAACCCCAAGCCACTCTCTGCCTATCTCCCAGCCCTGATGCCCACCATGTGGAGTCAGGATTTCTCAGGAGCCTCTGCAACTCCTCAAAAGCAGCCTTAAGCTGCCTCCCTTCTAGGGTGATCTGTATTTCATTCATTCATTCATTCTTTCATGAGAGAAAGAGCATGTGCGGGAGAGAGTTTTGGGGGCAGAGGCAGGGAGGGGCAGGGAGGGGCAGAGGGAGAGAGAATCTCCAGCAGACTCCTTACAGAGCGTGGAGCCCAAAGCGGGGCTCGATCTCAAGACCCTGAGATCACGACCTGAGCTGAAACCAAGAGTCGGATGCTCAACCGACTGAGCCACCCAGGCGCCCCCAGGGTGATCTGTATTTTAACTGAGATTTCTAAACACCCCAAATTCTCCACCTTCAGGTACTGTGGCAGGCTGTGGGAAAGTGGTAGTGGGTCATGGCCACTTGCTCACGGGCACTGGTTGTGGTGGGGATGGTGCTAACACCGAGCAGCTCCTCTCTGCCAGGCCCTACGCTGAGCACTTTCCCCTTCACTGAATCCCACTTCCCAGTGCAAAGACTCAGGGGCCACTGTTTCCATCTGCAAGACAGACAGGCTGGCACGTAGAGCTGGGTATTTGCTGCCTGCCTCTAGGGCCTGGCCCCTTCTACTCAGCCAGGGTTGGCGGCTGCTGGGAACAGCGTTCTGCGTCTGGTGGAGCGCAAGAGAGGAGGCAGCTCCAAAATGTAGGAGCTGTGACTGCAAGTGGATTGTAATGAGGGCCCTCCTCGGTGGATGTGGTTTGAAGTTTTTGGGGCTTTGGAGGCTGAATAGAGCTGCTCTGGCCCCAGTGCCTGGGGCTGGCTTTATCATGAAGGATACAGATTTTATAAATATCTCAGCCCTCACATGGATCACATGGCACAGGGAATTAGGAGGCAAATTAGGAGGAGGGGGAGGGAGGGTTTCAGCTGTGTGGGCAGGCTGTTTGGGGATGCACAGTGCATGGTCAGAGCAGGCGGGATTAAATGGCTTGTCCATCACCCATGGCTACTTGGCTCCAGGCCATTGAGGTCAAGGCCAAGGTACAGGAGGCAGGTCCTTGAGACAGAGCCCACAGGGTACAATTTGAGTCAAGAACCACTGGCCTTTGTTGGCGATTCCTCAGTTGAGTTTCCAGCAGTAAGGGGAGAAGAGCTTGGCCCCAGCTATTCATGTCCCCAACTGCCAAGTTAAGAACTCAGTCTGGGGCCAGGGTCAGGGCTTAGCCTGGGGAAGGGGTGAGAGTTTAGTCTTGGATCAAGGTCAGGGCCCAGTCTGGGGCCAGGGTCAAGATCTAGACTGGGGTCAAAGTTGGGGCTCCGTGTGCATCCAGGGCTCCCCAGGCGGGTGCTTCACCTCTGATGCTAGAGTCGTACTGAGGGATAAGCCAGTTCTTTTGCAATGACACTGAGGCCTAGGATCCAGGACTCTGCTTTATCCTGGGGAAGGAGCTCTGACAGTGAGTTCAGTTAGACCAGAGAAGAGAGTGGTGGAGGGTGCCCCCACCTAGGACTGCTATTCTGGGCCTATGTAAGTCACAACGTGGGAGTTCAATATCAGGGGACACCACGTGGCAGGCAGTAGGTAGTTAATGACCTGGCAGGAGGCGAGTCAGAGCCCAGAGCAGGTGCCATGGTGAGTGAAGGTGTGGGGTGGGGCAGAACTAGCTCTGGTCAGGGAGGCAGGAGGCTTGGATTTAACGCCTGCTATGCTCCCGCCTCCCTGTGTGACTTCAGGTTCGCCCTTGTCTTCTCTGGGTCGCAGCTTTCACACCATGGGGAGGGCAGCTGAACTCAAGTTTCTAAGTTCCCTTTATCTGTGAGAGGCCATGAACAGATGCTCCTTCCCCAGGCAGGACCTGGTGGGGATCTCATGACTTCCACACTCATCTCCAGGGCTCAAAGTCTTGCTTGGCCTTTGAGGCCCAGGGCCAAATACCACTTCCTCCATGAAGCCTCTCCTTAACTGAAATTCACTGCCCCTCGGTCCAGTTTGCACACTTCTGAGCCCCCGTTCCGGCCTGGCACCCACTCTGCCAGCCAGAAAGGTAGGTGTGGTCCTGACTATCTTTCCCACCAGACCGGGAGGCCAAGAGCTCAAGTTCCACCCCCCACCCCACGGTATCCTGGCCTGCAGGGTCCCACAGCCACGGCCCCTCTGAACCTTGGCCCCTTGGGAGAACAGAGTTGTAGTGGTCCCCTCTATTACCGTGCTTCCTGAATAAATGGCACGGAAAGCATGGTCACTCGGCACACACCTGAGCCATTAACTGCCTCGTTCCCTTCCAAGGGCACTGTGAGTCAGGCTACTCCTTGGATTTCCCCTTTTCCTTTGTCCAGTAACTCAGAGGCAGATTTATAACCTACCTTTAGCAAAGTATAACCTGGAATTAGCTCACTTCTGTCTTTGTTGTCTCTTCTCCTGATCTCTTATGTATTTCTTTTTCTCACTTATATAAAGGAATACAAAAAAGATAAGAGAGGGGCGCCTGGGTGGCTCAGTCGGTTAAGCATCTGCCTTTGGCTCAGGTCATGATCCTGGGGTCCTGGGATCGAGCCACACGTCGTCGGGCTCCCTGCTTAGCGGGGAGTCTGCTTCTGCCGCTCCCTCTGCTTGTGCTCTCTCTCTCTGTCAAATAAATAAATAAAACTTAAAAAAAAAGATGAGAGGAAGAAAAGGAACAAAAGAGTGAAGGCGGAAATCTTCACAACTTAGATTTGTAGCTATAAATGATAAATACTAGGGTTCACGTACAGAGAGTGCTTAGCCCTAAGCACTTAGCTAAGCTGTAACAGGCCTTAGCTAAGCTCATGACTTGGCATGCATTATCTGCTGTAATCCCCACCACTCCTGTTAGGGAGAGGTGGGCATTCTTGTTACCTCTGCACTCCGGGTGGGAAAGCAGACGCATAAAGACAGGAAGGAACTTGCCCAGGACACATGGTGAGAAAAAGCCGGAGCTGGGACTTGAACCGTCGGGACTCCCAGGCCAGCCTGCTTAACCACTGTGCTTTCTCATCTCCCCAGCCACAGAATGCTGGCATCTCCAGGTCAGAAGGGTCTGCAGGTTAGTCCACAGCAGTGAACTCAGGCGCAGTTAAAGGCCTGGCTCAACACATACTTGTTTTCAAACTTTCCAAAGAAACTTTTTTTTTTTAATTTGAAAGACAGAGAGAGAGAGAGAGAGAGAGAGAGAGAGAGAAAGAACACGAGAGGGGGAGGGGCAGAGGGAGAGAGAGAAGCAGACTCCCTGCTTGAGTAGGGAGCCTGACAACTCAGGGCTCGATCCCAGGACCCCAGGACCCTGGGATCATGACCTGAGCTAAAGGCAGACACTTAACTGACTGAGCCACCCAGGCACCCCCCTACCAAAAGAAACTTTTAGACAAACTCTGGGGCAGAGGTCAAATTTTTAAAAAATGGGTAAGCCCGGGGCTGCCACCTGCAATTCCACCGTCCTGAGGCCAGCGAGAGCCACTGCATCCATCTGCACAAGGAGACCTCTGCAAGGTTGCTCATGGTACAGTAAGAGGGGAAGGCAAGAAACAGCCAGTGTCCCACAGTAGGAAACCAGGGGCATAAGTTCCACCCAGGCACACTGTGGAATATGATGCAGGAGTGAAAAAGAACGAGGTCCATCTCTAAGTACAGACTTGAGGAAAAAAAAATCTCCAAACCATGGGATACATAACAAAAGTGGGCTGCAGATCAGAATATGTTTCCATTTATGAGAAAAGCACATAAAATAAAGAGCTTGTATGATTGCAGAGAAAAAGATCTGGGAAAGTCTGAAGACCCCCACGCTTACATCTCTAGATGGGATCCTTCCCTTGAACCCCAGACTCATGTATCCAACTGTCCACTCACATGTCCACTTGGCATCTCTAACTTGATATATCCAAGCCTGCACTCCTGACCCCACCCACAAACTTGCTCTTCGCACAGTCTCCCCAGCCCAGCTAATGGTAGCTCCACCCTCCTAACTGATCAGAGCAAAACCTTGGATTGAGCCTTGACTCCTCTTTGTCATCCCCACAACCAGCCCAGCAGCTAACCCTGCTATCTCAGCTTCTCAGAGAGAGGAGGCCGTGGTGGTCTTAGCCCTGACCAGAGCCCACCTGAGTGCTCCATTCAGCTCTGGGCACCTCACCTAATGTGTGGGCATGGGAGTGACGATCACGAGAGTCACGGAGAAGTAATAATCACAGGAATAATGTTAACAGCTATCACTTCTTGAGCAACCCCACCAGGCCCAGGAGTTGTCATGCTCCAAATCATTTACATTCCTCATTGACCCTGTAAGGTGGAGAACCTATTATCTCCATTTAACGAATGAGGCCCAGAGAGGTTGACTGACTTTCCCAGAGCCACACAGCGAATAGGTAGCAGAGCAGGAATTCTAACCCAGTGTGTCCGATTTGAACTCAAACATGCCAGTGAAGCCAAGTCCTTGGGGAACACTGAAGGGAACTGGAGTTATTGAGTTGGAGTCTGGAGAAAGTTGATGAGAAGGAAGGGAGATCTCTGTCTGCTCTCTGAGGTCAATGAAGGATGGGCCAAGGAGGAGAGATTTGTGTTTTGTGGGCTCCAGGAGCCAGGGAGGAAGTGGGTCATAGTAAGACAGTAATTTGGGAGTCCCAGCTCCAGAGATGCCTGACAGATCATCATGTTATGGATTCCATTCCTGGTAGCAAAGTGGAGTGGAAAGAGATCATCATGAAAAGGAAGAATCAAGAATAGGGGGAGGGGCTCGAACCCTGTTAGAAGCTACTTTGGTGGTTCCCAGCAGCAGGTGGGACTGCCCTCCTAGGACATATTTGGAAAGGATCAGGGCATCCCGGGTTGTAACAATGACTGGGGAGTGTGTGTATGGGGGTTTTCTCCTGGTATCGAGTGCCAAGGATTGAATCAGGGATAATAAAGAACCTATAATGAGCAGGACAGCCCAGCTCAAGAGAGAATTGTCTTACCCCAAATGTCAATTAGTCTCTGTTGAAAAAAACAATGAGATACAGTAATTAGTGCAGAATTGGAATAGACAAAGAGATCAATGAGACAGCACAGAGTTCCTGGAAATAGATCCATAAATACATGGGCGTTTAAACATAAAACAGGGAGGGTATTTCAAAACAGAAAAGGATAGAGTATTCAATAAATCTGCTGGGACAAGAGACTATCCATGTAAAAATGAAGTTAGATCCCTACTTCATACCACATGCCAAGATAAAATTCCAGGTGAATTAAAGACCTAAACATGGGCCATAAAAGGAAAACAAAGCTTTAAAATTATGAGAAGGAAATACGGCATATCTTTATGACTTTGGGTGGGGAAGGCCTTCTTAAAGCATAAATAAAAGCAAGGAAAGGTAAAAGTGATGCTTTATTACACCCAAATTTTAAACATCTGAACAAAAGAGACATAAAGTTAAAAGACAAGCAACACACTGGGAGGAGATATGTGCAACAAGCATGACAAGGACTCATAAGCCAGGCGTATAAACCGCTTGAACAAATTAGTAACAGAAAGGTGAGCAACCCAGAAAAAAACCGGGCAAAGCATGTGATTGGACATTTTGCAGATGAGGAAATTCAGATGTCCATTAAACAGATAATGGAGCTCAGCCTTTCCAATCGTCAGGCGATGAGAATGACAATAAGGCACTTTCTCCCAGCAGACTGGCAAAATTAAAAGCTTGGTGAATCAACACAGTGAGGTCCGAGGAAACGGGAACTCAGATGTATCACTAACTCAAGTGGCCTGACTACCCTCAGAGGGCCATGTTTATTAAAACAGAAACGCCTGCTTCCAGAGAAACACTCACGCGCATCCACGAGGAAGCTGACGGCAACACCGCTTGCAGCAAAGAATGAGAAACACCGGGCTGTCCGCCGGCAGGAGGATGGACAAAGTGTGGTGTCGACGTGCCGCAGAACGCTGCTAAGCAGAAGAGATGGGTAAACTACAGCTGCACTTGGACTTGGATAGATGTCAAAAAGAGGATGACGGGAAAAAAGCAAAATGTAAAGGTATTTCGTTTATCGTGATATAATTTGTGTAAGAAAACCATGCACAGGACACCCCTGAGCTCGGGTTTGTGACAGTTCTATCTGGAATGCCTTTCACAGTATTTCCTTTCCCTTCCTTGTTCCCCCCGCCCGCCCTCCCTTCCTTCCTCCCCCCACCCTCCCTCCTTTCCTTCCTCCCCTCCTCAAACATGTTTGCTCTGTACTGATGGGTGTTGGACGGGAGGCCCCAAGTTGTATCTTTGTCATGAAAAGCCCTCCACTACCACTGAGCCCCAGAATGACCCCTGACCTGGCTGCAGACAAGCCCTCCCCTCAGGCCCCGGGTCACACTGTCTCTCAGGGTCTGTGACACGAGCATGATCCTGCCTCCTGCTGGCTGCAGAGGCTGTGGAGAGCTTCATAAAAGATTGTGGGGGAGATGTCTCGAGTCTAGTAAAGTACATGTGGGAGGGCCGGGTACCATGGCTGACACCAGCCACAGCACAGGAGGTTGGCTGGTGGTGCTAGGCTCCCTGCAGTCCTTTCTCCCTGTTCTCCTCTGTCATTCCTGCCACCTTTCCCTCCTTTCCTTCCTCACTTTGCTTTAGTGCCAGGCCTCGGAGCCAGGGGGAGGGGGAGGAGGGTGCAGCTATGTATCTGGGACCAGAAGCTAAGGCTGGGCTCCACTGGGCTGGGAAGTCAGATCTCTAGGGCCATAGGTGATCATAAGATCAGGTAGCCACCTCCTCTGAAAAGCCAAACAGCTGCCCAGGGCAGTAGCCACGATCACGTCCAGGGCCTCAGATGGTCACAACAGGGTCCTGGAGACAGGGTGGCTGAGGACGGCCTAATTGGGCATGACAACAGCCCTGTGAGGCATATTAAACTTGGAGCTGTTAGGGTGCCTGGTGGAGGAACAGCCAGAGCTGGCCCAGCCACTGACTCCCACAGGCACGCTTGGCTCTGGGGTTTGAGTCTGCCAGCCCGAAGGAATGTCTGTCGGCTGGGGCTGCCAGGTGCTGCCCCAGCCTGGCTGCCAGTCCCACTGGGAAGTGACACTGGTGGCTCAGGGTGGCAGTTCTAGGCCCTTCTCTGCAAGTATCTTCTGAGACTTGCTGTGCCACCTTAGGGGGCTTCCCTCCCTTTTCTTGGTCTTATTTCTAACAACGGATCTGTTCGCCCTTTCTCACACACTGTTTCTCTTCTGATCCTCAAAACGACCCTGTAGGGAAGTGATTACAGCACACTTTTGCCCTGCTAGAGATGGGGAAACAGGCCCAGAGAGGGTGAGTGACTTATCTGAAGCCACACAGCTCACAGATGGCAGATTCGGGACTTGAATTTGGTACCTCTTTGGTACCTGGTCCTGGTTTGTGACACAATACCAATTTTCATCTCCCTGGAGCCTAGGCCAGTGGTGACAGAAGAGTGGTGGTGCTGCTGTCTTGGGGAAGGAAATACACAGAAGAAAGTCAAACCCAGTCTGTGTCCTGCTGTATGCCCCCAGCAGGTCACATCCCTTCTCTGGGTTGGACCAGAAGACACCCAGGATCTTTTCTAGCCTTGATGTTCAAGTCTGTGGTTTCTAGTTCCCAAGGCTTCTTAACTCCATCACTTTCTAGCTAAGTAACCTTGGGAAGTCTTTCCTCTCTGCTTCAAATCTATAAAGCGGAACGAGGCACTCCTCCCCAGTGTGGCTGTGAGGATAGAGTGATCAGACTTGTCAAGTGCCCAGCATGGGGTGTGGCACATAGTCGGCGCTCAGTAAATGGGCATTCCTGTCTTTTCTATATAATCCCTGAGCCTCAGGTCCCTTTCGGATCTGGCTCAAATCTCACACCTTCTAGAAAGCCTCATGGGGTTCGAAGAGCATATGTATTTAGTAATCTCCTCATGCCTTCCTCTGTGTGTAAGACTAACGTCACTTTATCCATGCATCAGTTTACAAAGCTTGGTCCCAACCATCAGCTTGTGAAATGCTACCAACAACCTTCTTATTACGACTAAAGAAACTGAGCTTAGAAAGAGAGCATCCTCAGGCTACTTAAATTATCCATGCTTCTGTTTTCTCACATCTAAAATGGGGATACATATGAGTACTTCCCCCATAGACTGGTGTTTAGAAATAAATGGCATAATACATAAAACGTTCTTAAAAGGGTACATGCCAGACAGTAACATGGGCCCAAATCTACCTCAGGTGTTTATGCTCCAATTTGTTCAATGCCAGGACCAAAGCTTCTGACCTCCTAGCTGGGTCCCCCAGAAACCAGAGTCCTGGAAATGATTAATGAGAATTATCTAAAAACACAACCATGGACAGCAGCCCCAGATCAGCACCACGGACAACACCTCTGCCATCAACACCAGGGATCTAGCAGATGGGTCCTGTGTAACCCAAACAGCCCAGAGCCAAGGTCAGTGTCAAACCCGTGGCCCACACTAGGGTGACACTGAAAGCCTCTATTTTCCAGCTAGTTACCTGCTCCGCTATTTGTAAGGCCCAAAATGGGCCACTTGCCTTTCTATTGCCAGATGCAGTGTTTTATTCAAGAGTCCTGTTTTCCTATTTCTCACCCAGTGATTGGGGTACCTCCGGGAGGCCTTCTGTGGGTATTCAACTGGGAAAACTCACCTCCCCAGGCCTAGAGAATCTCCCAAGCCTTCCTTTTTTTTTTTTTTTTTTTTGCTCCTGGCCTCATTTCAGACACAAGCAGAGATGGCCACTGGGCAGAGTGTCATGGCCAAGAGTGGCAGCAAGGGCCAGGCTGGCTGCCACCTCATCTCAAGGGCTGGGCTCACTGCCCACTGAATAAAGAGGAAGAGCATTTATGAGCCTTCAGTCTGTCCCACTCCATCAGTCATCCCTGGGGCCATCTTTTATTGGTTCCTTGCTCATCTGATGAAGACTGAATTCCTGCTCTGACCATCTCTATCTCTGACCTCACTGGCTACTGTAATGGTCTCACAGCAAACATCATGAACTGCCTTGGGCCCTTCCTCAAGGACCCTCAGGGCTTCAGTTCAGCGGGGATCCCAGCAAAGCCAGCAACTCAGTCTGTCTGAGACAGCAGGAGGGAAAATGAGGCACAAAAGAGTATTAGTGTCCTCCTCTTATAAAAAGGAAGAAGACCACCTCCTTAGAGCTGTGATAAAATGAGATGGTGTGTCCAGCACCAAGTCTGGTACGTAATAGGGCTTAGCTAATGTCTGTTTTCCCTTCCCAACAAGGAAAATATAATAATGGAGATGATGACCACTAGCAATACTGGATGCCTGTTGTGTGCCAGGTAGTGGATCAAAGTCTTCAGGGATAGGGAAGGCAAGGATTGTTATACCCATTTTGTTAACAAGGAAATCAAGGCTCAGAGGGGTCAAGAAGTCTGCCAAAGGTCACACAGTCAAGCAGGTTGACAGAACCAGATCTCTACCCTCAAATTCCAGGCTGCTTCCCCACCTCCAGCAGATCTCAGAAAACGACAGTTACCCCTATTTCTCACCTGGGGGACCCAGCACAGCCCATTTGCTGCCTGCCCACATCCAATGCTGGAAGCTCCATGCCCAGTTGGTTGGCTATTGACAAAGTGCCAGGCCCAGACACTGAAGTGTGTGAGGATGGAAGCAGAGCCCAGACTCCTCACCCTCCGGGGTCCCCAGAGATTTCAAGGGGCTCAGATGCAGTCCTCACTCATCCTTGCAGCAGTTGCCTCCTCTGCTAGCATGGCAAGCTTGCATCCACCCCAACTGCCTCTGTATCACCCCCACACACAGAGGTGTAGGGCTTATGAAGCACCCACCATCATCCCCAGCATCACTGATATTCCACACAGGACCCATCACACCTGTCATACAGGTGAGGACACAGGCCTAGAGAGGAGATGGGACTCACCCCAGGATACATATACATATGTGATCTCAGGACTCCAGGCTCCTTCTCCAGTGCTCCTGCCCCTAGACTGTGGGCTCAGTGGGGGCAGGAGCCACAACACTCTTGTTCATTGCAAGGTCTCCAGCACCTGCCCACAGGCGTGGTCTATAGAATTCTCTTTCCCACTTCTGTGGGGAGGCGCAATGTGTCACCTACTTTATCCAGCCCAAAGAACTGTGTATGGAGTAGGCCCCTAATGAGTATTTCTTAAATTATTTCATTCATTCAATAACTATTTATTGAGCGCTTAATGTATGCCATGCACTATGTGGTCAGACCACAGCAGTAAAAAAACACAGACACAAACAAATGGACATTCCAATCCTCTTATGACACTGATTGGAAGGGAGTGAACCTGCCTGTTCCCTTCCTGTTTTCCCTACTCAGTGTGAGTGCTGAAAGAGCAGGGACTGTCCCTGTCACATCTCCAGGACTGTATATACTGCCCAGAACACAACAGATGCTTGCCGAAAGAAGGAATGAATAAACGAACGCAGGCAGAGCAATATAATAAAGGCAGCTACCATTCATTGAGAGGTGGCTCGCTTCTGGGTGCCTAATGTTTTATGTACATTAATCATGTCAGAATCTTCCAATAGTCCCTGTGAGGTGGGCACTTTAAAGTGGATACTGCTAGCTTTCCTGCTTGTCATTCTTTTCTTTTTCCTAGTTAACAGAGCACCCCATTAGAAAGATTTGCTTCACCAGCTTCCCTTGCAGCTAGGGTGGCCGCGTGGCCACATGTGGCAAATGAGATGCAGGCACAAGTCCATGGGTGGGGCCTCTAGGAAATCCGTTGTTTTCCTCATAAGGGCAGATTCAGAAAGCACGCAGTCTTTACTTCCTTGGCCCTGCCTGGAATTCAGATGCAACACGTGGAGGCAGAGCAGTCATTTCATAGCCATGAGATATGAAAGATACCTGCTAAGGGTGGCAGAGGCCTGAGCTCTTGACCATTCCCTTGAATTGCTGCCCTGGACTGCCTGCTTCTGGATCCCTGCTACAGGAGAAAAACCTCCTGGGTGTTTATATCATGGTTACTTTTCCTCCTTCTGTTATATGCAGCCAAATGCAATGCCAACTGATTCAGTATTATTACAACAGGCGAGGCTCAGAGAGATCAAGTGATTTTCCCAAAGTCACACAGCAGTCACACACCTAGAATTGGCCTCTGGGTCTATGCAAGTAAGTGCATCAGTCTGCTCACTCTCCTACCTGCTGGCATTGCCACCTGCCATCCCAGGCTGTGAGGAAGCCCCTCCCTGGACCCCACACTTGGCTGTCCAATAAGACTTTTCCTGACCACTCTGGGATCTGGTTCTAAGTTCCCCTGATGTTTCCTCCCTTACCTGACTCCACCCCTAGCTACACACAGGTCCAGATCCTCCCTTCAAAATGTACCTGTCTCAAGTTGGAGGATTTTGCTCAGATGCCCCACTCCTGTGAAATGCGCTCTCCCTCATCCTTGTTCATCCACCTCTCTCTGGTCCAGAATTGCCTCACTGACGGCCTCCAACAGTGTACACAGCAGGCTCTTGGTCAATCTTTGCAGACAGGTCTCCTGGTTCTCATCTCTTCCCCACTTCCTGTACCCACCACCATTCTTTAAGCGCAGTTCTGATTGGACCCGGCATTCAAGGCCTCTAGGATCCGACTCCTGCCACCTTCCCAACATTTGCTCTTGCTGTTCCCTCTGCCCCCTGCCTTTACCCTGACTAGCATTTGCAGGGATCCTTCAGACCACAGAGAGGCCCTCTCTGGCCATCCTGCCTTGAGTAGGTACCTACGACCACCATCCCCTGCCACCCCCTCTCCCAGCCCCCGGGTCTACTTGAGCACAACCTAGAATCTTGTTAATTCACTGTTTGCATGTTTGTCATCTATATCCCTTCCCCCAATAAGAACCAGAACTTCCTGAGGGCAGGAAACATGCCCATCTTTTCTACCAGTTTCCCCAGTGCCTGGCGTGAGGCCCAGTACTCAGATTCAATCAGGAAGTGCTGAATGAAGCTTAAACTTGCTTCCCACGCCTTCCTGCCACCCACCTTCTACTCTAGCCAAATAGAACTACTTAAGATTCTCTGAACCCTCCTACTGCACTTGACGCCCAGAGTCTCCCCCAACTCTGCCTCCAGCCAGGCCTTCCTCTCCCTCCCGTCCATCCAAATCAAGCTGTTCTGTGTCACATGGCCTCAGGAGTCAAGCAGATGGGCATTCCAGGTTCCAGCGGGGGTGAATGAAACCTTGGGACTTAGCGTGTGTGTGTGTGTGTGTGTGTGTACACACGCTGGGAAACCAGCCACCTATACATTACCCTGGATGTGGCAGCCTCTATATGTCCTTATTCATCCGTTTCTGCCTCGGGTTACTCCTATTTGAGCTAATTCTGAAATGCTGCAGTATTCCCTAAGTAGCTACAGTTATAAGAAAGAAGAAAAGAAAAACACTAATATTTACTGAGCCCCTACTATGCGCCAGACATTGTTCCAAGGCAAATAATAACAACAATGATGATGACGATAGCCCTAGTATTTGCTGAGCACTTAGCATGTATCTGACATCATCCTAAGGGCTTTTAATCAGATAGACTCTATTACTATCCCCATTTTACAGATGAAGAATAAAAGGCTCAGAGAGTTGGAGCCACCTGCCCAAGGTCACAAAGACAATAAGCAGTCTTGAGCACAGGTCTCTCTAATCTAAAGCCTGCTCTTCTGCCAGGCTGAGCTGGGCAACCCCCAGGTGTCTGGGAGTAGGGGGAGGGGGCACGGCTTCCTCCTGCAAACTCCTGCTGGCTGAATGCAAAGCGGGAAGCCACAACTTCCTGATCAGGGGCGCTCCTGGGGTAACACCGGGCTGGTAAGACTTACCCTCATCTGCAAGGCTCTAGAATAGTGCTCCAGCCCCCAGGAGGACCGGGCCCGAGGAGTCGTGGGCTGGACGGAAGTCCGTGAGCCTGGGCTCTGCTTCCGTGGTAAGGCTGAAGATTTTCCCAACAGCCGGGGCCAAATTTATCTGCCAATCCCCCGAAGAGCTGATTCCAGCGTCTGTCTGGAAATGTCAGCCCGTGTGGTTGGAGGAACACAGGGAGAGTTTTCCTCTAAATAGCAGGAAGCATATGGGAGGCGGATGGCACCCGCCGCCCCAACCTGCCAACTCTCACTCAAGCAGGAGCTAAAAGGGGCCCAGAAGGGTCTGGAATTCCTACCACCTCCTGGGGTGGGGGAGGAGCTGGAGACAGAGAGAGTGGCAATGAGAAGGGCCCGGAGCAGGCCCTGAAGGGCAGGCAGGCAGGCATACCTGACTGACAGACAGCAACCCGAGGCCCTCAGATGGCAGTGACACACCCCAGAATTTAGCATAACACCCACAACAGTAACAGAAGCCACCACAGGGACAGGAGCACTTGCTATGCGCCAAATCTGGGTTAAGCACTTTATTTGGATGATTTCACTTAAACTTTGCAACCAACTCTAAGATAGGGGCTGCTGTTTTCCCTATATTACAGATAAGGAAACAGGATGAGAGAAAGAAAAACACGAAATCAAAGACTCTTTGGGCTGCAAAGGACCTTCCAGATCCTTAGCCGAATCACAAATACTCTACAGACTTTTCCATCAAATTGTAGTGCAGCTGCTATTTGCATATTCTCAGTGATGGGGAGCTCATTACCACCCAAGTTAGCCCATCTGCAGAGAGCTCTTTGTATCCAAAAGGGTTTCCTAGCCTAAGCTGGAATCTCCTTCCTTAGAGCTTTTCCTGTGAGTGCCAAACCCAGACTCTGCCTTCCCTGACAGACACAGAAAGGCAGGGGGCAAGGCCCCTCCAGGTCTCTGATTTCCCTCTGCAGGTGACATACCTGGTTCTTTGTTCACCCTGGACCCCTTGCCATGGTAATCAGAGCAGCCCCCAGCCACCAGCACTCACTGAGTGCTAGGCAACGTGCAGAGCCTGCCCTACACATACCCTCCCTCCTCAGACCTTCCTCACAATCCCTGGCGTGGTACTGTCACCACCCCCATTTTACAGAGGAGCAAACTGAGGCTCCACGAGGGGAAGAGACTTGCTGGTCATTCAGTGGGGGCATGGGGACACTGGAGGTCTCACTGGGCTGTTGCTTTAAGTGTCATGAAAGCTGAAGAGGTACCTGCTGGCCCCCGCAGGGACTCTCTCACTGACACTCACTCAGCCTTTGCCAGGATTCATCTCGACACTGGTCTACAGGGCCCCCAAACCCATGTCGCCCCTCCCCCCTGCCGTAGCACCCACTAAGTCCCCACGCCCTGTGAAATCTCCCTGCCACATGCCTTTCTACACCATCCCTATGGGCCTGCCCTTCCCACTGTTCTCCCCAACTGTCATCAGCCCAATAGGAGGACCTTCCTAATACCTAGACCTGCCCTGCCTTTGGCTCCTTTTCAACCCAAGGATCTGATGCAAACTTCCCAACTCAATAGTTGAGGCCTTCCAAACTCTGGCTCAGGTGACCTCTCCAGCCTCCACCTGCCCCGACACCCTGGGCCCAAGAACTTAGCAGGAGACAGGTGAGATCTTTGCAGAGCCCACTTCCCCCGGCTGGCTCACCCTTCCCAGTAGCTTCTCCTGAAGAACCCCTATTCATCCCTCAAGACGCTGCTTAGAGGAGTAGAATCAATTTCTCTGCCCAGGAGATCCCCGACGAATAGGCACCTCCCTCTGATCTGCTGTGTTATCACTGGCCTTTGTTGATGGAGACACCTCTCCCTGGCTGAGCTTCCCCAGGCAGGGGCTGCCCGAACGCATCTTCGTGGCCTGGTGTCTAGCACAGTGCCTGGCACCCGGTAGGCACCAATGAATGTGTGTGGAGTATGACAGCGAAGGACTAAGTGTGGGCTGCAGGGCACAGTGAAGTATTAGAGATGACCCATAAAACATAGCTGTGCTTGTCACAGCTTTGATGTATCAGAAACAAAAAATGTGGCTGTCAGAATAGTCACCAACTTTTGATTAATGATGATTTTGCTGGTTGTCTCTGAGTTTAGGAGGATATCAGGGGATGATCTGGGATGGCTGGAGCTTCCAGAATAAAGCTGTCCAAGCCTCAGTAGAGGACATGACCAGGGCTCAACTACAGACAAGATGGGAGGAGATGACAAGGAGGGCCATGGAGGGGTTAGGGGTGTGAGAGTCCACAACCCAGGCCTGCCTCTAACTTGCTCCGTGTTGTTGTATAGGTGGCTTGGCCTCTCTGACCCTCTTGGCCTCTTGTTTGTGAAATGCAAAGGGAATCTGGAGAATTGATTGAAGTAGATGTGTGTTCAAAGATCTAAACACTGCCTCTGCTGTCAGGTTGATAGGATTCTCTTCATTTGGGCTCCCAGCAGGGTATGCAGACCCCTGGAGCTTGCCGGTCTTGGAATCCTCTGGCCTGAAAATGCAGGCCCCTGCCAGCCCTCTGTCAGGTCATTTGACAGTGGCAGGACTGTGGATTGGATCCTGTGAAGGAGCTTTCTAACCAGAGGTGGAAGGAACGAGAGTGAGCTCCCCATCACTGAGGGTATGCAGGCTGTGGCTGAACACCCCGGGACAGGAATTCTGACCCACGGTGGGAAGGAATTTAGACCAGCAGATATGGACCTGACTCCTCCAAGGTTATGCTCTCAGTACCAGCCAGATTGAGCTTGCTGACATTTCTCTCCTCCCACAACATCCCATAACGCCTCCCCGCTGCCTTCAGGGTCAAGTCCAAGCCCTTACTGTGGTATTCGAGGCCCCTGTGTTCTGGGCCCACCGCTGCTCCTCTGCTGGTGGCTCCCCCACCACATGCCCTGGGGCCTCTGACACATAGCTTCTTCTGCCAACAGTGTTTTCCCTGTACCCTTCTTGGCTCCTCAGCTTACTGTCACCTCCTGCAGAAGGCCTTCCGTGCTTCAAGCTGGCTTTTGTGTTCCCTCAGCCCCTGCATGTACACCCACCTTCCAGATAAATCATCTGTTGGCTTATCTCTCTCCCTCAAAGATGGCAAAACCCCCAAGGGCTTCCTGCCAGGGCCAGAGCAGGCTTTCGACACAGAGGGCCAATGTCTCCTGAGCTGAACTGGCACCTCATGGACTCCAATGTTCTGATTCCAAGAGAGTCCAGAGCTGTCCCCATGAGCTTCTGACTGTAAGACCTGGGCTCAGGATGGTTCAATAGTTGTATTACTTCTGATTATGAAAGTCATGCATCTTGAGAAATTCAGATAAGTCTAGGAGGGGGAATTGGCTGTGTTTGGCCATTGTTTGGCCTTCTTGAGGCCACAGTCTACGTAGTCCTGGTGGTGTTGGCTCACCTCCGGCTGGGGGTGGGGTGGGGTGCACAGGCCCAGGCTGCCAATCAGAGCAATTGATGGGGGGGGGCACATGCACAAATTTGACCAACCAGTGCCAACACTAAGTCCTGGGACTTGGGTCTGAGCTCTCTAGGAAGTAATCTTCCCTATTCCTCAGGACATGCATCTTATCACCTATACAAAAGAGCCCTATAAGAATATAGGAACAACCCAGAGGAAGCAGAGCGAGAAATGGGGAGGAGAATCAAGTCCTGGGGAGCCCTTGAGTCCTGCCGAGCCTGACTTACCTCTGGACTTGACACGCATTTCTGTTTAAATCAGTTTGGGCTGGGTTTCCTGTCACTTGTATCTGAAAAGTACCTGAATGATGCAAAGCACAGATAACAGCGGAGCTTGTTCATATCTCACTACCCAGAGGAACTTGCGATGAACAGTTTGATGGTTGTCCTTCTGGGAGGGTTTCTCTGAGCAGGAGCATGCTTGTATTTATACATATTGTTTCTAACAAAAATGAGATCATACAATATACACCATTCTGTAACCTGTTTTTTCCTTAACAATGCACCACGGACTTGTTTCCATGTCAACAAGTATAGATCTACGGCATTGTCTCTACAGCCACAGAGAATGCCACTGTCTGGCTGGACGGTAATTTATTTAACCATCTCTAGCTGATAGATAATTGGGTAGTTTCTCATTTATTACCATCATCAGGAGAGGTTCAGTAAACTTACTTGTAAAATGCCCATGTTTGCTCTTGCCGGATTATTTATGACTACGATTCTCTGAGTCCAGGAGTTTGACTTCACAACTAGAAGTTCCTCTACCTGAGATTTAAGATTCTCTGAGTGTCTAGAAAGGTAGCAACTGTCTTTCTGGGCAGGTTTTGTGGCTATCAGAAAAAGCAAATCCAGGGCTGGGGGCCCCATAACAGCATCTATGGCAAGAATACTCATTGACAGATACACAAGCGAGTTGGTGGGGAGGTAGCCAGGCCTTGGCGGCGGGAGGGTCCAGCCAGCTGTGTGCACCCAGCTAACCTCCCCACTTCCCTGGGCCTCATCCCCTAGCTCAGGCTGACTCTCAGTGACCAAGGGAAGAGACCAGCCTAGGGGACTGGTCAGCACTGAGAGCCCGTGCAGGATGTGAAGAGCACGCAGCCTATGTCACCTCTGGCAGTTGCCACCAGTGAGGCAACCCTGGGAGTGTTCCAGTCCTCTACCTGTTTTAACTCATGAAAGCTCCACAGCCACCCTCTGATGCTCTTCTTGTCTCTGTTTCACACAAGGGACAACTCAGCTTCCAAGAGCAAGAGAGTGAATTGTCCAAGGTCACAAAGCCAAGAAACGGTAGAGCTGAGGTGCGGCCCAGGTCTGCTGATTCCCCAGCCCAGGCCTCATCCCCTTTTACTGTGGTAGGGCAGCAGCAGAGGAGAACTGCCTCAGGCAGGACTGTGGAAGCCCAAACCCCTGTTCCTCGCCACCAAGTCCTAACAGTCAGGGAGGACTCCAAATCTAGAAAAGTATAAAGAAGACAGCAAAGATCTCCCCTGCCCCCACTGTGAACAGTTTTCAGAAACACATGTAGCTCTTACAAAAATGATATCATGCTGCCCATGCTGTTTTATAACCTCTTTTTTTTTTTCAACTTTACAACACACTCTGAAGTTCTTTCTGCAGTGGGGAATTTAGGGCCACATCCCCATTTCTAACAATGACAGTGGGCACCACTGGATGACTTCAGTAAATGGATCTAACTAGTCTCCTGGTGATGGACAAATGGGTTGTTCCCAACTGTCCTCCTACCGTCAACAATGCTACCGTGAGCACTCTCCAGCATATCGGGGTCCCTGCCATATTCACGTGCCGGGTGAGAGGCCACATCCTTAGAGAGGCCATCTTGGACCATTGCACGTCATCCAGGCCCCCTCTCCTGTTCATATTTACAACATCACCCTGCTAATTTCCTTCACTGCCCTGATTGAGTTGCTTCTTGTGCACTTTACCTGTTTGGGTGATTGCGTACTCTCTGTCTCTCTCCGAGGCTGTGTGCTCTGTGAGGGCAGAGGTTAGCAGGGACTGGCACTTGACAAATATCCTGGGAAGGCAGGAATGCCTCTGGGGCTGGTGCTCTGTCTGCAGAGAAGGCGCCCCTGCTTCGAGGTGTGGAGATGTCCTCTGCCAAGCCATGTCCCCAGTACCAGTTCAGGGACCCAGAGATCTGCCTTAGAACTTGATGCCAGGCATGGGCTGCTTGGAGCTTCCGTGCCTGGTGCCTGACATGCTTGCCGTGTGCGTGGGACAAGGGCGTGACAGAGCAGTTCCACTGCTCACTGGCTATATGGCCTTCGGCCGGTTATTTCCCCTCTCAAGGCCTTAGTCCCCTTATCTGTAAAATGGGGCCAATACCACTGATCTCACAGGGTGGTTCTGAAGATTAAGAAAGATAATGGATGTGCTTAGCATATAGTAGGTCCTCCGGAAATGGCAGTTTGGCCCCAAATGCAGTTAGTTCAGAGTTTGTGTCTGACCCTGTTTCACCTAGGTGACCTTTTTTTATCTTGGATGATGCCTGTGTCTGCCCTGGCCTCCTTCCGCGGCCTGTCCCTAGGGATGTCCCATTCCTACCCTTCAAATGGCTAATGTTCTGCTCAGGATCAGTCTTCCAGACACATCTGTTGTCTACGGCCATGGACACCTGCCTGCCTTCCAAGCCTTAAAAATTCAAGAGGCATTGACATGTGTCTGAGGAACAGGTGCAGGGACGCCCTGCCCTTTCAGGGGAACTTCTTGGTCCCCCATCCTCAAACATGGGCTGGTGATGCTCGAGTCAGCCTGTCGGGTTTCTCGTCCCATCCCACCCACCGCCTGAGCATTGACACCATAACAAGTAACTTTTACCCCTCTCAGCCTTGATTTCCTCCTCTGTAAAATGGCCACGATAACAAAACCTGTGAGGATTCAGTAAGATAGGGTAAAACGCTCAGCAAAGAGCTTGGCATTTAGTAAGTGCTCAGTAAATATGAACTATTGGGGCGCCTGGGTGGCTCAGTCGTTAGGCGTCTGCCTTCGGTTCAGGTCATGATCCCGGGGTCCTGGGATGGAGCCCCACATCAGGCTCCCCGCTCTGTGGGAAGCCTGCTTCTCCCTCTCTCACTCCCCCTGCTTGTGTTCCTGCTCTCGCTTTGTCTCTCTCTGTCAAATAAATAAATAAAATCTTTAAAAAAAATAAATATTAGCTATTATTGTTATAACTGCTTTTTAGCCTTTTGACTATGCAATATATCGGGAAAAGTGCACAAAATAAAAAATGCTGGGGCACCTGGGTGGCTCAGTTGTTTAAGTGTCCAACTCTTGGTATCAGCTCAGGTCACGATCTCGGGATTCTGAGATCGAGCCCCACATCGGGCTCTGTGCTCAGCAGAGGGAGTCTACCTGAGATTCTCTCTCCCTCTCTCTCTGCCCCTCCCCCCACTCATGCTCTCTCTCTAAATAAAATAAATAAATCTTAAAAAAATGTTGACTGCAATAAATTATCACAGAATAAAGCGTTGTGTAGGGCGCCTGGGTGGCTCGGTCGGTTAAGCGTCTGCCTTCAGCTCAGGTCATGATCCCAGGGTCCTGGGACGGAGTCCTGTAGCAGCGGGCTCTTTGCTCAGCGGGGAGCCTGCTTCTCCCTCTGCCCCCCCCCCCACTTGTATTCATGCTCTCTTTCTTTCTGTCAAGTAAAGAAATAAAAAGTCTTTAAAAAAAAATAACGAAGCCTTGTGTAACCACTGCCTGCGTCAATGAATAAACTACTGCCCCTTTCCAATCCTTCCAGCCTCTTTTCTCCACACAGGTGATCCTTTTCCAGACTCTCTGGTGCTGGTGCTATTATTGCTAATAATAAGTAAGTGAAAAAAAAAATGTGTGGCTACTCTGTCCTGACCCATCCAGGCTCCCAGACCCCTGGCTGCCTCTGCCCTGGGTGTGGAGACTCCCCATCCGGTTTCCCGACTTTGGCTTCAACCTAATCTTTAAATAACCAGCTTGTTAGCAAAATAGCAGCAAGTAACACCTCCCTCGCTGCCGCCCGAGCCTCCATCTTTCCTACAATGCTGACGGCTGCTCTCCCAACTTGTGCCAAGGAATCCCGCTCTCCGTCACTGGGCCACACACACCAGGGGCTGCCAGCCACACTGTTATTTCAGTGGCCACGGTCCTGTCCCTCGGGCCATGCCTGGCGGGGGGGGAGGTGGGCGTGGGCACTGAATGGCAGTCATTTTCAGGAAGGACCAGAATGTCGGCGCCACGAGCCCCGGGCCCCAGGTCCATGTGCCTCAGTCTCCACATGTCTCAACCTGCCACGGGGTCACCGGTAGTCTAACTGAGTTCAGAAGAAAACAAAGCACTTAGTGCCAGGCCAGGCACATAGTAATTGCTCAAGAAATGCTTGCTGTGGTTCGGGTTGCTCCTGCTATGTATTTAGTCCCTGGGAGGACATGCAGAGCCTAGGGCACGACCAGGAGTGTCTGCAAATGATGACATCCCATAGATACAGCTCTCAGACCCTGATACCCCTATCACTGCTTTTCTCACAATAGTGTCTCAGCCAAATGCAATAGCTGCCTGTGGTCGCTAGGGCAAGCAGAGGCCAGACTGGGGGAGCGGGGTCGGGGGGCTGCTAATTAATAGGGGCATTTCCCAGTTATCAATGAGGCTGGCACCGCACGAATGTGCAGCTCCTTGTTCTCGAAGAAGCACTTCTACATACATTATGTACAGCGAACTTCATGGGTTTTTTATTATCCTATGACATTTGCATATTATACATATTTACAAGTCTCTTCCCCTCTCATAACCACCCCATCAGGGAGGCCGCGCAGCTGTTGGGAGAATTGAGACCAGAGGGCCTGCTGTCCTGCTGACCACAAGCTCTCTGGGATCAGCAGGGACCAGCAGCTGGCCCAAAGGCCAGCGGGCTCCTGGGGCCTGCTGGGGTCCGGGTGGAGGAAGGGGAGGGTCGCCTTCTCTCCTCTCCCTCTTCCTTCCTTCCACAGCTATTCACTGTGGACCCATTATATGCCAGGCACTGTGCCAGGGGCCGGCTGTCCACTGGGGAATGAAGCAGTCATATCTCACCTTTGAGGAGCTGAGGCCAGATAAGGAGGCAGATCGTAAACCAACGGTTCCATGCTGAGTGGTGGTGGGTGACCCCGGGCAAACCCCTTGAGCTCCTGTGAGCCTCAGTTTCCTCATCTGTGCACAGCCTTGGGAGGCGGCAGGAGGGTGAGATGCAGGAACGTGGCAGGTATCAGGCCCTGTAGCCAGCACCGAGTGGGGGCATGCTGTTGTGAAGGATGATGGGACCAGGCGTGGGTGCGCTGTGGCACCCTCAGATGGGTGGTCAGAGACGATACAGGGTGCTGCACCTCATCCCATTTTGGGGCTAGGCAAAGCGGGGACTAGAGGAGTGTGGGTGGAACAGGTTGGAGGGGCGAGAACAAGGGGGCTCCCCAAGATTCAGGAACTCTGATGGCCTCACCTCAGCCCCTCTGTGGCTCCCAGCATGGCTCACTGCTCCCCTTGCCTTCCTGAGCCCATGTCACCCACTGCCCTAGCCCCTCAGGTGTGGCAGGAGCTGCCTCTGAGGCAGACAGAGCCGGACTTGCTGTGCATCCTCAGGCCAATGGCTTCCCCCCCCGTAAAACAGGCGCAATCACTGTGCCCACCTCCTGGGGTGTTGGGAGGACTGAATAAGACAAGAGTTAAACTATAAATTGAGCCCAGACATATAAAAGCTCTCACTGAGGTCCCTCCGCCAGCACGTGGGTGCCGCTGGGTGGAAGGCTGGGCAACTCCCAACTGTGCAGGGTGTGGGCGGGCGGGTGAGCAGCCCAGATTCTGTGTGCCCAGGCTGCGGACGCAGTTACTTACCAACCAGGGAGCTACGTGCAGAGCGAAAATAGGAACCAGTCGGGAACCAGCAGGCGTCACCTCGGGAGCAGGCACTGGACCAAGGGCTGGCACACACATCCCTCCGGGCACACAATCAGAGGTGCTGGCAGGAAGCGGCAGTGGACAGGGGCCCTCCAGCACCCAGAGAGACCCGGTTCTGGCCACCCAGCGCCTGGCAGAGGGGGAGGCACCAGCGTCTGTAGGAATGGGGGAGAATGGCAGTGAGGAGGTGCCCAGGATAAACCCTCCATCCTGAGACCCCTGGACCGGCCGTGGGAACACTGGGGAGGGAGACACTATGGAGCAATCATAGGAACCCAAGTGTTTGTACAACGGTACATTTTCCAAAGCACTCTGGCATCCCGGCTCATGTGGGCCCCCACATTGTTTTTCAGAGGCGTATTTACATGTCATGCATATTTACGATGCCTTTCCCACCACCCACAGAATCCCCACAGCAGCCAGGAAGCTGGGGTTCCAAAGGCTCCAATCCTCCCCACCACTGTCTTGCTTCTCCTTCTTTTCCCTGGATGGGGGGGAGGCGGGGGAGAGGAATGGGGCTGGAGTAACCCAGGCCTGAGTTCAAATCCCAGTCTGAACTCACTGGGCGACCCTGGACAGGCAGCTGCCCCTTTCTGAGCCTCAGTTTCCCTGCTTGTCCCATGGGAATAAGAGCGCCTCTTCTGAGGGGTGCTACAAGGATTGAGGTCACTGTGGGGAGAACACCTGGCCTGGTGTATGTGCCTGAGAGAAACCCTCCAAAGAGGCTTTGCCCCTGTCCCCTGCACTCAGAGCAGGAGGCCCTTCCCTGCATCGCTGCCCACCACCTCCCACATAACACATCTTGTGCAAGAGGCAGAGGGAAGCCAGGTGTCCCTTTCCACCCACCTCTCCCGAACAGGTGCCACTGCTCCTGCTTGGAACTTTAAATCAGCAGGAACCAGGCCCTCCCGGGAGAAGGAGGAGGTACCTCCACTCCACATCCCCCTCCCAGGAGCCTCTTGGCTACCTTGGAAGCTCCTGCCCTCAGTCTCTCACTCTACAGGTGGAGAAACCGAGACAGAGAGGAAACTGAGCTGACGTGGGGGCAGAGAATGGAGGTGTGGGGCTAGGATCTGAACCCAAGCTTTCTACCACAGCCCTGAGAGGCACAGTGCAGTAGGAATACAGAGAAAGGGCCAGCTGATGGCGAGGAAGGGTCACCTTCCTCTTCTGGTTACCCCAAGCACCTGGAAAGCCCTCTGAACCTCCCTGTATCTGCATCCACTCTATGCCAAGCCCATAACATGTGTTCCTCACCATAGCCCTACAGTGTTATCCCTGTTTTTCAAGGGGAGAAACTGAGGCTCAGAGAGCTTTAGCAATTACCCACGGGCACACACTGAGGACGGGGCAGGGCATTCAAGGCCAAGACCCAGCACTTAACCCCAATGCTGCCCTGTCTTCCCCCGTGGAAAAATCACCAACCAAGAAAAACAGGCATAACTGTCTGGACAAAAAATATTTAAGTAGCAGAAAAAGAAAATACCAAATTTTAAAGAAATTCTGAATCAGTGGACACAATTCTTAAAGACGCATACAAGATTTCAAGATACACCATGGGGCGTGAAAATTGCCAGTGCATGGAAATCCAGTGCTTGGGAGGATGCATTCTCGACCACGTTGTCACTTGTAGCCAAGATCATCCAGAGCCAAGGCAGAGGAAGAAGTAGTGATAGCAGAGGAAAGTGTCCTGTGCAGGGCAGGAGGGTAGGGGCCCTGATCTGGGGGTTCCTCCCCCACTTTCTTGCTGCAGGACCAGAACACGTCACCTCCCAGAGTCCCCACTTTACAACAGGTGGGAGAAGCACACAGGACAGCCTCTTAGGTCCCTGCAGCTCTGATGGTATTTAAGATTGGGACTTCCAACAGGGATGAACTTTGAGAACATTATGTTAAGTGAAAGGAGGCAGTCACAAAAGGCCACATGCGGTATTTCACTTATACGAAATGTCCAGAACAGGCAATTCTCTAGGGACAGAGAGTAGATTAGTAGTTGTCGTGGGGGGGGCTTGGGAGGGGGTGACGGCTAAGTGGTTCATGGTTTCTTTGTAGAATAATGAAAATGTTCTAAAATGGATTGTGGTGATGGCTGTACAACTCTGAATATGCTAAAAACCATCAAATGGTACACTTTAATTGGGTGACTTGCACAGTATATAAATTCTATCTCAATAAACCTGTTAAAACAATCCAACACTAACAAATATTCTGCAACTTCCAAATGGGCAGCCATCCTCTGGGAACGTGCAGTTCCCTTAGCATTCTTCCGCCATGGCCTGGGAAACCAAGGAGTATTTTCCTAAGAAGCCCCCGCGCCCCCACAGACCCTCTATCCCAGAGGCCTTTGCACTTCACATTCAACCTCCTCCAGGAAGCCCTCCCTGACCTCCCAACTATGTCAGGTCCCTGGTTACTGGCTCCTAGGGCATCCTGAGTTTCTCCTTTTTGCCACTTATACTGCTACAAGACAATCACTTCCATGATCACTGGTTGACACTGCCTCCTCCATCAGACTGGGAGCTCTAAGAGGGCAGGGCCTTCATCACTGGTCATCACTGTCAACAGTGCAGTGCCTGGCATACAGTAGCTGCTCCAGAAATGTTTGCTGATTGAATGAGTGAATCAAAATTCTAGATCCTTTAATGGACACCTGGCTTCTGGTCCTGGTTCCACCACATTCTGGCTCAATGACCCTGGGCAAGTCACGCAACCTCCGAAAGTCTCCACGCCTCCTTCAGAGAGTAGCCGGGGGTAACAGGCGAACGTATGACGGGATAAAGGGATAATGGACATGGAAAGTACTTTATGAAGTGTCTCCTCCCACGGCTGCGCCTATCCCGGGCGAAGGAACCCACTCCGGCCTGAGCCTCTCTTAACACCTCTCTCTCCCTTGGCCCCCACATCCAAGCCATCAGCAACTCCTCCTGGATCCACCTGCACAGCGCGTCAAGAAGCTGACGCACCCCCTGCGCTGCTACCAGGCTGTGGACAGAGCCATCATCATCTCTTGCCTGGATCAGTCATGTCCTCTCGTCTCCTGCTTCTGCCTTTGCTCCTGACACAGAAGCCAGAGGAATCAGGTTAAAACACAAGTCAGACCCCGCCCCTCCTCTGCTCTAAGCCCTCCATGGCCTTAGTTTACCTCAAGTAAAAGCTGCTGGCCCTACAGACGCCACAGGTGACCCCCTCCACCACCTCCCATTCTCCCCTTTCCTCTTTGCCCACTTCCCCTTGCTCCAGCCTCACTGGCCTCTATGGAGTTCCCCAAATACACCAGGCATATTCCTGCCTCACAGCCTGCGCACCTGCTCTTCCTCTGCTTGGAATGTTGGTCCCCCAGATGTCTGCGCACCCTACCCCCTCACTTCCTTCAGGGCTTTGCTGAGACCTGACCTCGTCAACGAGAGGCAGTTCAGCAGAGCAGCTAAGACTCTTCACCAAAGAGCATGGGCTTGAGATAAAAATCTAGGCTCTGCCAGTTACACCCCTGAGTGAACTTGGGAAAGTTTCTTAGCTTCTCCGTGACTCAGTTGCTCCTTTCCACAACGGGTGTAATTACAGCAGCTTCCTCATAAAGCTGCTGTGGGGCTTCCATGATTCAGTGAATGTGACCTCCTCGTGGGCAGCTATCATGACCCCCCAACTGCTGCCCGCACTGTGCCCCCGCGCCCCGCACTGTGCCCCGCGCCCCGCCCACCCGCTCTGCTGCCCTCCTTGCACACGTCACCATACAACAGGGGACGTGAACGAGGAATCGATCCTGATGATCGCCCGCCCCTCCCACTAAAATCCGGGCCCCATAACGCAGACAGTTTTGTAGATTCGGTTTATTACCAGAACCCCAGTGCCTAGCCCAGCGCCTGGTGTGGAGGTGCTCAGGGAAGACTTCACTCAACAGATATTTTCAGGGCTGAATAAATATTTATTGACTAAGTGTCACAAGCTCTGGGGTTCTGTCCACAGACATTTCTGTCTCCAAGCCAGCCTGTCCCTCAGAGCTCCCAGGTCCGCCCAGCCAAATTCCTACCAGTGGCTCGGCCTGCTGCCTTGTGTATACCTCAGTGTACGTGTCCATGGCCCTGTTTGTGACCTTCCCCAGAGACCTTGCTCTCTTCCAGCATTATCTAACTTGGTACCTGGAACCACCTCCCCCTCTTTGGTAGCCAAGAAGCCAAGAGGTTCCCATGCCCCTTCCTCCTCCTTCTCGCTTACCCCTTTATATGCAAAACCCTAGACCATGTCCTATTTTTTGGAAACCTCCTATTCGTCTCTCAAATCCCCTTCTCTTTATCCCAAATCACTGTCCATCCTGGCCACCATGATCTCTCGTTCAGCCTGCTGCACTGGCCTCCTCCAGCAGCCCAGGCCGCCTGCTGCCTCCCTGGGCTCACCTTCTGTGCTGTAGCCGGGAGGATCTGTTCAAAACACACGGGGAAACAAATGAAGGCCTGGCTCTGCAGGCTTGAAAAGCCTAGGTCCCCACTGACTCAAAACAACAAACTGACTGGGGCCTTTCAAGAGAATTCACCCCAGGGCGCCTCACATAATGAAAGGCCTCCCCATCTTTGCCACCCCAGGCCCAGGTAAAATGGTATCTGTTGTACAAAAATTTAATTTACCAAATGGATTTGCACAGGACCCTTAAGCTTAATAAATATTTGTGGAGTGGAATTGAAATTAAAAAATAGTTTAAAGAATAGCATTTATAGAGTCCCACAGGCACGGGGGCCTTCCCACACCCCCCGTGTCTGGTGTTCTCCTCTCTGCAAACCAGGTAGGTGTTGTTGACTCCAGTTTCCAGATGAGGTAAATGAGGCCCAGAGAAGGGAGGTCACTTGTCCGAAGTGACACAGTTCCCAGATTCCCCCAGAGTCCTCCCAGGCCCTGGAGGCTGTGCAGCTGGGGCAGGGAGGCTGGAGTGTCGTTGGCCAGGGCAGAGGAAAGGCGTTGACCCTCCTGTTCTCTAGCTGCTGGCCACCGGCCTGAGGCCCTCAGAGCCCACAGACCTTACTTGTCCATTCCCGGCTCCCTGCCTTTGCCTGTGTGGTTTCCCTGCTCAGGGTAACCACTCCCCAGGCTGGTCAAAACCAGCCTGCCACCCTTCACAGTCACTTCCAGCACTGAATCTCCTGCCTGTACCCGCTCCTCATTGGCTGCCCCCAAACACACCACCTGCAATGATTTATGGATGTTCTCACCATGGCAGGGCACACGTCCCTCCTGGCTCTTCTGCCCCCAGGGACCATGTTTCCACTGCCTCCTCTGAGAACTCGTCCTCCGACCCTCAGTCCTGAGTCTACACTGACCTTCCCAGTCTCTCTGTGTGGCCTGACCTTGCCCCTGAACCTGACCAAGGCTCACCTCCCCAGCTGCCTCCTGGACTTTCTCTCCATTGACCCCTCAGGCCCCCATGTCCAAAAAGGATCTCCTCCCCTTCTCCCCCAAACCACTCCTCCCTGATAATGCCAGGGTCTTCCCAAGCCTCCAAGCTAGAAACTTGGACATCACTCTGGACCCCTGCCTGCCCCTCAGCCCTCCCAAGCCTTGCTGATTCTGCCCTGAGATGTCTGTCAAACCACTGCTTCTCTCCAAGCCCACTGCTCTGTGCTGGGTTCAGGACCCCTCTCCGCTCAGGGCATCTGGGTACAAGCCACTCATCCACCCACACACCCATCCATGCCACCCACTTTCCCAACCATCCACCATCTATCTACTTGCCCCTGACTCGCCATCCATCCACTCTAGCCATCCCTCCATTTACTCACTCACCCACCCTCCCATCCACCACCCATAATTTACTGAGCCTTCTAGTGCTCCAAGCCACATGCTGGGTGCTGTGACTCAAGGATGACTTAGACCCAGCCCTTGGCCTCCAGATGCTCACACCAGAATTGGGTCTTGAAAGGTGAATACGAATCTGTGGAGGGTGGAGGGAGGTTGGGGAGGGCATCTAGGTCAAGGGAGAAACAAGGGAATAGGCACAGGGTGTCTGAGACACTTAACCAGACAGGTGGGAGTAACAGAGCTGAAGGTGGAAGGGCCAACTGAGGCTGGCTCTGCAGGGGCCTTCCAGACCAGGCAAGGAGTTTGTACTTTATCCAAAGCATGGACTCGAGATACACAGCCTGGTCAGACCCCAGCCAGCTCTCTCACGTAGTAGCTGTGACCTTGAACAAATGACCGTAGTGCTCCCCATCTATAAAATGGGGATAATGATATACCTATTACAAAGGACTAAATGAGCTAATGCGTACACATATTATGTCTCTTAGCAGAGTTTCTAGTATATAGAAGATGCTCAGCAAATATAGTCACTATTATTGCTCATATTTTACTCATTAATATCCTCCAGTCAGCTGGTAGACAATAGAGTGCTTCACAGAGAGAAAGTCCATGCTAATCTAGATTGCAAAGCTACCTCCTCAGCAGTGGGAAGATCTGGAATGAGCTTTATTGCCCCTGCCCAGCCCCAGCGTCACCAGCTCTAGCCTTGCCCTCCTCTGCGGACTGCCCCCAGCCAGCCATGCCCGTCACTGCCCCAGACTGGCTCCTGAGCCTGGATGAATTCCAGCATGCCTTGCCCCAAGTTTTGAGGAGCATAGGTAGTTGAGCTCCAAGATCTAAGGGCCTGGGCAGGCTTCCCCACCGAGAGCTTTCCGATCCGTGCGACCTGTTTGCTCTCTCACACAGCTCTAGGGGACGGCTCCCGCTCCTCGCTGAGTGGTGAGAAGCCCTTTCTACAGCTCTCTCCTCTCACCTTCATGGCCCTGTACTGGAGTACACCCGCCCATTCTGCAGACGAGAATACTGAGCCTCTGAGAGGAGACAGAAGTGCCTTTGCTTCAGTCTGCACGAGTAACGGCTGAGCAGGGCTGAGCAGGGCTCCAAACTCTGGTCTTCAGAGCCCCAGCTCTCTCCCTGAAATCTTGGAAGCACCACTGTCCAAACACCCAAATTATCAAGGCCCAAGATAATGCTTGGACATGAATTTTCAAGGTACTGAGGGACTGTCTGCAAGGATGGAGATGTTCTCACGTGCACTGTCCAATAGTAGCCACAAGCCCCACGTGCCTACTGAGGGCCCCAAATGTGACCAGTACAACTGAAGAATTGAATGTTTAATTTAATTTTAATATTAATTTTATTTTTTAAATTAAAAAAAATTTTTAAATTTTTTTATTTTTTATATAGAGAGAGAGAGAGAGAGAGAGAGGGAGAGAGAACAAGCAGGGGGAGCGGCAGGCAGAGGGAGAAGGAGAAGTGGGCTCCCGGCGCGGGACTCGATCCCAGGACCCTGGGATCATGACCTGAGCTGCAGACAGACGCTTAACTGACTGAACCACCCAGGCGCCCCGAATTTTAATACTAATTTCATAGCCACTCATCGCCTGTGGCTGCCCTATTGACTAGCACAAGATAGCTGTTAGCAACCTCACTGAGATGCCCTTCCAGATGCTCACACTTCTTAAGCCACAACTCACAAACCATTTTGTCATTTCGTTAGAAAGATTTCTACCCTGTACCACCCCATCAGGTGGCACTGAGGCTGTCCAGCATCCACAAGTTAACTGCTTCTTTATAATTCAAGGTCGTTCAAGAACTAGTTGTCCAAACTCCTGCTCTGGGCCAGGCACCAAGCCAGACGTGGAAAACTGACACACCTGTCCCTCTCCCCAAGGAGCTCAGTCTAGTGGGGGGGGACATGTCCTACACTAGGGTCTGTGACAGAGCAGATGGGTGCAAGGACAAGGTTTGTACACAGTCTGGAGAGCTGAGAGGACAGAGTAACTGACCTAGTGGAGGAGTCCAGGGAGGCTGCCCTGAGAAGGGGACACTGACACAGCGTCCCGGCATCTTACAACCTGGAAGCCATGTTCACGTCCACAGTGTCTTTGGTGCCTCACTATCGCCCCGAGAGGAAGTTCCGCCTGGCCTGGATTCTGGTTTTCTGTGCACTAGATTCACATCAGCACACACTTCTGGAATGAGCACTGAGTGTGGGCCACAGCCTGAAGCCTTGAGATGTGGAAGCCGAGACCCCCACAATGAGTGATGGCAGAGCCAGCTCAGACTCCCAGGCCAGTGCTCCCCTGAATCTTCCACTGCTGCTTCTTGGGAGGGTTCATCCGGGACCCAGCCAGCTGGTGCCCAAATTTGTTTCCAGTCGAGGACTTAGAAATTAGATAGTCTCTGAATCCTCTGAAGGTCCAGTTTTGTGAACCCCTAAACTTTGTGGCAGCTCTGATGGGACCCAGTGGCCCCCTTACTGGCCATCTGGCCTCTCCTTGGCCCGGCTGACTTCCGGAGGCTATGGGAGATTTTCAGTTTAATGACATCTCCCCGTAATGCCTTCCTTTCTATCCGGCACTCTCAGGGCCCATGTGTGCCTGCCCTACTTTTCCTTTCTCTGACTCCTTCTCTGAGCTCAGGGTTGGTTCATTCTGTCCTCCTTTGCACTCCCTGCAGGCGCTCCTGTCTGTGGGGCCCAGGCAGCTCCAGCCCTGCCATCCCCCCTCATTAACACTGAGCCCAGATGGTCCCTCGTGCAAAGCCTCGACTGGCCTGGAGCCCCTCTGATTCCTCATGATGCCTTTGGAGAAGGCAGAGAACACTGTGTCCCACAAACATTTCTTGAGCCCCTCGTTTGTGTGTGGCCCCAAGCCGGGGCAAGCTGAGAGCAAGGAGATGAACGAGTCAGTGGAAGTGGCAAATATGTAAATAGCACAGCAGTCCAATGTGACAGGAGCTGCCCTGGAAGGAGGCCCAGGGGCCCCCGGGAGCCCTGACCAGCCTGATTAGAAAAATGACAAAAAGGAGGTGAGACTCGGGCTGGGCCTCGGAGGATGCATAGGTGTCTACTAGGCAGACAAAGTGCAGAAGGGAGTTGGTGGCAGGAGGAAGAGAGACAAAGCATGCCATTCTGGGGAACTGTGAGGAACTCTGCACAGGTTGGGGGGGGGCTGGTGTCTGGGCTCTGGGGAAGAAGGGAAGGAGGGGAAGGGAGCCAGGGCTGGAAACACAGGTCGGGACTTGATCACGAGGGTCCTGCAATGCCAGTCCATGGAGGGTGGCCTTTACCCCAGGAGCAATGGGGAGTCCAAGGGCTTAGCAAGTCTGAGTGGGAGCAAGATCACCCAGCAGCTATGTGGGGCAGCCTAGAGGCGGCCGCTGTGGTCTGGGTGATTGCTGACAGGGGTTTACCTAGGACAGGGGCACTGGGGCTGGGCGCCAGCAGACTGAACCAGGAGACAGACTGTAAGATGAATCAGACTTGGGGCTGATTAGATGTGGAGGATGAGGTAGAGGGAGGAGTCAGGGATGACTTCCAGGTTTCTGTCCTGAGTGACTGTGGGGATATATTGAATACTAAGCTTCTGGTTATAATACCATAAATACTTTGGGCTTGTGGGCCATTTGGTGCTCCAAAGCTGTCAAAGACAATACATAAATGAATGGGTATTGCTGTGTTACAACAACAATTTCTTTTATAAGAACAGGTTGGCCATGGCCAGAGTTTGCCAACCTCTGAGCTATAAACAACAATAACAATAACAACAACAAAAGCCATCTCAAGCTTTAACAATAAAATGGGTTAACCCACATAACTGAAAAAGTTCAGAATTTGGGTGGACTTGCACAGTTCAATCAGGGTTTTGATTTTGCCAGAGCTTACGTGTCCTGAATTGCGATCCTCTGCTATTCCTGAGTCAACCCATTTTTGCTGGTAAAATAACTTTTATTTTTAAGGTTAACTAACACTCCATGAAGACTTGTAGGTGAAGGTTCATAACAGCATTACTCGTAATGGCCAAAATTTCAAATGCCCATCAACTAGTCAACAAATAAACAAAATATTATATATGTATTATGTTATATACATGAATACGTATGTATGAATGTTCCATATATGTATCTCATACCATGCACTGTTACTCAGTATTAAGAAGGAACAAAGCACTGACAGGGGCAACAACAGAGGGATGGACATAAAAACCAATATGCTGAGTGGAAGAAGCTAGACCTAAAAAAGTCTACGCATGTTCCCATTTAAATGAACTTTCTAGAAAAGGCAAAACCAGAGACAGAAAGCCACTCAGTGGCTGCCTGGGGCCTGGGGCAGGAGTCGGGACTGACTGCAAATGTGCCCAAGGAAATTTCGGGTTGTGGTAATGGCTGGATACTGTATACATTCATAAAACTCAAAATGAACACTTCAGCAAACTTTATGGTATATAAACTATACCTCAATAAAATTGTTTTTTAAAAAGGCTGATGGGGACAAAGGGGATGTCGTGGCATAGCCACCAGGGTCCGCCCAGAGGACAACGGTGCCACTTACTCGCCAAGGGACAGAGTGGCAAGGGCAGGCCTGAGGGCAAGTGCCAAGGTCACTCTGGACACCCTAGGTAGGAGGTGCTTCTGGGGCATCGGAGTGACGTCCAGGAGAGCTCCGGGGAAAGGCCAGGGACAGAGCTGGGGGTGTGGGGACTGTGGGTGATCAGAGGGACACCGGAGCGGTGGCAGTTGAGTCCCCTGGAGAGGGTGTGGCCTGAGAGAAGGTGCAGGGACAGAGCCCTGAGAAAGACATTCGGGGGACCAGAGGAGGAGGAAAAGCTGCAAAGGCTGGGATGCAGCAGCTAGGGAGGCAGGGCTGCCGGGGCCCAGCGTGCCGGGGAGAGTGTACTGCCCAGAGTCTGGGGCAGGTGCGCATGAGAAGTGGCCACCAGGTGAACCATGGGAGGTCTCTGTGGCTTTGGTGAGAACAAGGACCACGGAGGGGTGGGATGTGATCCAGGCTGCAGAGGGTGAGGAATAAACGAAGTCTGGGAGCATCATCAAAACCCCTGAGAAGCTCAGCTGAGGGGAGAAGGAGGGAGCGCGGTGGCTGGGGCAGTGCAGAAGCAGCCGGGCAGGGAGGTTGGAGACAGAGGACATGGTCTACACTCCTGACAGGTGTAGCTGAGAAGAGGAGGAGATGTGGCAGTGCGGGGGCAGATGCAGCCGTTCCAAGCTCCATCACACACGCCTGGAACCAGGCAGCCTGCCCCGAGGCCCGGGGAGGTGGCTCTCAGTCTCCTAGGTGTTGGTGTTCTGGTCTTTTCTCCAGCCTCCCCCCGCAACCCCCCAGAGGGCCCTGGCCCTCTGAGACAAATTCTGTGTGCGCTTTGCGAGAAATATCAGTGGGAAAGCTCTCGGCATTACCTGCACCTAAGCTCGGGCCTCTCCTCCTCCAGCCAGATAACCCAGATGCCCATCCGCCCAGAGGGCATGGGACAGGTACCTGTCAAAGGCCTCCTATTTTTCCAATTGCACAAACAGTGTTTAGGTTGCTCTTCCCCACAGCCCTGACAGGTTGTCATCATTACATCCATCTGGCTGACAGAAAGAATGAGACTCAGAGAGGTTGCGTGGCTCACCTAAGGTCACACAGCAAAATGAGTGGTAGAAGTGGGGCTGGCACCCAGGTCAGCCTGCCTCAAGAGCCTGCTCCTTTTGTCCCACAGACCCTTGACAAAGGGCGTGGAAAACAAAAAAGGAGGGTGGGAGGGATGAGGGAGGGCAGGGCAGTGTTCTGAACTGCAAAGGGCTGGACCCAGGTTCAAGCCTCAGATCTGCCCCAGCTCTTGCGGCCAGGGCCAGTCACTCTCCCACACAGGCCTCAGTTTCTCCAGCCATACAATGAGCTCTTAGGCCCTCGTGGCTGCCCCACACGGAGTTCTGGGACCAGGTGCTTACTGGAGACACTTCTGCCTTCTATCATAGAAACAAAAAAATGTCACTAGCAAGGTCAGCAGCAGACCAAGGCCGTAGTGTTAGGGAGAAGGCAGAAGGGGGCTACTCTACCATGCCGGGCCCTGGAGGAGCCTCACCAGAAAATACAGCCCAGCCCAGCCCAGACGCTGGCTCAGCCACTTTCCTGGAACAAAGACTCAGCCTGAGGTCACGGTGCTGCTTCCAGGAGCCACCCCCTTCTCAGCCATCCCAGCAGGACCTGCCATGGGCTGCACAAATCCCTCCTCTTTCTCGGCTGTGGCTGCCCTATTTGTAAACTCCTCCAGAGAAGCAGCTCTCTGGGCCAGCTTTCTTCCCACCCTCAGCTCTGAGCTCACCAGGACCCCTGCCTACCCCTCCTCCCCATCTCCCACAACTGCAGGCCCCCTGGAGCCTCCTGGCTGTCCCAGCACCTCCACGGGAGATGGCTGAAGGACGACCCATTAGAGTCAGAGTCAAGATCTTCCAAAAGGAATCAGAGGCCCAGAGAGGGTAGGTGTCTAAGCAAGGCCACACAGCAGACAGGGGGGGCCAGCACAGAACCTGAGCCTCCTGACTCCCCAGCTCAGGTGGCCCCTCCCAATGGTTTTTATGACAGGAAAGCTTTTTTATTCTTCTTCATGTCCCTATGTTTATAACTCAGACCCACCCCCTGATTTTCAGTTCACCGGACACATTTCCAGTCAGCCAAATGTTACTCCCTGAAATGACCATGAGGGACCCTGGCTCGGTCCCCTTTTCTGCCAACACAGGTGACCTCATTCAGCCTTGTGGATTTTAACACCAACTTCTCCCTCTTTCTCGCTCTCTCCCTCTCTTCCCCTCCCTTCACCTCTCCCTCCTTCCTACTCTCTCTCCCCACATTCAATCCATCAGCTTGTCTCTACCTTCAAAATGTCTCCAGAATCCAACCAGTTCTTGCTACCTCCACCTCTGCCCCCGGTCCCAGCCTCCCCATGACCTCCCTGCCTCCTCACTCTTAGGTCCCTTCAGCCTGGCCTCCACAAAGCAGCCGGAGGGTCCTATGAAGATACAAGTCTCTGCTCAAAGCCCTTGGTGGCTCTGACCTCACTCAGAGTGAAAGCCCAAGGCCTCGCTTTGGCATTCAGGGCCCCCCCACACCTGGCCTCTGACCTCACCTCCCACCACTCTCCTCGCCGACCCTGTGTTCCTCCACACTGGCCTCCCAGCTGTTCCCTCGGAACTCACAAACATCCCAGGCCTTGCTGTTTCCACCACCAGGAGCATCCCTCCCCAGATAGCCACATGGCTCCTGTCCTCCTCACGCCACCTTCTCAGAGAGGCTGTCCTGGACCTGGGCCCAACCATCCATCTCACCCGCTCATCATTCTCTAACCCTTCACCCTGCTTTGTAGCATGTATCGCCCCCCTCCCCCACTGCAGTACATCATACTTACTGCCTGGCTCGGATGAGCCCATCCCTAAAGTACGCCCAGGAAGGAAGACAGTCTCTTTTCCCTACTGATATACCTGCAGCCCCCAGCCCAGGGACTGGCACGCAGGAGGTGCTCAAAACGAAGGAATGACACCTAGCCCCTGACCCACTGCCTTGAGGCATGCCTGCCATTTCCAGCACCATTGCTGTGGCAGGCCGGGCCCTGCCAACTGGGGGGCCAGCATGAAGATGAGTGATCCCAGCAGCAGCGGCAGGCGCTGACCCCTCCTCTGTGCCAGGCCTTCGGTCCACCCAACTCTGGGGACTCTCTTCTATTATCCCCATTTTACACAGGAGCAACCAGAAGCTCTAAGCAGTGGAAGGACTTGCCTGAGGTCAGACAGCCAGCAGGTGTCAGAGGTGAGATTACAACTTAGATCTTTTGGGCCCACAGACCCCACCCCCAAACCTGGCTGCCCTGGCCTGGCATCTGACCCGTCAGGCCTTCAGGGGTCCTACGTGAGGGGCTCATGGTGTTACCAGGGGACAGGCAGGGTGGCACCCTGGTGGCAATGCTCCCCCCACACACACTCATGACTGGCATCTGGGGGCAGCAGAGGCCTCATACCCAAAGGGGGAGAGGTCAGACAGTGAGCGACTACATCCCCCTCTGGCCTCTGCAAAGGGGAGACAGAACCCCCTAGCACACATCACCTCCCTGTCATCTGCTGTTGGGAAGCATTTAATAATCACCAACTGTGTGCAGAGGCCTGTGCTGATGCTTGTGGGAACAAAGGGATGTTACCACCCGTCCCCTCCCACCTGCTGGTACAGTGGGGAAGCCCCTTGCCAGCCTTCATGTCATCGGATTCTCCCCACAGACATAACAGGTGAGTAATATCAGGCCCATTTTACAGACTAGGAGAGTGAGGTACACATTTTTATCAGGCACTTGTAAGTCTAGGCATCTGAGGAAGCTAAATTCTGAGTCTCAGGAGCATCAGGATGGTGCAAGTGCTAGCAAAGGGAGGGAATGTCCCCAGGGCCAGGGGGGTGGATGAGATCACAGAGGGCCACCTCTGCGGCCCTTCCCAGAAGGGACTGTCCTCACCATGATGCCAGGCCCTTGTGTCCACCTCCCCAAGCCCCCTGAGACTCTCATCCACTACCTCAGTTGGGCCCCCACATCCATGAGGGGACTGCTTCTCCGGTACATGAGAAACGGGTATCAAGAGTGAGATGGGGCCAACCAGGCCCAAGGTCAAGGTGAGGGAAGGGGACAAACCAGGCATGGCACATGCCGGCCTCCTGCCTCCCTATGCAGATTGCTTTCCTGTCCCCAGGTACCTCCTCCAAGCAGCCACTTGGGACCTACAGGCTGAAAATGTGGCAACCATGAGTCGCTGGGCTGAGGGGCTGGTGTGAGCACCACTGTGCCCAGTGGGGTTGCTCCTCCAGGCGCAGGAAAATGGGGCTAGGGTGGTGAGGACATCGGGGTGCAATCCATTTCCTGGAGATGCTGGGGATGCTGCTCTCCTAAAACATGTTGGAGAATCTAGCTCCCCAAGAAATAGCTATTATTTATTGATGCAATGACCATATACTTAATTACCCAAACCAGGACACATATAAGATTGAAAGGGAAGCTGTTAATAATTACTCTAAGGCTGACCTGGGAAAATCATGACATGGGCACATTCTTTGTGGACCACCTACTATGTGGCAGGATGAATGCTGAACAGTTCACGTGTCCCATCCCTTTCTCTCCTCACCGTGACCCATGGAAAGATACTGCAGCCACCCTTGCCTCCTCCCTGTTCCTCTATCATGCCTGAGTTTCCACCACTTGAGTCCCTGCCTTGGGCTATGGTACCGAGAGCCCCAGTTACAAGACATAACCCCTCACCTCCTGGACCCCTTGCCTACAATAACCCATTTTCAGCCACTGTGACTTCAGCATGGATTCATTTCATAGGGAATACATTTCAAGGTCAGGGTGTAAATGAGTTTTAAGAGGACAGAGGTGGGTGGGGAAGCCCTGGGGCTGAGGAGGGGGATAATTGGGGTTGGGGGTGAAACAAATGGGTCCCAAGACGTTGGCGGGATGGAAGGAAAACAGAGAAAGGGAGTAAAGGGGATTGTATAAGACATAGCATTCAAGGCCCTTGGTAATCCAGACAAACCCCACCTACTCCTCTGAATATACCATCTACTCCCTCATCCCACACCACACACCAGGCACAACCTGTTTTTCCTGCCTCCATCACTTTGTGCGTGCTGCTCCCCCATCCATGATGCCATCTGCCAATCTCAGCTGGGCAACATCCTCCCCACTCTTCAAGGCCTGGTAGAAACACCATTACCCCCAGGAGGCCTTCCCTGATGGCTCCTCTCTGGAGTTTGCCCCTCCCTCCTCTGAGCCCAGCACCTTGCTCAGGCTTCCCCAGGTGGTGGAATGAAGCCCAAAGTCCTGCTGAGAATGAACAGGGCCATCTCATCGGCCCGCCCCACCCACGGCTACAGGGCAGTTCATCACTGAACTCCTCAAGGCAGCCACAACAGCTTCCCACCACGGATGACAAGCATGGGGTGCCCATAACAATGCAGACCCTGGACTCTGTCCAGAGAGGTTCAGATCCCTGGAGTCTTAACTGGGCCAGGGATTTGCACTGTCAAGTCTCTCCAAGGGATTCCAGTGCATGCTGAATTTTAAGGCCTTCTGAAAAAGCAGGTGAGCAGTACATGTCCACTAGAATGAAAAAAAAAAGTAATAGAATTAGGAAGCAGTTGCCTCTGATATCCTGAAGGAAAGGATAAAGCCCTCCGGTGAGGGCTGGCAGGCAGATTCTGCTCAGTCATTCACCATTTATTTTAGTATTTTTAAGTAAACTTTACATCCAACATGGGGCTTGAACTCACAGCCCAGAGATCAAGAGTTGCATGCTCTACAGACTGAGCCAGCCATTTATTAAGCACCCACCAATCAGTAACAAAGACAACAGCCGACACTGACCAGCATTCATCATGTGCAAGGCTCAGTCCTCATACCATCTGAGCAAATCTTCAGACAATCCTATGGGGCAGGTGCCATCATTCTCCCTATTTCACAGATGAAGAAATTGAGGCTCAGAGAAAAGTGACCTGCCTGAGGTCTCACAGCCGGTAAGTGCAAGAGCTGGGATTTGAACCCAGGTCAGCTGGCCCTAGAGTCCACACTCTAACCACCTCAGTGTGCACCAGCCCTGGGATATGGCCATGAACAAATGGCCCTGTCCCCAGTTTGTCTGCTAGCAAGGAAGAGACACCAAACACACAAACAACGCATACTTTCAAATTATGACACTTGTGAGATAGGAAAATAAGTGATTCTTCCAGAAGACAATTACTTGGTGGTGGTGGGGGGCAACCTACTGCAGATCTCCCTGAGGATGGTCCCTTTGCCTCAGTTTTCTCATCTATATAATGGAGCAGTGGGGCCAGCTGGTCCCTAAGAACTTTCCAGCCGGCACATCCCAGGAATCCAGCCTTCTTTTCTCTGAACCTTTTTTCCTCTTCTGTACGGTGGACGGGAAGGAGAGCAGAGTCGTGACCCCAGGACCTTTCAAACTCAGCCCTTGGGCTTCCCAAGACCAAGTCAGCCTGGTGTTGTTGGAGCCGGGTCTTTGGGAGTGCACCTGCCACCCACTGTCATAGTGATGCCAGAACCTAGGATGGGGCTGTGGTGATGCTGGGACCTGGAAGTGGTGCCTTGGCTCCTCCCCTCCCAGAAGGAACCGCCTCCATGTCCAGCAGACTCACTGAGTCAGCGGAAGGGATGACACTTGGCTTTGCTAATTCATCCAGAGCCCTGCTGTCTCCACATGGTTAGGATGAGGTGGAGGGCCCCAGCCCCCTGAAGAGTACCTGCCACCCAGGGCCCCAGGCAGAGCTGAGGGCAGTTCTGTCACTCAACCAGGGAGGCAACCCAACCGAGTGCGCTGTCCGCGGTGCTGAAACGCCAGCGAGGCTCTTGAGGCTGGATCCCCTTCCCCATGGCAAACACTTCAAGGAGCCAGCTCTGCTGGGGGCTGGGAATTCAGGAAGGAAGATGAGTACCTAAGGATAGGCAGAGGACTATGACCAGTTGGGCTCCACATTTCCCAGCAGTGTGATTTCAGGGGAGCCCTTTGCCTTTCCCTTAATGTAAAATGGGGACAGTAACCATACTGACCTCGTGAATCTGAAGTGAAGAGTGAATGCAGATGCAGTACATGGTGCATAGAGGGGCCCAGTGAATGCTGGCTATTACTGTTAGCTTGTGTACCTGTTATTTTGAGAGGCTAACTGTAACTGGGTGTCTGCTGTGTGCCTGGTCTTCCAAGAATTTTACCTGCTTCTGCTCACAGAAGTCCTATAAACTACTACTAAAATGGGAATAAGAATACAGACGAACATTCTGAAGCACAGACAGGTGAAGTCAGTTGCCCAAAATCACAGAACTAGTGAAGTGGGGAGCGGAGATTCAGACTAGCGAACCTTGCAAACCGCTGAATCTACCCCACTCCACTCCTACTGTCCAGATGGGGAAACTATGAACCAGGACCGGACAGAGTCCTAACTTATCACAAGTCCCCAGAAAACCCAGGGTCCCACCTCTCAGTCAGATCTCTTCCTACTGCTCCAAGCCAGGCTCCCCCCAGCAAGGTGAACAGGACACCCCCATGCCCAGGTCAGCTAGAACTGCAGGCAGGCAGCTCCCTCCATGGTGATCCCTCCGTCCTGCTGGAGGGTTCTCTGTCAAAGGCAGAGACATGAAGTGGCCCAGAGACAATGTGTGTCAGCTGCAGCCACAGGCTAGCAGCCACTCTGCGCCTGCCAGTGCCCTTGCCAGCAGGCACCCGAGTGCGGGGGGGGGGGGGGGGGAGGAGGGCAGGGCCAGAGCAGCACTGCTGGGGCCCCTCTAGTTCTGGCCTGGTTTCCCAGCACAGAGAAAACCCAGACATGCACCCAAGCTGTTTCCGTCCCAAATTTCCTGCTGCGTGAAGTGCATGCATGCAAGCATGCACTCACAGATATAGTTCAAATCTGCCCAATAGGGGGCTCCTGCAGCCTGAAAACCCCAATTTTTTTCCTTGAGGAGGTACAGCCTTTATCTCTGGTGGGGATGAGGGGCAAGTGAGGGACTACGGAGTGGTGGAACCCAGAAACCTGGCTTCCTACCCTAGCTCTGTTCCTTCTAAGCTGGGTGACCTTGAGCAAGTTAGAAAGTTGGTCTGATGTGGTATTGCCTCTATGAAACAGGGTTTCTGGGCCTTGGTGTGAGGCATCAAGCGGAGCATGGACTGGAATGGGTTTTGAGACATCAGAATTGGTCACTGCCCACAGGGGGGTGAGAAGCTGAAAGGAGAAATCCCAGGGACAAATCCCAGCTCCAGGGTTGGGTCCTCCTTAGCCACTTTTACCCCAAAGTCTGCAGTGGCCGCCTTCCCAGGCCCCCCTTTTCCCACATGCCCCCCCCAATTCTCTTTCACATAGAGGTGGGAGGTGTGTTTGGAAAAAGTAAAGCAGAGCTGCTTGCACACTGCTAGAGCCTTCCCAGTGCACTTAGGTAAGAGCCACACTCCTGACTGGGGCCCATAAAACCTCATGGGGTCTGATGAGCCCCTGATCCCTTGCCAGCATCAGCTCCCCCTCCTCACCCCCTCATTTAGCCCCAGCAGCCACCTGTCCTCCTTACTCTTCCCTGAACCAACCAGCCTCTGTCCCATCTCCTAGCTCATGGTCCTGCTGGTCCCCCCACCTGGCTCAGTCTCCCCAGCATTCACATGAATGACCGGTTCCTCTCATCCCTCAGGGCTTAGCATAAGTGTCACCTCCTTTGAGAGGCCTTCCCTAGCCACCCTGAAGTCTAAAGTCCTTTCCAGCACCACACAATGGCTCTGGCTTTTGGTTTCTGCTGCCAGTCAGAGGAAGAAGCCTCTCTGCTGGCAAATAACAGTACAAAATGTGTGCTCCAGGCAGCTTGGGGTATGCCTCTCTCCGGCTGCAAGTGGCAGAGTAACAAGTCCTGACAATGAGGAATCCCTCGGCTGAGTGGCCTTGGGCATGTCACCTGCCCTCCATGAACCTCAGTTTCCCCACCAGGACCATGGGGCAGAGAAGCCAGCATCTGAACCCCTTCCAGTTGGCCGTGGTAGCCTCCTTCCAGGCCCCGCCTTGCACTGACCCATTTTTCTGAGGCTTCTCCGAGCTCAGACAGTTGCTCTCTGAGGGCCCCCATCCCATAAATCACAGCTGATTTCACGGAGCAGGGCGGCTGCTGGAGCCCAGGCATCTTGTGGCCATTAATCAACATTGGCAGGATTGAGGCTGTTGCAAGGCAGCTTTGCAGGAACTGGGCCTGGCCTTCAAGGCCGGGGAACTTGGCAGGCTGAAGTGCCCAGCCCCTCACAGCCTCCCCTGACCCTGACAGGTCCCCACGCACCTGTCTCCCCCGCCTTCCCCACTCCCCATTCAGTCAACAGGTACTCCCATTACTCCTTGTGGAGTCACCCCTTCAGCTTCCCAGGTCCTCACAGTGTGCAAACAGACAGGAACGATGCTGTACCCCCACTTTATCAAAGAGGAGTCTGAGAGGAGGAGTGACTTGCCCAAGGTCACACAGCAGGTGTGTGGAGGTCCTTGGATCTAAAGCTTCTGATCTTTGCCCCTCTCACTGGGGAGACCCCAGCCCAGGGAGAGGAAGTGGGGCAGCACGCTGAGCCACCACCCAGCTCCATCCAACCCCAGGAAGACTCCAGCTGGCTGCTGTGTCTGTATTCACAGTCCCCTCTCCTGACTTCAGGGGTCCGTTCCAGCTGCCAGGGGTTCCTGGGAAATTAAACCTCTCCTCCCGATGTCCTGGGTCCAACAGGCTGCCTCTGTTCCCCCTCTTCAATCTGCTCAAAGAAATGAGAAAATCGAATGCAGTGTCCCTGGGGAGCTGAGCCCGTACTGCCACCTGGCAGGAAGGCAGGAGGCTGTCATGGTCCCGCCAGGTGCTGAGGACAATGCCCCAGCAGCATCTAAAAGGCCCAAAGATGAAAGCTGTGGTGACAGGCCAGCTCTTCCCTCAATGTCTGAGTGACTGGGAGAAGCCTGGCTTCCCATCTATTCACCCAACCACTATTTATCTAGTGCTTACTGTGTGCACCTACTGTGTGCGTCAGAGTAGAGGGAGCACGGGGAGAGCCCGGGGGCCTATGCGTGCAGGCTCTGGGCAGAAGGCCCCCATCAAATCCGCCTCCTCCCTGCAGGAGCCTCCTGTTTCCTCTTCTCTAAAACGGGAATGAGGGAAACCATGCCGAACTCCCGGGGTTACTGAGGGACGGCAGGCTTACGAATGTGGTTGCATTGTGCCTGGCACACAGTACACGCTCAGTAAGTGCCAGGTATTTCCACGTCGCTGCTGGTCTATGCCAGGCACCGGGTAAGAGCACTGGACAAGACAGACGTGGACTCTGAGCTCACAGAGCTTACTTTCTAGCAAAGACAAGAGACAAAACTGGTCAAATATAAGTGGTAATAAATGTCCCAAGGGCCTGGGACTGAGAAAACTAGGGGGCTGAGACAGGGTCACAGAAAGTCCCCCTCTGAAAAGGACAGCATGCTGAGAGCCTTGATAGGTAAGGACTGGGGAAGTGTTGTGAGCAGAGGGGACAGTCAGGCAAGACCCCTGAGGTAGGGAGCAGCTTGGTATAGTGTTCAAGGACCCGAAAAAAGAGCTGCTGTAGGCAGGGAGGACCGAGCAAGGGCGAGTGTGTTCCCTCTGGGGCCTCAGTTTCACTCTCTCTGCAAGAGGGCATGCAAGGACTTCCAGGCTCCCCAGAGCTACCACCGGAACTGGAACGGGAACACGGAGGAGCCTGGGGGAGCAGTGGGAGGTGCTCTGGGAGGCCTGGCCCAAACTGCTCGAATGTGACCTTGGCCTTGTCCCCTTTCCCTTCACCCCCTAGGGCTGACTCAAAGCTACGAGTGGTGCCTGACTCACTACTTCTCCGTGACAGCTAATTATGCCGCCCCCTCCACCCGCTGAATCTCAGCACCTGCATGAAGCACTTTGGCTCCTGACCCCCCTCATGGATCCAGCCTCCTGACAGCCCCCTGAGGGGCCAGGCCTAGGTGGAAGACCACCTGGGAAGCTGCTTTTCTCTCCCCTCAACTTCTCATACTTCTCAGTTCTGCCCCCTAGGGACTCACAGATGGGGTGTGGTGGGATGGGGGGGTACAACCCACACCTTTGATCTGGTGTGACCACTTTACTGACCACAGGGGCCACAGGGCCCTGAGACCAGCGGAGACCCCTGACCTAAGCTGGAGATATATGTCCGAGGGCTCTGGGCATGGGGCTAGAGATTGTAGGGAGCCCCTGGTAGCTTCCTCCCTGAGCCTCCCCATCCCCCACCACGTGCCCCTGGAAAGGTGAGTCACTGAAGTCCCGCTCACGATGCCTCTGCTCCTGGGAAGCCAGCCACGTGCAGGTGAATCACAAGATGGGGCCTGGCCCTCTGTGTGTGTGGGGGGGTGTTGCAGGGACACCCCTCTTCTGTACCATCCCCACTTCCGGAACAGCCAGAATTTCCTGAGAGCGGGAGGGAGCGCACGGACTGGCGGGCAGCCAGGAGGAAGGAGGAGCTGACACTGGGGACGTGAGGGATGCCCCACCCCACTCCTACTTGGGGTTCCAATCCCAGAAGGAGAGGATGTTGGGAATCTAGGCCTCCCTCTACCGCAGAGGGAAGACACCACCCCTCGGAGGGCAGATTAGCATATTCATGAAGTTTGCCATGACCATGAATATGCTAATCAGACACCCCTGGCTACTACAGTTCCCTCTGCCTTCCCGGCTCTAGCCTCCAGCTCTAATGCTGCCACCAACTGACCCCCCACCGCCCACCCTGCCCCCCTTCCATCTGGCTCCCCAGGGGCCACCCTCCCAGCCTTTTCCCAGGCCCTCCAGCGAGCCCTGCTCCCTCCTGCCTTGGCACCTTTGCCATACTGTCCCTTCCCTCCCTCTTCACCTGGACAGCGGTCACTCATTCTTCAGAACTTAGCTCAAGGGAGGCTTCCCCCGGGATGGCTTCCCAAACCCCCACGAGGTTGGGACCCTCCGTTTTATTGCAGGGTTGCATTTATTTACTTTTGTGGTCATTTGATGACTGTCTCCCTCACTGGACTATTTCCCTGAAGGCAGAAGATGGTCTGGACAGGGCCTCGCCCACAGGTAGTGCTCAATAAATATTTACTAAGTGAATGACTGGTGTTTCGGACTATTGTTCTAGCAGACTCCACAGACGGGCCTCTCTACCTCCCCCTTGCATTCATGGCTGAATTCCCAGCAGCACCCAGTTCTGAGCAGACCATGCTCTCCACCCGTGTCCACTACATCACACACAATTTAAGAAGCTTCCCCCTTGCTTCTCTGACCTGCTCCCTACCCCCCTGCTTCCTGAACAGCCAAGGACGATGAGGTTCATGCTGTGCAGTCCACAGAACTAGGGCAGGAACTTAGGTCTGCCAAGCCCCTCCCTCTTGGGGCCTCAGCTTCCTCATCCTGGAATAGGCAACCCCCATTCCCTCTTGGCCTAGTGATGAGGAGGAGAGGAGACTGAGGGAGGTAAGGCCCTCTGGATACCTGCTAGGGTCACCGGCTCCCCCCCATTCCTAGCCCAGGCAGGGCTCTTCTATCCCTGGGAGAGGCTGAAAGGGCACAGAGGATAGATGAGTGGGAGCAACTTGTGGGCCCTCCCAGGGACACATCAGGGAAAATAAGTCTGGGCTTAAAACTGCCTGGGTGTGGAAGCTCCTTCTTCAGAGAGGAGGTGTAATCATTACAACTCTGCCCACTGCTTAGGACCCCAGAGCCAGGAAATGCCAGAGAAGTGGGTATCCCCACCTCCCATCTAGGCCTGAACCCCACCCTCCAGAAGGAATCTGTTGACCCACCTTCCCCACTGGTGTCTGTTCAGTGCTGAGTGCCTAAAGCCTCCCTGTTACCCTCACTTCCTTCCTTCCTCAACTTCCGGGGGATGTCTACTCATCTTTTAAGCCCCAAATTTCGACTGCCTTCTCAGGCACCATCCCCAGCAGTCCCAGCCCCCTCCCCCAATCCATGCAACTGCCCTCCCAGTCCCACACACAGCACGGCACCTGGACAGAATCGCGTCGCTTGAATGGATTTCTGGGCAAATGGGCAGTGACCCCCTGAAACTTTGTGGGCTCTAGCTTTGCCCTCAGGGCCGGAACAAGTGTGACCTCCCATGGATATGTGAATAATGCTGGCAGTTGAATCTGGGCTCTGTCCCTGGCAAGCAACTAAACCTTGCTGAACCTCAGTGTCTAACTTGCAAAGCGGGTTTAGCTATCCCTACGTAGAAGGGGGGAAATGCTACTGCTGCTTGAGCCTGATCCTCCTTCTGTCGCCCACTTTCCCAGCTCCCCAGGCCCCCCCAAGTCCAAAAGCTTCTAATGGATGAGCTGTTAAGAGGAGGCAGCAGTGTGGGCACAGCAGAGAGAGGGCAGAGACAGAGATGAGGTGCTGGTGGGGGGCCCATGTGGGAGGCTGCTTGGCTCTAGCAGCCCCAGGAAGAAGGGGGTGTTTCTGCATCAGGCAGGAGCAAAGATGGACTGATGCTCTGGTTGGTCTCAAGGCCACAGTCAAGTGGGAGCACATCAAGGGAGCAAAAGAAACTGGAGGAATGGGAGAGGCTGATGGTGGACGGAGCCTCCTTCTGGGCAAAGCAGGGCCCTCCAGTTACCCTGTGCCTGGGACTGCTGGACTCCAGGACCCCCTCCCGTCATCCCACCCAATGCCACATGTCAGGGAAATCTGCAAACCAGGGGAGTCACTCAGCCACAACACCTGTGGGTACTATATACCAGCTACCATTCGAGGCACTAGAGATAAGAGGTGAGCAAAATAAATGTGGTTGCTGACCCTGAAGGCCCGTGGGAGAAATGGAAATTAAACATATGTATACTACGTCAGGGTGTGACCATTGTTATGAGGCAAAACAAAACAGGATAAGAAGTGGGACAGAGGGCTCTTTGAGGAGGTGACATTTGAACTCAGGTCTGAATGAAGTGAGAGAGAAAGTTCTGCAAGTATTTGGGGGCAAAAGGTTCCAGGCAGAAGGAACAGCAAATGCAAAGCCCCTGGGGAAGAAATGTGATATTGACAGAGCTGCCAACATTGGTCAAGGGAAGAAGCACAGTATGGGACATCAGCAGTTGTCAACCAGGTGACCTTGGGAGTGAGAAACTTCAGCTCTGTAGCCTTTGTCTATCAGTCATATGGGCACAGAAAGATGTCATTGGTGGTTATTAAGATGAAAATGGAGGCAGCGCCCTGTAGCTCAGGGTAACACACAACAGATGTTTAATAAACATGGACTGGCTGGGCAAACCCTCTAAAGGGAACTGGCCACAGGATGGGAGCAGCTATTAGGAACAGGAGTCTTACAAAAGGGTTACCTACAGTCCTTCCCTCCGCAGCATTCCTCTTTGACCTGATTTCCTGGGTTCTGCAGGTGCTTGAGTTTGCAACCCCTGGGAGTCAATCAGCAATTGAAGGCAGGATACCAGGGGCCTAGGAGGGAAGGTTCAGACAGCTGAGAACCCAGGTCCCAGGGAGGAGGTAGAGAAGGCTTCCCAGGGGAGGCACATCCACACCTGGTTCTGGAAGAACGTCCAGGTGGGCAAGGGTGAAGGGAGGCACCACAGATGGAGAGTCAGCATGTGCAAAAGTAAAGAATGGGTCAAGTCTCCAGCATGTTCTGGGACAAGAGGAGGAGTGGGGAGGGAACAGTGATAACAATGGGTAAGGGCAGCTAATGTTTGCAGAGCACCTGCTGTGTGATCCTCCCTGGACCCTCACAATCTTGATAGCCACAACAATATCACCTCCACTTATGGAGTGTTCAATATGGGCCACATGCTGGATCTTCTCTTTATTCCTCTTTTTTAAAAAAAAAGATTTTATTTATTTATTTGACAGAAAGAGAGATAGCGAGAGCGGGAACACAAGCAGGGGGAGTGGGAGAGGGAGAAGCAGGTTTCCCGCTAAGCAAGGAGCCCAATGCGGGGCTCGATCCCAGGACACTGGGATCATGACCTGAGCCGAAGGCAGGCGCTTAATGACTGAGCCACCCAGGCACCCCTTCTCTTTATTCCTCTTAACAACCCTATGAGGCAAACACTCAGCATACCCATTTTATAGATGAGCAAACTGAGGCTGTGGGCCATTAAGCAACTTGCCCAAGGCCCTGATGCCACAAAATGGCGAAGACAAGACATAAACCCAGATACATCCTGTAAGCTCTCCACCACCAGGCCCACAGCCTCCTCCAGGAAAGGGCACTGGGAGCCATGGAAGGTTTTGAACAGGAAACTAGTGTCATGTCACCTGTTCTGGAAATATCCTCTGGTTGCATCACAGGAGGAGGGCTGGGGACCGACAGTAGATGCTGCCACCACCTCAATGGCAGGGCCACCTGCCTTGGTCTCTGTGTGGAAGGGGCCATGGGCCCTAGAGCAGAAGCCCCCAGCTCTGTAAGGAATGGAGTAAGCCCTCAGCAAGGCTTCCTCCCACCCACCCCAAGGGCGCAGGCACCAGCTCCAACCTGCAGCTTTAATTAAAAGGCCTTTTCAAACAATTAGCAGCAATAATAATAAAACCCCAAATAGGAACAATAAAACAGGACTGTCGGAGAATTAAAATGGGCACATGGCGTTCTGCCACCCCCAGGGGGCAATTTGGGGCGCAGGCAGGAGGCATGATTTTCACCTCCAATAGACACATCAGTCCCAGACACCGGTTGGGTGGAACTGTCTTCAGAGAAAGGGACCACCCTGTGCCAGGGACCCAGCCGCCCCTGGGGCCACTTCGGTGATCCTCATGAGGAGGGCTTTGGCTCTGCACCCCAGTACCCCTCTCCCTCACCCAGGCCTCAGAGCCAGTGTCCCCCATCTCCAGGGCTCAGCCAGACCTACCTCCTTTCCCTCACTCAGCCTGGAACAAAAGCCAATGGGCCCTGTCACTTAAATCTAATTGGCCCCTCACCTCCCCGTCCCGTCCCCCGTCCTGACTGGATCGACTTTCATCTCCCCTGAGAACTGCACCAGCCTCCTACACCAGGTCTCCATCTTCATCTGGGCCCCTGCAAACTGCTCTGAAACCAAACCCTGCCCCCCTACACCCCCCAGTTCCTGCCAATGGCTTCCCATCTCCTCCGGCACACTCCCCTCCCCCTGGCCCTGGGGTGACACCCCCATATCATTCGTTCCCTGATTAAGCCCAGACTTTCTCCACCTCAGGCCCTATGCAGTCTGTCTGAGATGCAGCCCACACCCCCCTGATGGGCTAGAGCTCAGCCTCCACAGCACTTTCCAAAGCCTCCGATCCTCACCACCCCCAGGCCCCTCCATTCTTTTCCACATTGGAGCATTTTTATCACTTTCTTGTTTGTTCACCCTCTGCTCCTCTCATGAGAGCCCTGTGAAAGCACCAACTGGGTCTGGCCTTGCTCACAGCTGTGTCCCCAGTACCTACAACGGTACCTGGCACACAGTAAGTGCTCAATCAATGCTTGCTGAACCATCCAGCAAACATAACCTCCCTGTAGTCCATGGAGCCCCTGCTCCCCAAATACCTGGCCATCTCTGTGGGCAGGTGGGGGCAGTGACTTTCCAGCCTCCCTGGGTTTCCTGTCCCCAGGCCTCTGCAGGCAGCTTCTGTGACACTTCTTGGTGTCACAGAAGCCTTGGTCTTCACTCCATAATGGCAGGGCCTGGGGGGGCAGGGGGCAGCGAGATGGGTCTCCAGGATTTCAGATCTAGGTTTCTCCCATCTGACAAACACTTGTCAGCACCTCCTTGGCGCCACCCCTGGGCTGGGTACACAGGCTCCAGAGCCTGGGACCCATCCTTGGGGGGGCTTCCGGGCTCCAGCAGGGGAGACCCTGTCAGAAAGACCTGTGTTACAAAGTTCTATGTGATGTGTAGGGCAGAGATGGGAGCAGTTTGGGGGCCTGGAAGACAGAGCCACACGCTCGATCGAATCCTCATGCCATTGCCCACCTTGGGCAGGTGACCTCAGCTCTCTGAGCCTCGGTTTCCTCGTGAACATATGGGAGAAACCTGCCTTCTGTGGGGCCACAAGAAATCAAAGCCATACCAGGGTAAAGGACAGAGCACAGGCCCAAAGCACTGTTTATGCCTTGGTGGACAAGGGGTTCTGAGAGAGGCAGGTGCAACCACCTAAAGGAATCGGGGAGGGCTTCTAGGAGGAGGTGACTGGACCTAAGTCCTGAGGAATGAGCAGGTTTCCAGGAGGCCTGAGGGGAAAGCACGTGCAAAGGGCAGAGTGAGGAGCTGGGGGAGCAGAGAGCAGACTTTCCCTGTGGCCGCAGCACCAGAGAAGCCTGACTGTGAAGGTCTGGGATGCCACGCCTGGAGGGGGTGGCCCTCACTCCAGAGACACTAGCCTGCAGTGTGGTGTTTTTGTTTTTGTTTTTAATTAAAAAAAAAACACTTTATTAACACCCTTTTATGAAAAATTTCACATATCCCAAATGCAAGGAGAGTAGAGCTGCGTTTACAGAGAGCACATGAAGCAGGTGAGTAGGGTGCCTGATGCCCAGGCTCTCTCTGAAGGCCATCCCCTGCTCTCTGGCTCCAAAGTGAGCCCAGATGGCCTAGGAGGGTGTCGCAAGGCCAGCAGCTCAGAAGCCCCCCACCTTCTCCAACCGACCAGGCAGAGTGTGAACCAGCCCTGTCTGTCGTCAGAGCTGGGGGAAGCAGCTTTCTTTGACTAGCCAGTGAAAAAGAGAAAGAAATTAAGTCTTTTTCCAGCCAGACTACATTTCCTGCATCTGAGAGGGTGAGAATTTGCTCTTGGAAGGAAAGAAAGAGTCTCCTGTCTGGAGCTTCCTTTTTGAAGCTCCATGAATATACATGGCAGGCAGAGAGGGCTCTTTGAGATGCTAACAAGCTGCTTTACCTTAGGAAATTGAGGTCATTGAGGGGGCTGTGACTGGTGGGGGACAGGGGTGGGAGAGGACAACCCAGTGCTGACCTTAGGCAACTCCATGCTCCTCTGAGCCTTCATTTTCTCACCTGTGAAATGGGGACACTCCCTCCTGGGGCTGCCAGGGACAGAAGATGATGCAAAGTGATGCTCCCAACATGGTACCTGGTGCCCAATCACCAACCCAATGCTGGTGCTTATTTCATGAAACCCCAGGGCTGGGAGGGACCGTTGGGGCAGTTAGTGGTAGAAAAGATGGGTTTGGCAACCTATCCGACCTGGGTTCAAATCCTTGCTCTGTCTGCCACTAGCTCAGTGTTCTTGGGCAAAATATATTACCTCCTTGTGCCTCGGTTTCCTTATCAGTAAAACAGAAAGAATTGTGTTTACCTATCATGGGTGCTATGCGGACAAAATGAGCTAAGATATAAACCTTTCATCACTACTAATACACAAAGCAAATTTTAGTTCTGAAGGTTCATGATTATGTCAGCTTGGGCCCCTCCCTGTAGCCGAGGCCTGGCTGAGTGGAGAGGAGGTGGTGGGGAGAAGCGTGGTCAGGGCGAGGAAAAGCCTGCAGGCTGTCAGGAGAGGGACCGTGGACATCCGCCCACTTCTTACTGAAGCAGATGAGGGAAGAAGGGTATGAACCCTTTGCCTTGTCCAACCCCTGATTCATGCCTCATCCCCAAGCCAACCACATTCCTCAATGCCTCCAACAATGACAGGCCCAGACTCCTCATGGTGCCCCTTTCCATATGGAAAGTCTCATGAAATGCAAATATGATCACATCACCTCCTCACTCCAAGTTCTCCAATGACTCTCCAAGGACAAGTCCTTCCTACAGCTGAATGCCCCTCTTATGTTTATGACCTCATCTCCTGCTATCTGCCCCCCACTCTTCCAGCCACACCTAACTAAACACAGCGGACAGTCTCCTTGGCACATAGTAGGTGCTCAGTAAACATCCGTTGAATGGCTGTGACTGAGTAAGTGAACAGAAGCCAAGGAACTCTGCTGCCAGGGAAACCCCCTTCTCTGGCCCCTCTCCCCAGGGACAGAGTGCCTGGCAGTAGTTGGGCAGGCAGGGGGCCAGCAGCCGGGTTGACCCCTGCCCGGCTCCTAATGCTGCCCAGACTGCAGGTCTAATTACTACAACTCTGGAACAAAGCGAATTAATGAGGCAGATTAATGTTCTTGTGTCATTCCTGTTCCCTCTACAGCCATCAGGGAGCCGGAGGAGGGGCAGCTGGAGCTTCTTCGGGGGATGCCTTTGGGTGGCTGAGGCACCTGACCCCAACCCAGCCTGGGCACGTGGCCTCTCCCACTCTTTTCCTTGTTCCCTGATGCCATGGGTCATCCACAAAGAGAAGGAACAAATATTAGGTGCCTTTGGTGTTGTGGGCACTGGATATGGGGACCCATTTATTCTTCACAAGGTAGAAATTACTGTCCCCACTGGTGAGAGGGGGGTGTCTGAGGCCCAGGGAGATGGGGTGGTCTGCCCGAGAGACCCAGCAGGGCTGAGATGTCTCTCTCACATAATGCCCCAAGTTGTGAGGGAGATGGAGCCCACTTTAGACTGGCCAGTCCCCTCTCCTCTCCACCTGCACCGAAGGCAATGAGGGACAATTATAACAATACTCATGACAATAATAACAGTAACAACAGACAACCTTTACTGTCCGCTGGACACTGTGCCAAGAACTAAAAAGTCACTAAAGCCTCAACAGCCCTATGAGGTAGAGATACTACATGCCCATTATACAGATGAAGAAACTGAGGCACAGAGAGGTGAAGGTGCTTGGCTGAGGTCTCATGGTGAGTAATCAGGTCTGGCCTTCCAATCTATAGTCTCCACTACTTCCTTCCAGGGCCTCCCTTTGGATACCAACCCAGGCTCAGGCCTCGGGGGTATGGGACTGGTCAGCAGACCTTTCTCTTGACTGCTGCCCCCACCTCTGGCCCGGCCCACTGGGTTCCTCAATACCTTCAAAGGTGGGCTTTGCAAGAATGACACACATTGTGTTTTAACTGTCATCATTTGTTCCTTATGACAAAACAATATATGGTCACAGTAGGAAACTGGAAGAAAATAGAAAGGCATTTGGAAAATAAAATTATTCCTCTCCCAGAGATGACCACTTTTGATATTTTGGTACATGTCCTCTAGCCTTTATTTTCTATATATAATCACCATCAAGATATCACAACCCCCACCCCCTGCAGCAGCACAAGATTTGCTCTAGCTTGGCCCTGTGCTGAGCATCTTGTACAAATTATGTTGTGAAATTATCTCATTTCACCCTCACTACTATATATACATATATAAATTCCTTTTTACAGATAAGCAAACAGAGGTTCAGAGAGGTAAAGTCACTTGTCTGAGATCACAGAGCTGGTCACTGGTATAGCCAAGTTCAAATTCACATGTTTTGGCTCCAGTGACCTGAACTGTTTTCTTATCATAACTTCCTAGAGCTGGAATTGCCTCATCAAGCATATGCAAAATTCTAAGCTTTGGGATAATTCTGTACCAACCTGCCCTAAAAAGGAAGGGAAGTGCCAATTTATACCCTTGCCAATATAGTCTAAAAATCTATTTCCCCATATTCTTGTCCATGGTGAATTTTATTTGCTTTTTTAAAAAAGATTTTATTTATTTATTTGACAGAGAGAGACACAGCAAGAGAGGGAACACAAGCAGGGGGAGTGGAAGAGGGAGAAGCAGGCCTCCTGCTGAGCAGGGAGCCTGATGCAGGGCTTGATCCCAGAACCCTAGGATCATGACCTGAGCCAAAGGCAGATGCCTAACAACTGAGGCACCCAGGTGCCCAAATTTTATTTGCTTTTAAATTTGCCAGTTTGATAGTTTTTTTTTTTTGAGATTTTCATTTATTTGTCTCAGAGAGAGAGAGAGAGAGGAGAGTGGCAGGCAGAGGGAAAAGCAGGAAGAGGGAGCAGACTCCCCGCTGAGCAAGGAGTCCGAAGCAGGACTTGATCCCAGGACCCTGGGATCATGACTTGAGCCGAAGGCAGACACTTCACCTACTGAGCCACCCAGGCGTCCCTGAATTTGCCAGTTTGATACACAATACCACAATATTGGTATTGATACACAATACCACAATACCATCACTGATTTTGAGTTCCTTAATTTTACTACTATATGTTTTTAGTCTCTGTGTGTATCTGGGGCCGAGCTGACCAGGGCCTGTTGCCCCATGTCTCAGCACAGGAGGTGCCTAGGAGAAGATGAGCCATCAGGTTAAGCATCATACCCAGCCACATAACATCTTGGCCACTCTGTTGCTGAGTATTTTGACCTTAGAAGTAAGTCCTGCCTGGAAAATAGAATGTCCTAGAATGCAGGTATCCCTTAGCCTACTTGACAGATAGGAAAACTGAGTCAGGAGTGGCCTCCTCGAAGCTTTTGACCCTGAGAGTTCCTCTGTCCCTGAGTCTCACTCTGTTGGGTAAAAAATTTTAAATTATAAACCTTCAGATTCAAGAAATTCAATGAATCCAAGGACAAGAAATAAAAAGAAAACTACACCAAGGTAAATCATAACCAAGTTGTTCAAACCAGGGATAAAAAGGAAATCTTAAAAGCAGTCCATTTAAAAAAAAAGTTAGGTACTGAGGGGCAAAGATAAGAACAACAGCAGATTTCTTGTCAAAAATAACTCAAGAAGACAACATCCTTGAAGTACTGAAAAAAAATCCATCAACTTAGAATTCTATGTCCAGCAAACATAGCTTTCAAAAATGAAGGTTAAAATAAAGACTCTTCCAAACACAGAAAAATTGAAAGAACTCACCACCAGCAGACCCACACTACAAAAAATGTTAAAGTCCTTCAGATAAAGGAAAATGATACCAGAGAAAAATACACAGCTACAAAATTGAATGAAGACCACTGGAAATAGTAACTACACGGGTAAATATATAGAATTATTTTTCTCACCATTTAAATCTCTTTAAAGATAACTGCTTAGGCAAAAATAATATCAATCTAATGTTGAGTTTATAACATATGTAAAAGTAAAATGCATAATAATAATAGCACAAAATGTAACATTCTTATGCTATACATGAAGTAATGTAATATCATTTAAAAATAGACTGTTATGAGTTAAAGATGTATACTATAAATCATACATCAATTGTTAAAATAAAAAAAGTTATAGCTAATAATCAACAAGAGAGAAAGAAAATCATAAAAATATTTAATTAATCCTAAAGAAGGCAGAAAAAGAAGAAAAGGACAGACAGAACAAAGAGAAAACAAATAGCAAGATAAAAGATTTAAACCTAATCACATGAAATATAAATGGTCTAAATATCTCAACTAAAAGACAGAGATTTTCAGACTGGTTTAAAAAACAGACCCAATTACATGTTGCCTATTAGAAATGCACTTCAAATACAAAAATACAAATGGTTAAAAAAATAGAAATATATAGACCATTTTGATACTAATCAAAAGAAAATTGGAGGGCTATCATAACATCAGAAAAAGTAGATTTGGGGCAGTAAAGAAAGTAATTTCATGATAATAAAGAAGTCAATCCATCATGAGGGACAAGAATCCCAAATATTTATGAATTTAATATTAAAGCCTCAAAATACAAGAAACAAAAAGTTATGAAAATGCAAGGAGAAATAGACAAACCTCCAATTATAGTCAGAGATTTATATTCCCCTCCCTTAATAATTGATAGAGCAAGTAAACAGAAAATAGATACAGAAGATTTGAACAACACTATTAACCAATTTGACTTAACTGACATCTATAGAACATTTTACACAATAATAGCACAATACATACTCTTTTATGGAATATTTGCCAAAACACAGCATAATCTGGGGCCATTAAACAAGTCTCCATGCATTATAAGATTCAAGTCATGAAAAATATGTTCTATGATCACAATGAAATTAAAATAAAAATCAATAACAGAAAAACCCGAGGAAAATCCCCAAATATTTGCAAATGAAATAACATACTTCTAAATAATCCATGGGTCAAAAAAAAAATCAAAAGGTTAATCAGAAAATATTTTCAACCAAATAAAAATGAAACATGGCAACAAAAAATTTGCTGCTAAAGCAATATTTAGAGGAATTTTTATAGGCCCAAATGCCTATATTAGTGAAGAAGACAGGTTTCAAATCAATGACCTCACTTTCACCTTAAAAAATTGGAAAAAAGGGGGCACCTGGGTGTCTCAGATGGTTGGGCGTCTGCCTTCGGCTCAGGTCATGATCCCAGGGTCCTGGGATCGAGCCCCACATCAGGCTCCCTGCTTGGCGGGAAGCCTGCTTCTCCCTCCCGCACTCCCCCTGCTTGTGTTCCCTCTCTCACTGTCTCTCTCTCTGTCAAATAAATAAAATAAAATCTTAAAAAAAAAATAGAAATCAGGGGCGCCTGGGTGGCTCAGTCATTAAGCATCTGCCTTTGGCTCAGGTCGTGATCCCGGAGTCCTGGGATTGAGCCCTGCATCGGGCTTCCTGTTTGGTGGGAAGCCTGCTTCTCCCTCTCCCACTCCCCCTGCTTGTGTTCCCTCTCTCGCTCTTGCTGTCTCTCTTTCAAATAAATAAATAAATTATTAAAAAAAGAGAAAACAATAGAGAAAAAAAGCAATAGAGAAAAATCAATGACACCAAAAGCTCTTTGAAAAGATCAATAAAATTGATAAATCTTTAAACCATACTGATTGAAAAAATAAAATATAAAAGAGATTTTATAAGAAATTTTACAGATAAAATATAAAGAGAGAGAAGACACAAATTACCAATATCAGGAATGAAAGAGGTGACATCAGTTATACAGATAATAGAGGGATAATAAAGTTCACTGCAAAGCTACAGTAATCAAGTCAGTGTGGTATTGTCATAGGATAGATCAATAGAACAGAATTGGGAGTCCAGAAAAAATAACCCTTACATTTATGGTCAGTTGATTTTCAACAAGGGTGCCAAGACCACTCAATGAGGAAAGAACTCCTTTTCAGCAAATGGTGATAGCCCAACTTAATATCCACATGCAAAAGAGTAAAGATGGACCACTACTTCACACCATGTGCAAAAAATGAACTCAAAATGGGTTAGTGACCTAAATGTATGAGCTAAAACTATAAACCTTTAGATTAAAAGGTGTAAACTTAATGACTTGAATTAGGCAATGGCTTTTAGATATGATGCAAAAAGTATGTGCATCAAAAGAAAAAAATAGCGAAGTTGAGCTTCATCAAAATTAAAAGACTATAAAAGGACACTATTTTTGTGCTATAAAGGACAATATCAAGAATGTGAAAAGACAACTCACAGAATGGGGATGATATTTGCAATCATATATCTGATAATAGACTTGTATCCAAAATATATAAAGAACCCTTACAACTCAATAATAAAAAGACAGCCCAATTTAAAAGTTGGTAAAGGATTTGAATGAATTTGAATGAATGTCTCAAAAGAAGACATACAAATGTCAATAAACACCTGAAAAGATTCTCAACATCATTAGCCATCAGGTTAATGCAAATCAAAGCCAAAATGTGATACTACTTCACATCCACTAGGATGACTACAATTAAGAAGGCAGACAATAACACTCCTGAGGCAAGGGAAATAAAAGAAATATAAACTATTGGACTGCATCAAAATAAAAAGCTTCTGCACAGTGAAGAAAACAATCAATAAAACTAAAGGCAACCTAGAGAATGGGAGAAAATATTTGCAAATGACATATCCAATAAAGGGTTAGTATCCAAAATATATAAAGAACTTATAAAACTCAACACCCAAAAAACAAATAATCCAATTAAATAATGGTTAGAAGACATGAACAGACATTTCTCCAAAGATGACATACAGATGGCAAACAGACACATGAAAAGATGCTCAACATCACTGATCATCAGGGAAACACAAATCAAAACTACAATGAGATATCACCTCACAACTGTCAGAATGGCTAAAACCAACAACACAAAAAACAACAGGTGTTGGCAAGGATGTAAAGAAAGGGAAATCCTGGGTGCCTGGGTGGCTCAGATGCTTAAGCGTCTGCCTTCGGCTCAGGTCATGATCCCGGAGTCCTGGGATCGAGTCCCGCATCGGGCTCCCTGCTCCTTGGGAGCCTGCTTCTCCCTCTGCCTCTCTCTCTCTCTCTCTCTCCCTCTGTCTCTCATGAATAAATAAATAAAATCTTAAAAAAAAAAAGAAAGGGGAATCCTCTTGCACTGTTGGTGGGAATGCAAACTGGTACAGACACTGTGGGAAACAGTATGGAGGCTCCTCAAAAACTTAAAAATAGAACTACCCTGTGATCCAGTAATCACACTATTGGGTATTTACCTCCAAATACAAAAACACTAATTTAGAGGATACATGCACCCCTATGTTCATTGCAGCATTATTTACAATAGCCAAATTATGGAAGCAGCCCAAGTGTCCACTGATAAATGAATGGACAAAGAAGATGTAGTATATGTATATACACACACACACTGGAATATTATTCGGCCATAAAAAAGAATGAAATATGGCCATTTGCAACAACAGGGATGAAGCTAGAGAGTATAATGCTAAGTGAAATAAGTCAGAGAAATACCATATGATTTCACTCATAGGTGGAATTTAAGAAACAAAACAAGCAAAGGGGGAAAAAAGAGAGATATAAACCAAAAAACAGAGCCTTAACTACAGAGAAACAACTGATGGTCACCAGAGGGAAGGTGGGTGGGGGGATGGGTGAAACAGGTGATAGGAATTAGAGAGTACTCTTATCATGATGAGCACTGAGTAATGTATAGAATTGTTGAATCACTACATTGTACACCTGCAACGAATATATAGCACTATGTTCACTATACTGGAATTAAAACTTAAAACTTAATGTAAAAAATGACAGTAACAAATGTTGGTGAGTATCTGGGAAAACTGGAACACTCCCTACACTGCTGTGGAAATGTGGAATGGTACAGTCACTTTGGAAAACAACCAGGTAGTCCTTTAAAAGGTTAAACCTAGGCTACATGAATCAGTGATCCCACTTGTAGATAGATACCCAAGAAAAATGAAAGCATATCCATTCAAAAACTCATACACAGTGTTCATAGCAGCTTTATTTGTAACAGCCAAAAAGACAACACAACCCGAATGTCCACAAATTGGTAAGTGGATAGATAAAATGTGGACACAGACAATGGAATACCATTCGGCAATGAAAAGGAAGGAAGATGAAGTGCTGACACATGCTACAGCTTCTATGAACCTTGGAAACATGATGCTAAGGGAAAAAAAGCTGGTCACAAAAGACCACATATTGTATGACTCCAATTATATGACATGTCCGGAACAAACAAATCTATATGGATAGAAAGTGGATTAATGGCTGCCTAGGGCTGAGGGTAGGGGAGAGAGTAGGTGGGAAAAGGGAGTGGCTGTTAACAAGTATGGAGGTTTGAGGGGGCTGATGGAAATATACTAAAATTTATGTGCTGATGGTTGTAAAATTCTATTTACAATGGCATTAGAAGCCATCAATCTGTACTCTTTAAATAGGTAAATTGTACAGTATGCAAATTATATCTCAATAAAGAGATATAATTTTTTTTAAAAAAGATAACAAAGGAATATTATGAACAACTTTACATCAATACATCTGACAACTTAGATGAAATGGACAAATTCCTTGAAGATACAAATTGTCAAAGCCATGTAAGAAGACAGAGATATCCTAAATAGTCCTGTATCTATTAAAGGAATTGTGTTGGCAGGTGTAAGTGTTCCCACAAAGAACACTCACAGTTCAGATCTTCACAGGTGATTCTACCAAATATTTAGAAGAAACAGTACTAATTCTATACAAACTCTTGTAAAAGATTGAAGAGAAGGAAATACTGCCCACCTCACTTTATAGGGCCCTGATACCAAAACCAGATAAATTCAATACAATAAATGAAAACTATAGACCAGTATCCCTTCTGAATACAGATGCCAAAATCCTAAACAAAATTTTAGCAGATCTAATTCAACAATACATTAAAAGGCCAATGGGGTTCATCCTAGGAGTGCAGGGTTAGTTGACATTTAAAAATCAATCAATGTGATTATATTAATAGACTAAAAGAGAAAAACCATGTGATTATCTCAAAAGACACAGAAAAAGCATTTAACAAAATCCCATTCCCAATTTAAAAAATTCTCAGCAAACTCAGAATAGAAGGGAACTTCCTCAACTTGAGAAGGGCATCTACAGAACCCTCACAGCTAGCATCACACTCAGTGGTGAAAGGATGGGGAGCTTCCCCTCTAAGATCAGGAACAAGACAGGATGTCCACTTGAACCACTTCTATTCAATATTCCACTGGAAGGGCATTAGGCAAGGCCTTAGGGCATGAGGCAAGAAAATGAAACAAAAGCATCCAGATAGAAAGAAAAAAAATAAAACTATATATGCAGATGACATGCTCACATATATAGAAAATGCAACAGAATCCACACACACACACACAAAGCTATAAGATTGATATACAAAAATCAAACTGTATTTCTATACACTAGCTACAAACAGATAGAAACTGAAATTTAAAAATACCTTTTGTAATAGCATCAAAAATACGAAATACTTAATAATAAGTAGAACAAAAGATGTGAAAGACCTTGATATGGAAAACCATTACTGAGATAATAAGTTAAAAACAAAACTTAATCTAAATAAATTAAGATACCTTGTTCATGGACTAGAAGACTCAATATTAAGATGTTTATTCTCTCCAAACTGACCTACATATTCAAATCAATCTCAATCAAAACCTCAGTGGGCATTTTTATAGAAACTGATAAGCTAATTCTCAAATTCATGTGGAAATACAAAGGATCTACAAAAACCAAAACAATTTTGAAAAAGAAGAGCAAAGTTGGAAGGCTGATTTCAAAACAGTGTGATGCTAGATAACTTAATGGAACAGAAGACAGAGTCTAGAAATAGACCCATACACATACATGGACTACTGATTTTTTTTATTTTTTATTTTTTTTGTAATCTCTACACCCCACGTGGGGCTCAAACTCATAACCCCGAGATCAAGAGTTGCATGCTCTACCGACTGAACCAGCTGGGCAGCCCTGGACAACAGATATATGATGAAGGAACACAGACAATGCAGCAGAACCAGGAAATTTTTTCAGCAAATGATGCTGGAATGAAGGGATATTTATAAGCAAAAAGTGAAATTTAATCCAACCTCACACTATATAAAAACTAACTCAAAATGGATCATAGTTCAAAATTTGAAACCTAAAATTTTCTTTCAAGAAGGAAACATAAAATCAACCTTTATGATATTGGGTTAGGTAAAGATTTCTTAGCTATGACAACACCAAACACAAACCATAAAGACTTGTACATCATCAAAAATGCCTGTGCTGTGAAAGACACTCTTAAGGAAATGAAAAGACAAGCCACAGACTGGGAGAAAATGTTTGCAAAAACATATATCCTTTATAGGACTTGTATCCAGAATACAAAAAGAGCTTTCAAAACTCAATAATAAGAAAACAAACAACCCAATTTAAAAGTGGGCAAACGATTTGAAGAGACACTTCAGCAAAGAAGATATACAGATGGCAAATAAGCACATGAAAAGATGCTCAACACCACTGGTCATTAAAGAATTGCAAATTATCACCAGAAGGAAATATCACAGCTATTAGAATGCTTGAAATTAGTAAGACTGACTATGCCAAGTGTTGGTGAGGATGTAGAGGAACTGGAACTTTCATACATTGCTAGTAGGAATTTAAAATTGTACACCCACTTTGGAAAACACTAGCAGTTTCTTAAAAAGTTAAGCATACACCTACCATATTGCCCAGCCATAACTCTCCTAGGTATATATCTAAGAGAAATGAAAGCGTATGTTCATATAAAGACTTATAAACACATATTCATAGAGGCTATATTTGTAATAGCCCAAAACTAGAAACAAACCCGAGGCCTACCAAGAAGTAAATGAATAAATGAACTATGACATATCCACCCAATGGAATACTACTCAGGAAAAAAAAAAAAGGAGGTACTGATACATGTTACAATGTGATTATATCTCCCAATCATTATGTTGAGTGAAAGAAGCCAAACAAAAAGAGTATGTATGATTCCATTTATACAGAATTCTAGGAAACAAAAAAGAACGCTTGCCTGGGGATGGGGAGGGGCAAGAGTAGAGGGCAGGAGAGGCAGGGTGGGAAGGGGTAGTAGAAGAGCAAGAGGGAGGATTACCAAGGACCATGAGGAAACTTTTGGGAGTGATGGATATGTTCATTACCTTGATTGTGGTGGTGGTTTCTCAAGTGTATACATTTGTCAAAACCTACCAATCTGAACACTTTAGGTATGTGTGATTTATAGTATGTCAATTATACCCCAACAAAAGTCGTTTTTAAAAAAGGAAAATAAATCAAAGTTACACTGGGAGAAAAAAAGAGATTAAATTAGAATACCTTGACTGTTTTTTTTTCCAATTTAGAGGTTCTAAAATTCTTTGAGTTTTGAAATGTTAAGTTTCATCTGTTCAAAGATCCGTAATCATTCATTTCCAGAATGTAAACACACCTCATTCTGTCACTTAGAGATAACTGTACTGAGACTCTGAGATGCACTGGTACCAAGTCAGATGCTATAATTCTAAATCATTTCTCCTAAATGTAACACCCATAATCTAATATCCCACAATTCCATCACTTCATCAATCTCCTTTTTTTCTTCTCCAAACAATGGCTCCTATTCCATCATCAGAATATAAATCTCCTCCTGCTTTAGGGAGCCACTAAACATGATATTTAGGAAGAGTTTTAGTAATATGGGAACGTGCTTCCACCATGAGAATGAGCAGGGAGGGATGGAACAGGAGTGAAACACAAAAGTATTCTGGAGTATCATCCCCATCAAGAAAAAGAAAAACATCCCCAGAGAGAACAACCAAGAGGACATATCTCTAACACTACAGTGGACACCCCTAGTGATTTTTGGTTTTGTCTTTACACTTTAATTTTAATTTATTTTTAAATTAATGGACTTTATTTTTCAGAGTAATTTTAGGTTTACAGAAAAATTGAGCAGAAAGTACAGAGTTTCCATATATCCCTCTCCTTAACCCCTGCTCCCCTGCTATGGACACCTGTGGTACATTTGTTAGTGTGGTACATTTGTTACAACTGATGAACCAATACTGATACATTATTATTAACTAAAGTCCATAATTTACATTAGGATTCACTCTGTACTGTAAAGATCTATGGGTTTAGACAAATGTATAATGTCATGTATCCACCATTTCAGTATCATACAGAAGAGTTTCTTTGCCCTAAAATCCTCTATGCTCCACCTACTCATCCCCCCTCCCTTCCCCCAAATCCCTGGCAACCACTGATCTTTTTACTGTCTCTACAGTTTTACCTTTTCCAGAATGTTATACAGTCAGAATCAGACAGTATGTAATCTTTTCAGACTGGCTTCTTTTGCTTAGTAATTGCATTAAAACTCCCCCATGTCTTTTTTGTGGCTTGATAGCTCATTTCTTTTTATCACTGAATAATATTCCATTAAATGGATGTACCACAATTTATTTATGCATTCATTTATTGAAGGACATCTTGGTTGCTTCCATTACTTTAATTTTAAATATTTATTTTATTGATTTATCTTTGTTTTTTTGTAAGAATTTATTTTATTTATTTGAGAGAGACAGAAAGTACACAAGTGGGGAGGGGGCAGAGGGAGAGGCAGAGGGAGAAGCAGGCTCTCTGCTGAGCAGGGAGCCCGATGCAGAGCTCGATCCCGGGACTCTGGGATCATGACCTGAGCTGAAGGCAGATGTCCAACAAACTGAGCCACCCAGGGGGACCCCGTATCTTTGTTTTTTAATTTTAAAGAATCATGTAAATGTTGGCACCAACCTAAATGTCTGGGGAGCTGGTTCAAGGTGGTCCAACTTTGTAGCAGAGTTCCCTGCAGCTATTAGAAATTATCTAATTATCTTTAGTCACCGAGCTGATGAGGATGTGGAGCAACTGGAACCCTCACTCTCTGCAGGTGGGAATGCAAATTGGTTCAGCCACTTTTTTACTAGTACTGGCAGTATCTACTAAAGCTGAACATTTGCATCTTCTACGACCTAGAAACCACTCCCGGCTATATACCAAATAGAAATAACTTCATAAGTTCCCCCAAAAAATATGTATAAAAAAGTCCAGAGCAGCACATTCCATATAGTCAAAAACTGGAAATAATCTAAATGTCTATCAACAATAGGATGAATAAAGTATGAAATATTCACTCAGTGAAATACTAGGCAGCAGTATAAAAGAATGAACTACCAAGCCACACAATACGGATGAATCTTCCAGACAAAATGATGTGCAAAAGAAGCCAGATACAAAAGGGACATCCTGCATGATCACCATTTATATGAAGGTCTAGAATAGTCAAAACTAAGCTATGGTTCTGGAAGTCAGAATAATGCTAACCGCTAGGGGTGAGGGGTAGGAAACTAACTGGGAAAAAGTATGACAGCCTTCTGGGGGAGCTGGAAATATCCTATATCTTGATCTGTGGTGGTTACCAGGTGGTTATAGACATACGTATATGATATACATGCCATATGATATGTGACATATGATATATATGACATATACACATGGATCAAGCTACACTATACACGTAAGATTAGTGCACTCTACAATGCATGTTACACCTCAGCACAAACATTTTAAATATAATAATACTCTGTAGCCATTGACTCAGAAAGATGGCTAGCATCAAGGGGAAAAGTAGCTACAGACAAACAGGACTAATATGACCCTATTTACGCAAAATCATCTGCACACACACACTGCATCTACAGATGACTTCAACATTATATGGCTATAATTTATGAGCAATTTCTGTATGCCAAGTGCTGTCTTAAGAATTTCCTTACATCATTTCATCCTTACAACCGTCTTTGAGGTGGGGACTATTGCTGGCTCATTGCTGGCTTCACTTTATAGTCAAGAAGACTGAGGCACAGGGGTTAGGAAATTTGCTTGAAGTCAACCAGCTAGGTCATAGAGCTGGATTTGAACGTGAGTCTCAACAGCACCAGAGCCCACACTCTTAGGGAAATCCCCAAGCCCTGCACACAGCCCGTGAGGCCCCCCATGGTCTGGTCCCTGCCACTCCCTCGTGCTTCACCTTGTCCTCTCTCGCGCCAGCACTCAGCCTCCCCATCTTCCCTTCTCTTCATTGAAAACACCACTGCCTTCACACCATAGGGTCTGCACATCTGCCATTCTCTCTGGCAGGAATGATTTTCCTCACTATTTCTTTGCTGGGGAGAATTCTCCTTACCTCTTAGGCCTCAGCCCAAGTGTCACCTCCTCCAGGAAGCCCTCCCCAAAACCCAGCCTGGGCTGAGACCTCACAGTTCCAATGTCCCTTCTCTGTGGACCTCATCCCTGTTTTATTTGCATTTTTGAGTTCCCTAAGACTCAGAGTCATGCCCCCTCTGCTCACCACAGGGCCTAGCATGGAGTGAGCACTTAACAAGTATTTGATGAATGAATGAATGAATGAATGAATGAATGAACGAATCCATCTGCCAGGGAAGATCAACTTGGAGAGATATCTGGAAGGTGGACCTCAAAATGTTAATGATGGTTACCACAGGGAGGTGGATTCCAGGGAATTTTACACTCATTTTTGTACTTGGGGGTTTATCTGGCTGGACAGTGAGTGTTCTGGTGGGTAGGTATCATTTTCCAGCCCCTAGGCATTTCCCCTGTCTAGGACACCCCTGCTGCCACCCTAGCCCCCCACCCCCGCCCCTGTACACATTTTCCCAGCTCTGCCTGCAGCCCCAAGTGGGCGGTGTATTAATAAACGGAGGGAGAAGGTCACCCAGCTTGCGAGCACTGAGCTGTCCTTGACTCGGGTGCAGATGAAATGCACCGGGACGGGGGGAGCTGCTTCACCAAGCGCTGAGCACGTGTGAGCTATTTCTGATTCCCACCCAGCTGGGCACAGCACATCTGCCGCGGAAGCCAGAGCCAGCCGGGTGGGCAGTGGTGGGGGACCACTGACCAGCCACCCTGCCGTGCTCACACCAGACCCGCCACTGGCCTGCTGGAAACGGTCCCCCAGCTCTCCAGTGCTCGGGGAAGGAGGAAGGGGGGCAAGACCCTGAGACTGGCAGCTGAGGCTCAGCAAGACCAAGCTCCTGCCTGCCTTCCCGCTCTCCACTCTCCCCAGCGCAGCCAGGTTCTCACTCCTCTCCTGGCCTTTGCACGTGCTGTTCCCTCTGCCAGGGACATCTGCCCGGTCTCCAGTTGTTGGCTCGCTCCCTCTGAACCAAGAGGTCTCAGCTGGGACCACCGGTCCTGCAGGGGACCCTCCCTGATCACTGCCGCAGGTCTCGTGTCCCTTGTGCTAGGGCCTCCTGCTGTGGCAACAGGTATCTTGATGTTGTCTTAGTGGCCTACGAGCCACCTCCCAGACTGGGATGTGGCCACCGTGAGGGCCTTATTAGTCACCTCCATGTCCCCGGCATCCAGCAAGGGCCTGCCCCGCAGCAGACACAAAAAATACATTCCCGGACTGACTATACAAGGCAGAAGGCGCTTCACTTGCTGAGAGGGACCAGGAGGGTGAAGAGGCTCAGAAAGTGGAGGGCAGGGGAGCAAACGACTGAGTTTGGCTGAGCCTTGGCGGCCAAGGGTCAGAGAGATGTGGCTCTAGGGCACAGGGTGGTGGAGAGGAAGATCCATCCACAGTCAGCAGGGGAGAGTCCTGGTCCGGCCATTCTGGCCCCAGAGTTCCAAGCAGCCCAGATGCCAGGTACCAGGTATGGCTGCTCATAGGCCCTGCCTCCACTGGCCCTGACAGGCACAGTGGATATGGAATCTGCACAGAATGGAGCATTTTGTCTAAATATATCTGCTCCCCAATGAAGGACACGCAGGGAGGGAGTGGGGGGCATGGTGGGTCTGCAGCGCTGAAAGAATCTTTACAGGAGCACTGGCCCACAGGCCCAGAGCCACCGGCTCTGGCAGACAGAGTCCACTCTGGGCCCCCAGGGTAAGGGGTAGGCCTGGGTGGGCCACTCCAAGCAGGAATTCCCGTTGCCTGACCTTCCACCTAAAAGCTGCTGCTTTAAATATGGACCAAGCACAAATCAGGACAGCAGAGGAGGGAGGGGACACAGGGGGTAGGGGGTGGGGAGGCTGGGGGCAGTGACACAGAAGTGAACCTGGGGGAGGGGGACCCAGAGGTGGGCCTGGGGGAGGGGGCCTTGCTCCCTGGCAGTCCAGGCTCTCCCCACCACCTTGTTGCAACAAAGGCACAGAGAGGGAGGCAACTCAACAGGGTCATATAGGGGCCTGGGGGGCAGTGAGGGGAGGAGGACCCAAGGGTCCTGGCTCCCAGGCAGCCTGAGAGTTGCTGGAATTCCTTCAGCATCCTGAGGTTCTCCCGACGACCCTTCAGAGTGGGATGGCAGAACGAGCAAGCGATCCCAAGTCCAGGCCTCTGATTCGGTCCCATCTCTACCCCTGAGGCCCCCAGGGCAAGTCATCTCTGGACCTCAGCTTCCCCCTCCCTCTGTGTGCTGGTCTCACTGGGAGGCCTAGGCTGACCTGTGAGCCGATCTGGACGGGAGCATGGGGAGGCAATGCTAGAGGGCACAGTGTGTGCACACGTGGCCAGGGAAGGTCAAAAGAGAGCCCAACACCACCAGCTGCTTTTTCTCGAGCACCTACTATGTGCTGGGCCCTGTCCTCGGGACTTTAACACACAGAGCTCACTTCACTCTGACACCAAGCCTCCAGACAGGCAGTGACACTATTATCCCGTGGGGAACAGATGGAGAAACTGAGGCTCAAAAAGATTTCTGTGACTTGCTGACGGTCACACAGCTGGTGAGCTGAGCCAGGACCCAGCTCAGGCCAAACGCTCAGAGTCGGCTCACTTCCTCCTGTGGGTGGACAAGCTTGCTGGCGGCCACTCCAGGGCGATTGTCCTGTGGCTCCGAAAAGCCTTCCCAGAATCCTCAGGGCTGAGGCAGTTGCCCCCTTTCCGCTCAATTTTGTTCTTTCAGTTAAAAACAAAACCAGAAAAAAAAAAAACCTGCTCATTAAAGCAGCTGGACATAAATACTTGCTGCTATTAACACCTCATTTTTATTTTATTTATTTATTTTTTTTTTTAACACCTCATTTTTAAATGGTCGCTAAGGCCCTCCCAGAGTCTCCCTCCCCACCCCACTCATGCTCACCCTGGCCAGGATGACACAGTGGTTAAGAGAATAGGCTAGGAGGACAGCCAGTCTGGGCTCCAGTCCTAGCTCTACCAGGTGCCTGCTGGACCTTAGGAGTACCATTCTCCCTCTCTGTGACTTATTTCCCCACAAGTAGGGGACAGCGACTCCTCCCACCCAGAGTGCCTGGGGGGTATTAGAGAGACAAGTAACTCAAGGTCTGGCCCAGGCCTTATGGGAAACAGTCGGCATCACTCCTGTCTAACACACGGGTGAGGAGTCTACACCAGACTCCCTCAGAGCGGCTCCTGCATGTGTGTATGTGTGAAAGAGAGAGGCAATAAATGTTTACGATTGTTTTAAGCCACTAACTTTTGGGGTCCTGTGTTATGCGGGGATAGATACCTGACGCAGATGGTGGACCCTGAGATGGGGAGGAAGAGAGGTAAGAGCAGCTTCCAGCGGTGCAGTTTACCCTGCTCCCGGGCTAGGCATGCGGGGGCTCCCCTCTAATGGCCCCCGGTCTGTCAGAGATGCCTCCCCCCAACCTCAGCCTTCCCTGTGCGGCTGGTCCTTATGACTCTTTACAGACAGGAGAACAGATCCGAGACAGCTCGGCTAACCCGCAGAGCCTACTATGTGCCACCACAGAGCAAAGGTAGCCTCTGCAGTGGAATATTGTTATCCCCATTGCCTAGAATAATGTCTGGCACATAGCAGAGCTTTATAACAGTGTGGACTAGGCTGCGTTGACAATGCACCCCCCAAATTTCAGGGGCATAAAGAATAAGGAATGTATTCCTTTCAAAGAGTTGGGCTTCTCCCAGGTTGGCAAAAAGCCCTGGTGGGTCCATAAGCTAAAATGAGGCAACCGATCAGCCAACTTCCTGCTTGCCCAGCCCCGGGCATCCCCACATCGCCCCAGACGGGCTCATGCAGCCATTGCTCCTACTCCCAGTCCTAGAGGAGAGGAGCAGAGGGGTCCCAGTGGGACACATGGGCTGAGCTCTTGTCTGAGGCACCTGCCACGTGACCCGGCCCCTGTAGGGGGAGGAGCCTGAGGGGGCATGAGCTGGACTCTGGCCACTGGGTGCAACAGTGCTCGGCTGACACTCATGAGCTGTGCACCCACTGTGTGCCAGGCCCCAGGCTAGGCACTGCTGGGGGCACGGGGCGCCAAGAGGTACCAGCCTGGCGCCAGCCTGGAGGGGTAGGGGAGGCAGACATATAAGTGGAATCCAGGCAGGAGTGATTCACGTGGATAAGAAAGTCTCCCAGAAGGGCAAGGCCTGAGCTGAGTGGTCAAGAACAAATAAGAGTTACTGAGCAAGGACTTTGGGGAAGGGTATTCTGGGCAGAGGGAACAGTGAATTCGAAGGCTGAGGGCCAGATGACATCATGTGTTCAGTGAATTCCAACTCGTTTAGCTGAGCTGTAAGTGAGAGCATGCCAGGGGCTGGAGGGGGCTGGAGGGGGCTGGAGGAGCGCACAGAGGCAGGTGACAGAAGCACTGACTGCTCAGGGCTCATGACGAGGTGTAAGGGGCCGGGTGTGGTTTCTGGATCAATCACTTGCCCTGCGTGTAGACGGTATTACTGGCCGGAGACCTGGGAGGAGGCTGGGACAGTCATCTTGGCCAGAGGCCATGAAGGCTAGAACCAAAAGATGTTTGAGAAGGGGACTTAGGCAGGGAAGGAGCCCAACCTCTGCTCTATAGCTGAGCCCCTAGACCCACCCCCAGGGCCCCAGGTGCAAGGCTGCCTCCCCACTGGCTTCCAGAAATGGCCTTGTCATTGATCAAATCCAGCCTGGCAAAAAGTTCCTGGAAGCCGCAGGGCTGCTGGCCATGGGGTCCCCTGCCCACCACTGCCCACTGCCTGTGCCCCTACCCCATCCAGCGTCAGCAGAGGGTGGTGACACACTGGGTCGGCAGAGGTCAACTGGCCCTGGCCTCGGCCTCAGCAGGCAGGCAGATGACCAACATTCTGTGCCAGTGCTGGGAAGGCCTGGGGTGTGGTCGGCCCAGAGAGCACTGTGGGTCGACCCTGCTCTGGAACCTTCTGTGGCTCCTCAGTTTCTTTCAGCGGGAAGCATCCCCTCAGGGGATTGGTGCCAAGAGGAGGAGGCCTGGCTCCATGCTAACTTGCTGTGCGACCTCAGGCAGGCTGCTCAAAAGGTCCTGATGAGAGTCCAGGGTTCTGCTAACTACAACCAGGACAGACCCTCTGGCCAAGTTTCCAGCCCCACCTGGGCAGGCTGCCTCACCTGTCTGAGCCTCAGCTTTCTCCTGTGCCAACAGCGCACCTGTACCCACCCCCCCCAGGCCCTGATTCCACCTCCCCGAAGCCCCTTGCTCTCCAGGCTCTCGAGCCTCACACTGCCCCTGCTGCCCAGCACAGCCCTTTCTGTCCCAGTTCGCTCCTTCTGGCTCTTAGGTGACAGGTCGAGCGTCACCTCCTCGGGGCGGTCCTCCCTGCCCCGCCAGCCTAGGTCTCCTTGTACTTGTCACTATGATAGCAGCGTCTGTCACAGCAGTGAGTTTACATTCACCTGGGAGGTTACGTCGGGACTGCAGGCCTCCCGAGAGGCAGGGACCAGGGGCTGCGCTCACTGACACAGGCCCAACACCTGCTCTGGGCACAGAGCAGGCACTTCACATATGTCTGCTGCACGAACACTGAGAAGGGAGGGAGGCAAAGGAAGACTAGAGGGATGGTAATATCTGCCTCCCAGTGTCAAGAGGATCTGATGATACACAAAGGGCCTGGCTCCAATGGAGGCAACGTCACTTGCACGCACGCACGCACACTCCCACGCACATCTCTCACACACTCCCCGTACACACATAGCCCATAAAACATACACACATACTCCGCATATGCACCCCCCACACACATGCACGCAGGGGAGTCAGGGGCAGAGGGTGGCCCCACCTCCCTGTCCACGCCCACTCTCTCCCAGAGTCCCCTGCTGAACCAGACACACGAGGGTCAGAGCCACAGACAGGCAGAGGTGGCCCAGCAGAGAGCCAAGCCCCCCAGACTGCCCAGAGCCAACCTGCCTCTGTCCCCACCCAGGCTGTCCCTGGAAGGCCTCGCATATGCCCAGTCCTCCAGGAATCTCTCACACCCCAAAGGTGGCAGGTTCCCCAGAGGAGAGGTGCGAGATGCTGACACTTCCTCGCCTGTCATCACACCCTGGCTTCCAGGGTGGGAGCTGGAGGTCGGTGAGGAAGCTCGGAAAGTTCCCAGCAGTGCCAGGTGGGGGTCCAGAGATGGGCTGGGGTGGCCCTAGCCCCCCACCCCACCCCACTCCTACTGCACAGGTGCAGAAACTGAGACTCAGAGAAGGCAAGAGGAGGTTCACAGTGACCCAGCTGGCCTCCTGCCTGGGGTCTGCCTTCTTGCCTGGATGCCTGAGTCACACAGACCTGGTGTCGATCCTGGCTCCACCATCCACCTGCTACATGGCCTCAGTTCCCTTGGATGGAAGATGAAGAGGATCACAGCACCTTGCTCCCTCCACTGTAGGGGGCACACGTGGAGTACACAGGTGGCAGAGGGTCTGGTCCTCCCAGGAGCTCCTCCCGAGTCACAGGGGACCCCTCAGAGCCATCACTGCAAGCTGCCCAGTCAGCCTCCGAATCCCAAAGTCCAGCCCTCACCGTGTACACTGCCCAGAAAAGCAGGCAAGCATGCCATGGCCACACAGCAAGGCCTAAGCACACTGGGACTTGAACTGGGGCCCCTCTACAGCTTAGCCTCCCACCCTACAAGTGGATCTGGCAGTGCCGAGGAGGTGCCAGGGCTTGGCGGCAGCCGGGGGAGGGAGGGAGGCAGGCAGGGAGCTGGGGGTGGTGGGAAGAGCCTTTTTTCCCCTGTCTTTAGCAAACCCGGATCCCCGTTTCCAAGCTGCACTCCAGAGCCCTTGGTTGCTGCGTCACTGCGCGCAGTCAGCCCGCAGTGGGCGGAAGGAAAGGCTCCCTCCCTCTGGCTTGGGCCTGGGGGACAGGGAGAGGTGGGAAGCCAGGCAGAGGGTCAGGGGTAAGGACAGTGGGGGCTCCCTGACACCTTCCAGAGGGAATCTCAGCTCGGTTCACTCCTGGAGCCACAGAGAGCCGAGCTAGGTGAGCCGTGGAGACCTAACCCCCAGCCCTTCAACAAATAGATGGAGACCACGAGGCCAAGAGAGGTGCTGGGACTCCACAGGGGACACACAGCAGCAAACCAGCTCACCAGTCATTCCAAACCCCCATCTCCTGGTAGCTGCAAAGCAAAAGCCTCCTGGACCCACCCCTGTCACCGCAGGCTCATCTGTCACTGCAGAAAGAAAAATATGCAAACCCAGAGGCCTAGTTTCCACTCCCCAGCCCTGTATCTGGGGGCACAGAGACTCCCTCCTGTGCAATCACAAATGCTTCATCAGGGTGTGGTTCTGAGCCCCTGTGGTGGGGCCCAGTGCAGTGTGAAGGTACACAGCAGGTGCTCAATAAGTGGTCTTATACTCCATTTATATGCCAGGATGCCTGCCCCATTTCTGCATTATCAAAGACAGAACCTGCCCACATCGTGTGCTTTCTAAAGATGACCCCCTCATGTAACGAATGTGGCTTTAGCCATTTCTGAAGCAAACTCCAGGAGATGGATCACCTGCTCAGGCCTTCTCACGCCGGAGGAAGGAAGGCAAATGCCATGTTTGCCTTGCTGCCCTTCTCCGAGGCATCTGCATCCCCATGCCAGGCCCCGGGGGCTGCTGGATGTGAGGGGTCTGCCCCTTCGAGGGGTCCTAGGACGCCAGCATCCCATTCTCCCTCTATCGTGCTGCATCCCTGGTCCCCCCCTCAGCATCTGTGCCACCTCCCCTCGCCCCTGGAGCCTGACAGAGGGGCCACCTCCCAGAACTGTGAGTCAGTGAAGAGCAAATTCACGGGGAAGGGCCCTGGCGCTCCTCTTGTTAACAGCCATGAGACCCAGTAAGTCCCTGGTGGGGCCCAGGAGAGACCAATGACATCCAGGGTTGCTCCTGAGCCTGCTCTCAGCTCCAGCCAAGCTCTGCCTCCAGGGAGCGGCCAGGTTCCCACAAGCCAGGGTCCGGGTCCACCACGTTCAATTCCCGTGGCCCAATGCCCACTGCTACATCCCCCTCCCCCATCACTGCTGGTGAACACATCTCCAGAATGTGGGCGGGGACCAGATTCTATACTCTCAGCCGCTTGGAATCAAATCCTGGCACAGCCACTTGGCCAGCTCTGGGGCCTGGGGAGATTCCAGCTCTCTGTGCCTGTCTTCTCATCTGTAAAATGGGGATAATGATAGGGTGTCATTGGACTAAAGGAGAGGCCGATTTTAAGATGCTTAGAGCTGGTGCTCACTAAACAGAGGGCCCGGCACCGCGTGTGGCTCCTGGGAGTTGGTCACCAGTGCTTTGTTCAGCAAGTGGGTGTTAGCCACTGACACCGTTGCCACTGTCGGGATCATCACCAACAGCGGCAGGGATCCCCAAGCCTGGTTTTGCAACCAGCCCTGGTGAAGGGTGTAGCAAAATTCTCCAAACAAAATTTGCTTCCATTCATTTTGGGTTTTTGAAAAGGCCACGTCAGACAGCTTGGCGGGGAGGAGGCGGCGTTGCGAAACCCAGCACAGAGGGATCCAGAGCCCCACTCCTCGGCTCAGGAAATGATGTGCCATCAGTTAGCAACAGGCTCCTGTGTGCTGGCACCCCCAGGGCTCCCGGGCTGTGGGCTCGCCTCCTGCCACCCTCTGAGTGACCTTGGGAAGCCACCCAACCTCCTTGAGTCCCAGTTTCCTCATCTGTCAAATGGAGACAATATCCCTTTTCAGTCCTACCCCTGGGGGTGGTGGGAAGATGCGGAGATTCAAGGTCTTCTGCAAACCGAGCGCTGTACGTGCCCTGAAGGCCTCCGTCCTGGCTGGGGGCAGCCACCAGCAGACACTGTGGATGGGGTGTCGGGGTGTCGGGAGAGAACACACCCCTCACCCCACCATGGGCCACAACAAAAGTCAGGTCACATGAGTCTTAAAAGGGCTCCCCCCCAAGAATCTGATGAAGTCAAAGGCGGGCTTGTCTTTGGTCCAACACATAGGAAGCCTCTCATCAGGGACTGCCTTTCCCAAAAAGGGTGCAGTGAGAGTTTGCATGATGGGGAGACCCTACCAACAGAGCCAGCCCCTGCACTCCCTTAACTGACAGGGCCGACTGACTGTTAGAAGAAACTGCTGAGCCTCATCAGACCCCTGCTGGCCCCGGTCCCAGGTGCTAACATGCACTGCCCTCCAAAGCCACTAGAGTGAACCAAGCCCCAGCCTGGATCCCCACACGCCCAAAGAAGAGGTAGGGGCCTTGAGAGTCCCTTCCGGGGCTGTCAGGATCACAGACGCCACACTGGGAGGGTCCAAGTTCTCTGAGATCACAAGGTCCAAGCTTGCACCCTATCAGGGGAGCCCTGAGAGGGGACACGCTGCATCCAAGGGCACACAGCATATTCACCATGCCGGCACACCATGCCAGCACACCACCCACCTCCACGACCAGCCTCCGGTGGCCACCCCCATCCCCAGGCCTGCCCAGCTTGTGGCTGCCTCCCAGCCTCATTAATGTAGTCCTTCCCGCCATTCTCCATCTACCCAAATCCTTTGAATCCTCCAGAATCCACTCCAGATCTAGTGCACATCCTTCAGGAAGCACTTCCCTGGGCCCAAACTCATGCCCCTTCCCAGCACTGGAAAGCACCAGCTTCCACCAACAAAGGGGCCTGGCGGGATGACTACAGTTCACAGAGCAGGGCCCCGTGGGTTTGACTCCGTCTCCACGCCTGGGGGGCACCGAGCAGGTCTCAGGAAGCCCTGGGGGCCCGAAGACAGAATGGAGCATTAGGAAATGGTGGACAAGCTAGTGGACAAGCTGGTGACCTACTGAACGGAAAGTGAGCAGGTGATGATGTGGGTAATGAACTGGCAGAAATAAAACGCCAGCCCAGACACCCCCAAAGACACAGGCTCCTGCCCAAGCATGGCTCCTCACTCTCCTGTAGAGCCTCTGGGGTCCCACAGACACACTGGAGTTTTAGAGGCCATGGACCTATAACCCCACAGAGCCTGGTCAAACGCTGTTGAGTTTGCAGGCCCAGCTGGAGGCAGGAGCCTATATGGACAGTCGTGTTGACGACTGGACCTGGCCAAGGTTTTCACCACGTCCTACTGCCCAGCCCTCAACTTAGGATGGCTCAAACAGTGCTCGTCCGTCCATTCATTCAGCCAGTGAAATGGACTGAGGGCCAGGCATGAGCCAAGACCTGTCCTTAGCACCAGTGGGACGGCATGAAAAGGCAGGCGTGACCCTGCTCCTCTCCACAACAGCTGGATGCAAAGGCATCTGATAATAAGGAACAGTGACCAGGATAAGGAAGGCAGAAGCCCATAGGGGCTGGGAAGGTAGTGACAGGGAGACAATCTGGCCTGGGTGTCAGGGAAGGCTTTCTTCTGGAAGTAATGCCTAAGTTGAGATCTGGATGATGAGTAGTAATTAAGTAGGCAAATGCGGGGGGGGGGGGGGAGATGCAAAGACCCTGAGGCTGGAGGCAACATGGCCTGATCCAGGAACTGAAAGCAGACCAGAGCCAAAGAGGGAGGAGTGGAGCTAGCGTGGGGAGGAGGCTAGGCTTCATCCTGGGAGCAGTGGACATTTACTAAGTACCCGCGGTGTGCATTCAAGATTTTATTAATGCACATTTCAAAATGTTTAAGTCAAAAAGTTTAAATACACTATAGTCAGATAATGCTACTTTTTAATGCTGTTTGGAATGAGTGAATCTATCAATTAATCACAGACATATGGGAGCACAGAGACTCTGTCCCATAGAGTGCCCAGTACAATTCCTCCAAGGCTCCCCATCCTGTAGAAACACAGGCATTTAAGAAGCCAGTGACCCATAAACTGCACAAGAACATAACGAGATGCTGGTGGGTACCCCTGGTACATCCAATTCGTCACTGAGTCTTACAAAAGCTCCAAAGTATAAGATCTATCCTTAGTTCCCAAGTGCTGTTCAGCCTCCTTTCAAAAACACCAACTCAGCGGCCAAGCAGCCTTGCACCCAGGGCACAGCCCTCAGACCTGCGGCTCCATCTCAAGGCTGGGACCAGCTGAATGCTGCCCTGGGTCCCACAAAACTCAGCCATTAGGCCTGCTCTACCCCGCACTTTCTCTGCAGTCTGGGCCTTGCACTCCACCCCCAGGACCTGGGACAGAATGCTTCCCCCCGCCCCGCCCCCCTGCCCCGGACAGAAAAGGGGCTCCCTGAGGGTGGGGACCGCACCAGATTATCCTGTGTCCCTAGCGCCCAGCACAGGCCTAGTCCAGGCTCTGATGAAAGAACCAAGGAAGGGTGCCATGGACATCTCACACAGGCACACTCACAGAAGTTGAGCCATTGTCTCTGGGCTCCAGGAAGACCCAGGAGTCCTGGTGCGCACCCCTCCCACAGCACAGGCACACGCACACAAGCCCGCCCCCACGTGCACAGCCAGTGGCTCCAGGAGCTGCTGGGAACACACTCTGCATCTGCCGCTGACTGGTCTCCGACAGCCGGCTCGCCTCGGCTCGGCTCCGGGGCCTGGCAGTGGCTCCAAACGCTCCAGCCACCAATCGGTCACCCAGCGCTGTGGCCCCACCCAGCCCTGCTGCCACTGGGAGCCTGGCTCAGGCCTCTCAGGCCACCCTGGGACCAGACGGCCCACAGTTCCCTCTGTGGGACAGAAACTGGGCTCCTCCAACAAGTCACTCTCTGAGATGATCCTGTACAACCTCGTTCCACCACCTTGAGCCTGGAAGAAAACACAGCCCCCTCCCACAAGTGAAGGCCCAAAGGCAGAGACAGCCAGGACCCCAGGGAGCTAGGCTGAGAGTGGAGGTGCAAGGGGGGTAGAGGCAGACCAGTCCAGCCTCCCGGGGCTGGGGACTGCAGCCCCCTCCCCCTCTGTCATTTCCACTTGCAGGCAGGTGGGGGTGCAGGAACGCCCCCCCCCACTAGCAGGGCCCTCCAAGCTTGAGGCTTCCAGCCTCAGAGCACCCCATCCATCCCCTCACCCCTCACCCCCGACTGCCATAACTGGCCTTTGCCAACCCATAACCCATTTCCCCATTTCGTTTTCCCCCCACAGCATCAACAGTCTCTGGCCGCTGGTCCCTCTGCAACACAGGCAGCTCTGAGGAAGAAGGGGAGAAGGGAGAGGGACGAAAGCATAGAGGAATGGAAGGATGGAGGGGGATCGAAGCCGGTAGGTTCTGTCTAAAGAGACCAGGGGCCATCATCACATGTCCAGGTAGCACATGTCCCCTCCCAGCAGGCCCTGCACATCTGGACCCAGCTGGCCTCTCCGGCCAGCAGGTCCACCTGCCACCGGCTCTGAACGTGAACCCCTTTCACCGCGGGGCGCCGCACGTGGGGGCCTCCCATGGCCATGTGAGCGCCCCCCCAGCCCAGGTGCCCGGGTCAGCCCGGCCCCTCCCGGGTAGCAAACAGGGAGGGGGCGCCATGCAGCGCTGGGGGGGTGGGGTTGCCCCCGCCCCCTCCCCAGATGCCAGGTCCGGGAAAAGAGCTCGGGAAGGGGGGAGCTGGATGGGCAGGCTCCCGGGGCTACTGAGGCGGGATGGAGGCAGCTGGGCTGAATGGAGGAATGCCCCGGCCGGCTGGCAAAGCCCTCCCTCTCCTTAGCTCCAAGGTTGGTGGGCAGGGGAGGGGTCTGCCTGACCCCCTGGCCGCCCTGCAGATTGAGGGTGGGGGCCGAGGAGGGGCTCCCTAGCTTTGGCAGCCCCTTGGCATGGGAGAGTCCACGGGATAAAGAGGTGGAATGGGGGTCCGACCCTGGATAGGGGGTTCCGGGCCCCACGCATGCCGCCCTCCCCCGGTTTAGGGGGTCCAGGAAGACCTAGACTGGGGGATCGCACCCAGAGAAGGGGGCTTGCCAGCCGCAGAGCCGCCCCCTCGGATTGGGGGCTCAGAAGACAGAACTGGCAGGGGGAGGGGGCTTTTCTGCGCCAGTGCCGCCCCTCGGTTTAGGGAGGTCTGTCCGGGAGGAGACTCGGATTGGGGGTCTCGCCAAGGGACGGGGCGCACCGACCCCGGAAAGAGGGTCGGGCCACCGCGCACCACCCCCGCGCCCTCACCTGCGCCCGGCGCCTCGGCCGCCTCCGGCCCGCTCGGCCGCTGCGCTGCGCCGCCGCCGCTGCTCGGGTCCGCTTGCAGGTCCGCTGCCTAGGCCCCGGCCCCGGCCCCGGCCCCGGCCCGCGGGCGCCCCATGCCTCTCCTCTGGCCGGCGCGGCGCCCCAGATGCGGCTGCGGGAGGAGGAGCCGCGCGGCCCCGGCTCCCCGAGAGCGGCGGGGAGGGGGCGGGGGGCGGGGAGATGCGCGCGGGGGAGGGGGCCGCGCGGCTGCGCCCAAAACCAGGCGCGGATCCGGCCACCGGCCCGGGGCTGGGGGGTGGGGGGGGGGGGGGGGGGGGGGCGCGCCGTTGCCAGCGCCCACCCCCACCCACGCCCCCGCAACCCGGAGGGGAGGGGGAGGGTCTCCGTGGCCAGCGACGCTGGGTCGCGAGGCGGAAGGGCGCTTAGAGATCCGCCGCCGGCCGCCCAGAGAGTGCAGGCTACTGGCACAAGGTCACACAGCGTGGGCTGCGGTAGCGCGGGAACCTGGAACCCCAGGCTACAGAGCTGGACAGCAGGAACCTGTGTTGACGAGCTCCGGCCAGATGGAAGAGGGAAACTGAAGCCCACACTGGACGAGAACGGCCCAGGTCCACACCGTGGAAGTCAGGAGGCTCCTGGGATTCGAACTTGGGGCTCCTGCGCCTGGGAACGTGTGCCCCGTCCTGGTGACCCATTTCCTGCAGGTGCCTTCTCGCTTATGGCAGCATAGGGGTTAAAACAATCCCTCGATGGACCTGGACTGTGTACTCATCCTACTTCTGGGGCTCTGTGATCATAGATAGGAGATTGCCCCTTCTGAGCCCCAGTTCCTCCACCTGTAAAATGGGGAGAACACTAGTATAGTATCCACAACTTGGGTTGAGAAACCTAAGAGATAAAAGATGTAAGCCTCTTGACAGGGCCTGACATCAGTAGGTGTCCAGTCAATGTGCTCACCCTCCCTGGTTCCCACATCTCCCAAGAATGCTAGTTGAAAGCAAATAGAGTCAGAAGAGTGTTAAAGGGTGGTGTTCGAAGCCGAGCGTAGCCCATTTTTCCAGTCTCATCCACCACCTGCCCACCCTGCCCACATCTCCATCCCAGAAACCTCTGTTCCAGCGCTTCTTTGCCTTTCCCTGCGCAGGCAATGCCTTCCCACCGTCTCCACCCAACAAATTCCTATTCATCCATCAAAGCCCAGAGCAATCAGCTGTATGCCCCAGCTGCTCACACTCCCTACCAGTCCATCCATGCCTCCCTTCACTATTCCCAGTGTCTGGTATAGGTTTGTTTCTGTTTTCGAGGGCCTTGACAACCGTGGTGACAGGAGGTCACTCAGAGGAGATGACACCATGAGAACAAGAATTCTGCCCAAGAGAGCTCCCTGGAGGAGGGGTGGCTTCAGCAGGGCCTGGAAGGAGAAGTGGGGTTAGAGCTCTGGGGGGGTGGGGGGAAGACAGTATGTGGCTGGCAAAGAGGTGACTGTAGGTTTGGGCAGGATGTTAGTAGGGAGGAGAACTGCCTGGAACACCTGGGAGGACGTTATTGTCTCAGCTGGGAGCCAGTGAGAGCCAAGAGCCAGGCAGTGACCTGGCACCATGTGGTCAGGTCAAAGATGAGCGGGCTTTGCCCTCGAGAATACCTCACACAGGGGTCTCAGGGGACTTGTACAAGGATGTTCAAGTGGTATCATTTGTAATAGTGGCAAGCTGGACACTCCCTGACTGTCCATCATCGGGAGACTGGATAGATCATGATGAATTCAGACAGTAGAAAATTCTCCATGCCACGATCTTCAAAACAGGTGAATGTAAACCACGCACATCTATGAAGATAAATCTCAAAAACACACTGTTGATTCAGTTTGTGAAAAGTAAGAGTTGTACACTTATGATTTAGGTACGTACTCTTTGTATGAATTTTATACTTCAAAACAATTTTTTAAAATATAAGGGGCACTTGGGTGGCTCAGTTGGTTGAGTCTCTGACTCTTGACTTGGGCTCAGGTCATGATCTCGGGTTGTGAGATCAAGCCCTGCTTCAGGCTCCACACTCAGCATGGAGTCTACTTGGGATTCTCTCTCGCCCTTTCCCTCTACCCCACCCCCCACCCCGCTCGTACATGTGTGCTTTCTCTCTCAAATAAAAAGATAAAATCTTTTTTAAAAAATAAAAAATATATTGTTGGATGAAAAAAGCAAGTTGCAGATGGAAAACAGTTTGATGGCAGATATATAAAATTTGAAAACATGCAACACAACACTATATATTGTTTAGTGACACATACATTTGTAATACAAGTGTAAAAACACATACGGGAATGGGATAAATAGCAAATTCAAAATAGTAGTGACCCTGAAGGAAAGAGGGAAGGGAACGTAAGGAGACTTCAAATACACTTGAAATGGTTTCTTTCTTTAAAAAAAAATATTTTTTTTATTTGTGAGAGAGCGCACACACTCGTGTGCAGGGGGGAGGGGCAGAGGAAGAGGACGAGAGACTTAAGCAGACTCCATGCTGAGTGTGGAGCCCCGGGCGGGGCTTGAGCTCAGACCTCTGAGATCACACCCTGAGCCAAAACCAAGAGTTCAACGCTTAACCAACTGTGCCACCCAGGTGCCCCTTGAAATGATTTACTGGGTGGTGGGTACCTGGGTATTTGTTATACTGTTCTCTAGACTTTTTTGTGAACATGAAACATTCATAACGTATTACTGTTTTTTTAAAGAAAGTCAGGTGGTGCCTGGGAAAGTGACTGGGAGCCATTGCTGGTTCTTGAGTGGGGTTGTAACATGGTGAGTGGACCAGAAGTGGCGACACTAGAGAAGGAAGGTCAGGGGAGGCGTGTGTAACAGTCTAGGAGAGAGGTGTAAAGGCTTGAATGGGGACAGGAACAGAGTTATGAGGAGGCAGGGAAGGACGGGAGAGATTTAGAAGAGTAAACACTGGTATGCTTAGGCAAGGTCACAAAATTAAAAGCCCACAAGGCCTGGACAGGTAATGTAAGCAGGGTGTGAGCATGAAGTCATGGGGACTGGTAGGTAGAGGCCACCCCAGTGCCAGCTAATTGTTGCCATGTGGGAAAGGAGGCCCAGTAAGGCCACGTCTTCTCTAACTCTCTCTCTTTTTTTAAGAGAAATCAGCAGCTCATATTTTTTTTTAATGCAAAATCTCCTGAATTTAAATCATGGCAACTAAATTGAAAAAAGAACTAACTCTGTAGGGGCCACGCCATTCTGGTTTGCAGTCCCTTCAATGAGGAAGAGACTCAAGGAGATAAAATGAAGGGACCAGGGCACCAAGTTTTCCTGCCTATGAGGCTGAAGAATCTCACAGCCCATGCAGCAGTCAGGGAGGGCTTCCTGGAAGAACTGACACTAGGCCGTGAAGGGAGAAGTTAGTTCAGGCTGAGAGAACAGCAAGTATAAAAGCAGGGGCTCAGTTGAGTGAGTCCAAAAGAAAAACTAGCAAAAGACACCAACAGGGTGTCTCACAGAAGGGGAACATATGGCCCGTAAACACACGAGGAGGTGCCTGATCTCATTAGTAATCAGGGAAATGTAAATCAAGACTACGATGAGATGCTACTTCATACCCATTCGACTGGCAAAAACAAGACAGTCTGACAATACTAAGTGTCAGTGAAGATGTAGATCAATGTAGCTTTTCTATCGGCTGAGGGGAGGTGGGGGTGTGCCAATATACCACTGTGACCCAGCAAATCCACTCCTGGACATGGGCACCCAGAGACACCCATGCACATGCATGCTCAGCCAGTGCTTCTCAAACTTTAATGTGCATGGAAATCATCCAGGGATCTTGTAAAAAGGCAGATTCTCCTTCAGTGAATCTTGGGCAGAGCCTGAGATTCTGCATTTCTAACATGTTTCCAGGCTGCTGATCCTCAGACCACATTTGGCAGAGCATTAGGAGAGATGCACAAGAATATCCATAGCAGCAGAAATCCTGACAACAATCCAATCATCAGTTGACGAGAGAATGAACAAATAAATAAATGAATTGTGGTATAGTCATACACAGCCTCAAAATGAATGAATCACAACTATACTCAACAACATAAGTGAATCCTCATCAATATAGCATTTAGTTAAAAAAAAGATTATGTACTATTTTTATTTTAAAATAAAATTTATAAGTAAGTAAAAATGCCTCGTTTAAGCATTTGTACATGTAATAAAACTAAAACAAACTGGGGAAATAGAATTCAAAATTCAGAATATTAATGCCCTCAGGCAGAGAGCTGGGGCTTCAGGAAGGACCCTGGAAGAGAACAGAATGACTCAAACCAAGTAGAGTCCATTTGGCAGCAGGCAACTCGAGCCCTGGGTAAGGACCAGCTCTGGTAACGACTAGATCCAGATAGTGACCACATCGAGCTAATGATGAGACTTGGCTTATGACCAAAGGAGATAATGTCCAGATCCATCAGGACCAGATGTGGGGATGCCTGGCCCCGGCGCTGTTCTCCAGGTTAGTCAGGCTCTGGACAGGCTGGGCAGGCCCCTTGGGGAAAGGGAGAGGGGCGAGCTTCCAAGAGCCCCCACAGCCAAGTGTTGGCCTCCTCCTCAACCCACCCTACATCCCGAACTTCCTTCTAAACAGCCTTTGGGTCTAATGCGTCCTCCCCGGTGCTCTGTCCTGCCCAGCTCAGCCTCTGCATCTCCTGCCAACCACTACACCAGCCTCCTCCCATGGCTCCTCCTCCAGTCTACCCCCTCCCAAACCACCCTCCACACCAACCACACAGAGATCTTTCTATAACAAGGATCTGTGTCACCCCTTTGCTCAGAACCCTGCATTGGCTCCCTTGGGGAGAAAGTGTGAACCCTTTAGCCTGGTCTTCACAACACTTCACCGTTTGGTCTTCGCACTCTTTCCTAATTCAGTTGTGGTCAAATCCCAGGACTCAGGTGCAGGCTCTGCAGTCTCTCCCGAGGACGAGGACGAGCTGTTTCTTGTCTCCCCCTGGGCAGGTCCTTCTACCTGGAATTCCTCTGCCCCCAGAGCATACTCACCTTTCAAAATTCAACTCAGTGTCGCTTACTCTGGGGAAACCTTCCCTGACTCCTGCACCCCACTCCCAGTTTGTCACTTCCAAACACCTAATTTAATTCCTTTTAGTATTACCAAGCATTTATTTATTTCTTTTTCCGTCAGCTTTATTGAGGTATAATTGACAAATAAAAATCGCATATATTTAAGGTGTACAACCTGATGTTTTGATATATGTATACATTGTGGAATGATCACCACAATCAAGTTTATTAACATATCCATCACCCCACAGTTACCTTTTTTTCTTGTAGTCTCTTTGCCAATTGCAAGTATACAATACAGTATTGTTAGCTCTAGACTCCTCAAATGCTCTATGATGACCGAGACACACGATGTCTCAAACAGCTCACAGAAGCTGCTGTTGATGTCTTTCCTGGGACTCTGGCTGCAGCCGTGGTGGACAGCTCCCAGACACTGGTCTCCCCATTTTTCTGCCTGACAGCGTTTTCTGAAGTCACAAGAGCTTGGTCTGCCCAAGCACAGGACAACCTGGAAATGCGGGGGAGCTGATGCCCCCAGGAGCCTTCAAGCATGGGGGTTGGGAACCAAGGGGTAAACGCCCAGCCTCCTTCAGGGAGACTGTGCTGAGGTGTCCTCTCCACTGGTTCTCAGAAAGCTCCTGACAGGATGGGGTTCTGGTAGCCCTCACTAATTTTACTGACATTCTCTCCTGCCCTGCCTCACTCTCCACATGCTCTACCTCCTCCTTACTGGGATGCCCTCCCAAATGAACTCCCTGTGCTCAGGTCACTGTCTCAGAGTCCGCTTCTGGAGGAAGCTAAAGTAAGCCAACACCTATTTGTTTCCATCTCTCCTGTAAGACCATAAATAGCTCTTTGAGGCCTGGGGCCACATTGAATTCACCTCAAATTCTGGCGTCCAACAGTCTGGGTTCAAATCCTGACTATGGCGCTTGCATCTGTGTGATCTTGGCCAGATCACTCACTTCCTTGTACCTGAAGACTCAGCCAAAATGAGTAGGAGAGTCCCAGACCGTTAATGAGATATCCCAAGGTTGGGGGAGGGGGAGCCATGTAGGACTTCCCCTCTTCCTTCTTTCCTGTGTTTTCCAAATTTTTTGAGTGTCCATGTATTCCTTTGCTTTGTTTTGCTTTGCTTTCACAGCGTGGAAGGAGTGTGGGCTCCAGAGTGAGCAGGCCTGGGTTCAAATCTTGGCTCTGTCATATACTGGCTGTGACTGGACAAGTCACCCAACCTCACTGGGCCTCAGTTTCCATATCTGGAAAATGGACACAAGAATGAACATCTACTTTGCAAAGTGGTTGCGACTTCTATGATGGAAGCCTTCCGTAAACCACACAGTGAGTTGAAAGCCTGAGTTATTGTCATCCCTGGGGCTGGCATCAGGCCTGGCATGGAGGAGGTGCCTGGGAAATGTTTGGAGAATAAAATGAGTGAAGCTGGTAGTGGAAACCCCAGGGTGTTCCTTATCTCATTCATTTACTTGTTCATTCATTCAGTGTTCACTGATACCCACTTGCACCAAGCCCCGTGCTGGGCACTTAGGATGCAGAGCTGCAGGGAGAGGCTTGCTGTCCCATCATTCCCAGAGGGGTCCTGACTGAGTGTCAAGGACATATGGGAAGGCTTCTGGGGAGAGGTAATACCTGAGCCTGATGAGCAAGAGGAGGACAGGGTGGACATCCCAGCGTGAGAGGACAGGGCACCAAGGTCTGAAGGCCAGACCAGGCCCGCACAAACCACTCTGTGCTAAAGCCTCAAGAGTTCAAAGGTGAAGCCAGAACGGTCAGTTGGGGCTGGATCATCATGACTTTAAAGTCCTCTCAGGAGCCAAGATTTCCAGTTGAAGGTGATGGATAGCTATGGAAAATGAAGACAAGACTAGGAAAGAACCTTTGACTTCCTTTGTGAACCAGGACAACTCATTTTGCCTCCCACAGCTTCTGTTCTCTCAGCTGTATAATGGGGCAAAAAGATCCACAACAGGGATGTTTTGAGGAGGACTTGAAACAAGGTATGCTCATTGCCTGGCAGTGGAAGATGCTCAGGGGATATGAACAGAATGAATGAATGAATAGATGAATTTCTGCCAGGATTAGAGGCACCCTGGTACCTTCACTCACACTATCCTAAACCTGGAACTCAGTCCCCTCCCCCTACTCCTACTGTTTTCCTGCTCTGCCCCTTGCGGTAGGGCCTCCTACTCACCCACAGGCCAACAGACTGGAGAGTAGGAACTTTTCTAGGGTCATGAAGTGAGTTAAGAGCACAGTCAGGTCCAGTCCTCTGTTCTCACTCTGTAATACCCGAAGTGCTTTTTCTTTGCTCCTCAATATGGATTTGCCTCTAGGCCCCGCCCTGGTCCTTTCCAGGGGAGGTGCTCGGGTTCCACTGTCTCCGTGAAGGGCCAGAGCCGCCTGCCTCTGCCTCCCAGATGCCCGAGCCACCATCTGCTCCCACCCAAGCCCTCAGCTCTTTTCTTAAAATAATTCCTCCTGTTTCCTTGGAGACATCTCTCACATGGAAGAAAGGAAGGGAGGGAGGGAGGAAGGGAAGAAGATAGGTTGGGTCCCATTTCCTGAGTACCTACTGTGTGTCAGGCCTGCCCCTATTCCACTGAGGCTTGGAGACATGACATTATGTGCCCTAGATCTTAGAGCGAGTAAGAGCTGAGTCAGGATTTGAACCTGGGGCTGTAGGGCTCAAAAGCTAAGGTCTGTGTGACATTAGGGAGAGGTGCATTTGGTACTGCCCTTACTCCCTGTCCAAGCGTCGAGGGTACTGCCCATCCCCCCAAGTCATCCTCCCTTATTGATCAATTTAGAAAACACTTATGGATACCTGTTGTATGTTAGGCTCCAGGCCAGGCATGGGGCTGGAAGAGTGTCTCAGATGTGAACAGGACAAAGTCTTTTCCCTTGAAATAGAGCATGGGAGGAGGAGGAGAGGCAGAAAGACACAAAAAAAGTGACCTCTGGCCCATTTATTTCCTTGGCATACACCAAAGGCTTCAGAGGGGCCATTTCAGTTAATCCTCCAAATACCGCGGCTTGTAGGATTTAAGACCCCATTTTGCAGAAAGGAAACTGAGGTCAAAAGAAGTAAATTCAGTTATCCAAGGAGCGAGTGGTGGAACCAGGATAAAGTCCCAGACACAGAAGGTAACTTGCTAGAATTTCCCCTAGAGACCTGCATAGAGCACTGCTCTGGGATATGGGAGGGAGTGATGGCTGGGAGCCCAAGGACCCTCAAGTGGAAGGGGAGAAAACAGAAGGATGTGGACAGATGGGTCTCAGCCCCTTTTCTGGCTTCAGCCTTCTTGAACCAGCTCTGTGGCTGATACTACCAGGGTTTCTGATACCTTAATATCTAGTGAATTCTGCTCAAAGTATCTCACAGACATGCCTCACCCAGTGGACATCTGGTCAACCCTAAACACTTGTGTCCTCTGTTTAGCCCTACCCAAGCAGCCCATCTGGCTGACAGCACTAGTCCAAATCTTGGGTTTGTTTTTTTATTTTTTTATTTTTTTAGATTTTTTATTTATTTATTTGACAGAGAGCGACACAACAAGAGAGGGGACACAAGCAGGGGGAGTGGGAGAGGGAGAAGCAGGCTTCCCGTGGAGCAGGGAGCCCGATATGGGGCTTGATCCCAGGACCCCGGGACCATGACCTGAGCCGAAGGCAGACGCTCAACGATGGAGCCACCCAGGTGCCCTCCCAAATCTTCGGTTTAGAGGCAACTTTCACATCCAATGGCTAAGCCTAGGACAGTAGAGATGATTTCCAAAGATTTCTGGCAGAAGTGTGGGATCACCGTCATATCAAAATGCCTGTGTACTACCTGTGCATAGATTACACCCTGACTCTCATTTTTCCACTCTGCAGTGTAGGTCTTACTTCGGGGACTGTGGGAACCCCACAGCAGACAGGGAAAGAAGGGAGGAAATTCCACATGGAGGGACTGGTATGAACACAATGAAGGAGGCACAGGGGATTCAAAAAAAGCAAACAGCTGAGTGCAGGTACATGGCAAGAGCAGCAGAGCAGAGGCCAGAACGGGGATTTGATCAGAAAAGACCTTGAGTGACAGCTCAGAGTAGTGCTGTCACAGGGTTTAGAACACAGGGAAGTTGTGATTCAACACTCTTTAATGGTGGCCAGTGTGGAAGATGGCTTTCAAGAGGGTGTGAGATGGGATGAGGCCACTGCCACTGCCCAGAGGAGAGACGGTGGACCCTGTAGCTAGGCTGGAGCTATGGAAAGGGAGAGTAGGGGATAGTTGGGAGAGAAGTTGAAGAGGCAGGAACAAGAGTTGCTGGTGATCTGGATGGCGGTAAGGGAAGGGGAAGAGGAAAAATGAGGTTCCGGTTTCTGGTGTGGGTGACTGGTAGGGCTGCCCTTGAGATGTGAGGTCTGGGCAAAGGGTAAAGGAAAGGAGGGCCCACCCCAGGGACTTGCGTCACATGAGGTATCTATGGGGCACATGGTGCTGCTCCTCCTGTGGGCTCCATGTTTCACAGTTTTCAGACGTGTCAATCCACAGACTGTCTAGAACCTTCCAACAACTCTGTAAGGTCAACACCATTTTTCTCAGACAGAAAATTCAAGGTTCAGAGACTGATGATGACTGATCCAAGGGTTCACTGAGTGAGTGATGGAGCTAGGTTTTCTGCCTTCAAGACCAAAGCTGTTCTTGTGCACTCAAGGAGTCTTCCAGTCACACTGAGGTTCCTAAGAAGATGTCCAGGAAAATGGGCAACCAGGGGAAAGGCTGGAGCTGGGGACAGAATGATTAAAGGCACGGAGTAGACAAGGTCAGTCATGGAGAGGACATCAAGAGACAAGACAATCACCTGAGCAGAACCTCAAGAATCAGCAGCCTTTAAGAGTTGAGCAGAAAAGTCTAAAAGGATGTGAGCAAAGGAGCAGAAGGAAAACTGAGAGAGTGCTGGTGGCAGAGCTGTGGAAGACCGTGCTTCCAGAAGGAGAAAGTGGCCGACACTGTTATGACATGACTGTTTTTCCTGCGCTGCTCATACCTGGGGTCTGTGGCAAGGCTCCAAGGAGACAATGAGTGTACTTCGAAGCTACAGAGTGCTGGACACAGGCCAAGGGTAACTGTTCTTGTCCTGGTTCTGCCACCACCTCCCCTAGGTGACCTTGGACAAATTCCTTTCCCTCTCCAGACCCTGTTTTTCCTTCTGTCCACTAAGAGGGTCCCAACTCTGGAAGCATTCCTTTATTCATACTATTAATTCAAGAAATATTTACTGAAAAACTGCTATGTGCCAGACACTGTTCTAGGAATTTGGGAGACTTCAATAAACAACACAGCTAAAGATCTAACTCTCCTAGGGCTTTCATCTAGCAAAGGGAACTGGTCAATAAACAAAAAATACAATAAAAAAGTAAATGATACCATTTATTAGGTGGTTATAAGCTCTACAAATAAAAGGAAAAAGATCTGGGTAAGAATAGAGGGTTTCTAGAGTTGGTGCAGATTATTTATTTTAAATAGGGCAGTTAGAAAGTACTCCCTGAGAAGGTAATATATGAGCAAAAGAGTGAAAGAGACATGACATCCTTGCAGATATCTGGAGGAAAGCCTTCCAGTGGAGGGAGCAGCCAACGCAAAGGCTCTAACGTGAGAAATGCTATGATCTTCCCCCTAGAAAACATCCGAAAATGCTAGATTAAAAAAAAAAAAAATATATATATATATATATATATGGAAATGGACAAGTCCTAAGGTAGAGAAATCCTCTCAGGTCAGAAACAAAGCAGGAATGTGAGACCAAGGACACAAACCTGCACTGAAGCTGTGGGTGCCATGCAGACAACTACAGTTCAGGTTAGTCCATGACCCATGTAAGACAGAGAGCCAAATGAGTCAGGGACCGTTCTGCAGAAATGATGGACCTGACAAGGGCTATACCACTGAAGAAAGGGTGAAAAAAAAAAATCCTGGCTCACAGAAACAAGCAGCAAAGAAAATTGTCTGTTTTAGCCTGGGGTCCAATAGGATTACAGAAAAATCTCCTCTGAGAAGGTGTGGACATTGCCTGGCCCTCATAAGGGTTTTAGGCATGAATTTTAAGTATTGATGAGGTATCAAAAAAATTCAAGTTGAGAACTCCAATTTAAAGTGGACCCCAGGGGTGCCTGGGTAACTTAGTAGGTTAAGCATCTGACTCTTGATTTCGGCTCAGGTCATGATCTCGGGGTCCTGAGATGAAGCCCCACGTTGGGTTCTGTGTTCAGTGGGGAGTCTGCTTAGGATTCTCTCTCTCCCTTTCCCTCTGCCCCTCCCTCCACTCACGTGCTCTCTAAAATAAATAAATAAATCTTTAAAAAAATAAAGTGGATCCCAAAATTAACAAAGCCAAAAGTCAGTTCTTTGAAAAAGATCAAGAAGAGAAATAGAAAGGTAACACAAATTAGATAACACAAGTTATCAACATTAGGGATGAAGAAAGGACATCAGTACAGATGCTACAGACATTTAAAAGGTAATAAGAGAATATAAAACTTTTATGTCAAAAATTGGATAATTCCATTGAAATGGACAAATTCCTTGAAAAACATTACTTATCAAAACAGATACAAGAAGAAATAAACATTTTGAATAGTCCTGTATGTACTAAAGAAATTTAATTTGTAATTTAAAACCTTCCCATAAAGGAAACTCTAAGCCCAGATGATTTCCCTGCTGAATCCTTCTAAATGTTTATAGAATAAAAAAACATCAATCCTACAAATTCTTCTAGAGAATAGGAAAGGAGGGAATATTTCCTGACTTGGTTTATTATTTCAGCCTAAACTTGTTACCAAATTCTGAGAACATTACAAGAAGGGAAATTGTAAGCCAATATCTCCATGAATGTAAAAATGCTAAATACTATAATGAAAATATTAAATGCTGTAATATTAATACTATATATCTAGTAATATATAAAAAGCATAGTACATTATGACCAAATGTGATTTATTCCATGAATACAGAGTTGGTTTGATTCAAAAAACTATCAATATATTGGGCGCCTGGGTGGCTCAGTTGGTTAAGTGACTGCCTTCGGCTCAGGTCATGATCCTGGAGTCCCTGGATCGAGTCCCGCATCAGGCTCCCCGCTCAGCGGGGAGTCTGCTTCTCCCTCTGACCCTCCCCCCTCTCGTGTGCTCTCTCTCTCTCATTCTCTCTGTCTCAAATAAGTAAATAAAATCTTTAAAAAAAAAAAAAGAAAACCTTTAAAAAAAACTATCAATATAATTCACCACTTTAACAGATTTTTTTAAATGATCATCTCAAAAGATGTGGAAAACATATTTCAAAGTCAACATCCATTCATAATAAAAACTCTCAGCAAACTAGGAATAGAAGACATCTTCATTAATCTTACAAAGGGCATCTAGAAAACCCTACAGCTAACATCATACTTATTGGTGAAAAATTGAATACTTTTTCCTTTAAATTAATTGTCCACTATTACTTTTGTTTATTCAACATTACAGGCTAGCCAGTGCAATAAGGCAGGGGGAAAATGTGCAAAATGGGAACAGAAAAAGTAAAAATGTCATTATTCACAGATGATATATTGTACATGTGAAAAATCCCAAAGAATCTACAAACTATTAGGATTAATAAGTGAATTTAGCAAGGTCTCTATATACAGTCAATATTCAAAAATTAACTATATTTCCATATGTGAGCAACAATTAAAAATAATATTTTAATAATAACACACACACACAAATAAGTACAAGTACAGTTACATTAACCAAAACTCATCAAATACCAAGGAATAACTCTAATAAAAGATGTACAAGTCTTCTACACTGAAAATGACAAAACCACGCAAAAATTAAGTAAGACCGTAACAAATGGAGAGATATACTATGTTCTTGGATTAGAAGATTCACCATTGGAGAGATGTCAGTTCTCCCCATGTGGATTTATAGATCCCAACCCCAATCAAAACCCTCTGGAGGTTTTGATAATCTCATTCTAAAACTTACTTGAAAATTCAAAGACCTTCAATTGTAGAGATTATAGTGAAGAATAATAAAGCTGTAGGACTAACAATACTAGATTTTATGGTCTACTAAAAACTATAGCTCAGAGGACTAGTATCGAGAATATTTGAAGAGCTCTCAAAACAACAGTAAAAATAATTCAACCAGAAATAAACCCACATAAATATAATTAACTAATCTTTGACAATGGAGCAAAGACAGTATTTTCAGCAAATGGTGCTGGAACACCTGGACGCCCACATGCAAAAAAAAAAAAAATCTAGACACAGTCCCTACATCTTTCACAAAAATTGAATCAAAATGGATCATAAACATAAATATAAAACACAAAACTATAAAACTCCTAGAAGACAACATAGGAGAAAACCAGATGACCTTGGGTGTGGTGATGACTTTGTAGATACAACACCAAAAACACAATATATGAAAGAAATAATTGATAAGCTGGTTCATTAAAATTAAAAACTTTTGCTCTGGGAAAGACAATGTCAAGAGAATGAGAAGACAGGCTTCAGGCTGGGAGGAAATATTTTCAAAAGACACATCTGATAAAGGACTGTTATCCAAAATATACAAAAAAAAATCTTAAAACACAACAATATGAAAACAAACAACCTAATTAAAGAATGGTCAAACAACCTAATTTAAAAATTAAAAGAAGATGTACAGATGGTAAGTAAGCATTTGAAAAGATGTTCAGCATCATTTGTCATTAGGAAAATGCTAATTAAAATAACAATGAGACACCACTACCCACCTATTAGAATGGCCCAAATCCCAAACACTGAAAGCACCAAACGCCGGTGAGAACATGGGGCAGCAGGCACTCTGGTTTCATCGCTAGTGGGAATGCAAAATGGTACAGCCCCTTTGGAAGACAGTTTCTTAGCGAACTAAACATACACTTAAACTGTATGATCCAGCAGTTGTGCCCCTTGGCATTTACTCAGATAAGTTGAAAACTTAGGTCCACACAAACTCTTTATGCAGGGATATTCACAGCAGCCTTATTCGTAATTGCCCAAACTGGGAAACAACCAAGATGTTCTTCAGTAGGTGAATGGATAAACTATGATACATCCAGGCAGTGGACTATTATTCAGTGCAAAAAGGAAATGAACTGTCAAGCCCTGCAAAGACATGGAGGAAACTTAAGAGAATGTTACTAAATAACAGAAGCCAATCTGAAAAGGCTTCCTGATGTATAATTCCAAGTATGTGAGTTCCAGAAAAGGCAAACTATGGAGACAGTAAAAAGGATCAGTGCCAGAGGTTGGGGGTAGGAAGAGATGAACAGGCAGAGTACAGAGGATTTTTATAGCAGTGAAACCATTCTGTATGATGCTATAATGGCGGATATATGCCATACATTTGTCTAAACCCATGAAACGTACAACACCAGGAGTAAATCCTAACATAAACTATGGGCTTTAGGTGATAACAATGTGTCAATGTAGATTCATAGATTTTAACAAACCACTCTGTATAATTATACCACTCTGGTGGAGGATTTTGGTGGTGGGGGAGGCTGTCCAAATGTTGGGGCAGCAGGTATATAGAAACTCTCTTTACTTACCACTGTTTTGCTGTGAATCTAAAACTGCTCTAAAAACTAAAGTCTTTATTTAAAACAAACCTAAACATTCTATTACCACACAGTCTAGACATTGCACTCTTGGTCATTTATCCAAGACACACAAAAACTTGTGTTCACACAAAAACTTGTACATAAATGTTCACAGCAACTGTATTAAAAATAGCCAAACACTGGAAACAACTCAGATGCTCACTAGGTAAATATTTGTTTGTTTCTTGAGATTTTATTTATTTGAGAGCACATGAGCTTGAGCAGGGGGAGGGGCAAAGGGAGAGGGAGAAAAAGACACCTCACTGAGTGCAGAGCCCAATGGGGGGGCTCCACCCCAGGACCCTGAGATCCTGACCTGAGCCAAAGTCAGACGCTTAACCACTTAACTGACGGAGCCACCCAGGTACCCCCACTGGGTGAACTGCTAAACAAACTGGTACATCCACAGCATGGAATATACTACTCAGTAATAAAAAGGAACAAACTATTGATATTGTAGCAACTTGGGTGACTATCAAGGGAATTTATGGTGAGAGAAACAATCCAATCCTAAAAGGTTACATACTATGCAATTCTATTATCTAATATTTTTGAAATGACAAAATTATAGACATGGAGGACAGATTAGCCAGGGGTTAGGGATGATCCACTTGGTGGGGGAGAAAATGTGGGAGGGAGGTGGGTATGGCTACAAAACGGAAACACAGGCTACAAAAGGGAAACACACACTTGTGGTAATGAAACTGTTCTGTATCTTGACTATGGTGGTGGATACATGGATCTACCTATGTAATAAAACTGAACTAAATACACACACACACACACACACACACACACACAAATAAGTACAAGTAAAACTGGGGAATTTTGAATAAGCTTGGTAGACTGTATCAATATCAATATCCTGGTTGTGATATTGTACTCTAGTTTTGCAAGATGTTATCATTGGGAGAAACTGGGTAAAGAGCACACAGGCTCTCTATTATTTCTTACAACTGTATGGAAATCTACAATTATCTTTTTTTTAATCAATTAACATATAGCGTATTATTAGTTTCAGAGGTAGAGTTCAGTGATTCATCAGTTGCATATAACACCCAGTGCTCATTACATGAAGTGCCCTCCTTAATGCCCGTCACCCAGTTACCCCATCCCCCCAGCCACTACCTCTCTAGCAACTCTCCGTTTGTTTCCTATAATTAAAGAGTTTCTTATGGTTTGTCTCCTTCTCTGATTTCATCTTGTTTTATTTTTCCTTCCCTTCCCCTATGTTCATCTGTTTTGTTTCTTAAATTCCATGGGAATCTACAACTATCTTAAAATTAAAAGTTTAATTATTTCACAGTACATACAAATATCAAATCATTATGTTGTACACCTGAAATATAATGTTATATGTCAAATATACCTCAATAAAAAAGTGAATTAAAAAACCTTAATTAACAGAATAAACTAATTTAAAAACTAGTAATTAAGACAGTGTGGGATTAGTACACTGATAGACAAATAGATCAGGAGTACAGATCAGAGAATCCAAAAACAGACACACACACATATGATCACCTAGCTAATGAGGTGCTTCTGAAATTCAGGAAAAGAATACGTATTTTTGTAGTTTTTTTTTTTTTTTGAGAGAGAGAGACAGAGAGGACGCACGCACTGAGTGGGTGCAAGCAGGGGAGGGGAGGGGCAGGCAGAGAGGGAGAGAGAATCTCCAGCAGACTCCCTGCTGAGTGTGGAGCCTGCCAGGAAGCTTGATCTCAGGACACTGAGATCATGACCTGAGCAGAAACCATGAGTCAGATGCTTAGTCGACTGGACCACCCAGATGCCCTGGGAGAGAGAATCTCCAGCAGGCTCCATACCCAGCACGGAGCCCAACACGGAGCTCAATCTCACAACCCTGAGGTCATGACCCGAGCCGAAATCAAAAGTCCAGTGCTTAACTGACTGAGCCATCCAAGCGCCCCTTTCGTAGTTTTCAATAAAAAAAAAAAATTATAAAAAATGTATTTATTTGGTATTTTTCTATTTTAAATAAATAGTGCAGTCAAAACTAGATATCCATATGAAAAAAAAAGAATTTTGACCCTTACCTTGCACTATACACAAAAATTAATTCAAGATAGAGAATTGTAGATCTGTACATGGAAACTAAAACAATGGAAGTTCTAAAGAAAACACGAATAAATATTTTCATTTCTTAAAAATTTCTTGAAAGATATAAAACTGCTAATGATAAACTAAAAGAATGATAAATTAGACTTCATTAAAATAGAACTCTTCATTTAAGAGATGTGAAAGGCAAGCCTCAGATTGGGAGAGGGTATGTTTTGAACGCATGCATACAACTAAGGGCTCATATCCAGAACATACAAAAAGCTCCTACGAGTCAATAAGAAATGGACAACCCAAGTTTAAAAAAAAACATATCAGAACGGCTGAATGATGAAGGCCTAAGGAGAGGGGCCATTGGCCTGTTCACACAGACACAGCCTCAAAGGCTCAGCCACCACGCCCTGCCCCCTGAGCAGGAGGGCTCCCCTTGGGCTGGACAGCACAGGACGTGCACTCCAACTCAGCTGCCCCTGCCCCTCAAGAGAAGATGGATTTAAATCATGGCGCTCCAGACAGGCTCTAGAGGAAGAAAAAGACTGAAGAAAATGGGTCTGAGATAGCTTACAGGGGTGAATTTCAAACTTTGGTCAGGACTAGGGGAGGTCTGGGATTGGATGTTTCTCAGGAAGGCACAGGATTTCCTGAGGGAGGGAACTGACCTTGGGCCTGAGCGCCATCCACCAAGCAGCTGCTCTAACCAGTCACTGGGGGCACAGACTATCAAGGTGGTAAGACAAGGAAACAGCCCCGGACACCAAGTGTGGGCAACGTTAGGTCCTTCTGTTACCACTATGAACCATCTGCCCTGCACTCACCAACACCGTCTGATCTGGACACTTGACGCAATCTGGGGTCCCAGGTATGAGAAACCCCCCCCAAGCAATTTGGGGACAGTCCCCAGGAATTCCATTTTTTAGAACCTCGGTTTTCATGATCAGAATGAGGAAACTGAAACACAGAGAGACTTAAGGTGACTTGTCCCAAATCAAAGAGAAAGTAAGTGGTAGAGCCAAGATTCTAATCTAGGCATCCTGACTCCAGAACTTTCTATGGAATGAGCTATGTGATCTCTGAGTTCACTAGCTCTAGAAGTTGTGTTTTGAAAGACTCTATTCCACAACAGTGCTGAAATAAAAATAAAGGAAAGTGGACAATTAGTGGAAAATTTCTTGAATTTTTAGCTGCAGACTTCCAGGACTAGAAGGGACCCTGGAGGTCAGTTAGCCCAAATTCAGTTTGCTGCTGTGCACATAAGTTCAAGAGGATTTCCAGAAGTGCCCCAACAGCATCAGCAAATCAGCAAACAGTGGACTAGAAGCAGATACAGATCCACATCTTTTAAGTGCAATGTGAGATCCAAAGAGCTGTGTAAACTGAAAGTTCCTTCACAGTTAATTGGTGGTTGATTCATTTGTAGGCAAAAATCTGACCTCAACTGATGTCAGGCTGTTACATACCAATTAGTGTGATTATTTACATATTCTGCTGCAGAAATATCAATTAGTTTCATTTGAGGTACTACCCCAGACTCAGTGGTGTCCCGGAGCTGATCCATACTGGTTCATGGGAGCTATTTGTTAAATATTCGGGAATTTTGTAAGCCATTCAGTTGGTAGCTTGAAATAGGACGTGGTTGGAGTATTTATACCATACGAGTCAGAAAATGCCACAAATCAGGCTTTAAAAAAACTTTCTGAGAGCCATTTACCAGCACATCACTGCCCTACATTCTGAAGGAGGTGGAATTTCTAGTAAATTCCAATTAATTCTAAGTCCCAAAAAGGGAGGCCACAGATTTGAACATGGACCAAATAGGATATAAAAATAGCCAATAGGGCGCCTGGGTGGCTCAGTCAGTTAGGCGACTGCCTTCAGCTCGGGTCATGATCCTGAAGTCCCGGGATCGAGTCCTACATCGGGCTCCCTGCTCAGCGGGGAGTCTGCTTCTCCCTCTGACCCTCTCATGCTCTCTCTCTCTATCTCATTCTCTCTCTCTCAAATAAATAAATAAAATCTTTAAAAAAATAGCCAATAAACATAAAAAGTGTTCTACATCACTAATCATCAGGAAAATACAAATTAAAGGCACAATGAAATACCACTATTACCCAACAGGAGGACAAAAATTAAAAGCACACAATGCTAAGTGCTGGTGAGGATATAGAGCACCTGGAACTTTCATATCAGGCTTGTGGGAGAGTAAATTGGTAAATTTAGTATCTACTAAAGCTAAACATCCATAGACTCCATCACATGATAATTTCACTCCTGGGTATTTACCCAGTAAAAATAAGTGTTCATGTTCACCAAAGGTAATACGCAAGAATGTTCATTGCAGTTCCATTCATAATGGCATGAAACTGGAAATAACCCAAATGTCCATAAACAGAATGGATAAATGAATTTGTGACGTATTAATATAAAGGAATTCTATACAAATTATCACCACATACAATAACATGAATGAATCACATAATAACATCCAGATAAGGAATCCTGCATTATTCCATTTGTATCAAGTTTCACAACTAATCAGTGATGGTAGAAGTTAGAATATCAGTTCTCTCAAAAGTCTTGTGGACTTTACTTTTCATAAGAAACAGCTCAATTTCTGAAAGTATAAAAAATACAAAAATAAATTCTGTGGAACTTCCAAGTGCTCAACAGAAGCCAAGTCAAACCCTCCCTGGGAAGGAATATCCTCAATCTAGCCTTCAGTGAATTCTCACAGACACAGGTCCAACTGACAACTAAAAAATTTCAAAGCATTCAAAAAACATGCTACCCTGAGCAAGATAGAAGAAAAGCAGATGACAGAATCAGATCCCCAAAGAGTTTCAAATATTTGTATTATCAGATTATAAATGTAAAATAAATGCACTTACTATGTGTAGAGCAATGACAGAGGAAGTTGAAAACAAGAATGAGGAACAAGAGACTCTCCAAAAAGGACAAGTCGATTTGAAAGACGATCAAGTCAGGCTTCCAGAAATGAAAACGATATGAATTGGAACTTAAAAATTCTTGGAAAGTTTCAACAGCAGGTTAGCCACAGATGAAGAGGGAAAAATGTGATCTGAATGTGAAGAAATTATCCTGAACATAGCAGAGAGAGAAGGTGAGAGGGAAGAAGGAAAATACGAGACATAGAGGCCATACTGAGAAGGTATAACTAATGAATACTTGGAGTTCCAAGAAGAGAAAACAGAAGAGGGGAAAGAGAATATTCAAAGAATTTTCCAGGCCTGATGAAAGACATGAGTCTTCAGATTTAGGGTCACAATAAGCCCAGGATAAATATAAACAAACACACACACAAAAAAACAGCCTAGATGTCCCATAGTCCAACTGCAAACCACCAAAGACAAAGAGATCTTAACAACTATGTGTCCAATGAGGAGAAATTTTCAGCACCAGGTATGCTTTATAGGGCCCAGAACCTAAGCTTTCCAGCTGACACCTGGGAGGGGTCCTTCGTCACTCTTAGAGGCCTGTGAGGCAATGTCTTTCAAACCCAAAGTGGAAATGTGCCCAATAACTGGGCCCTTGCCTGGTGGGGAAAGGAGTTCACTCTCTCCAGGGCTATTTACAACAAAGTCTTTTCCTTGGCTGCCACACCTTCTGGAAATCACTGGAAACTGAGTGGGGCTCAGCCTTCCCCACTGATCTCCCTGCTTCCAGACTCTTCCTCTCCTGTTCATTGTTCATGTAGGAGCCAGAGTGATCTATTCAAAACACAACAATTCTGACTCTTACACTTCTTTGCCTAACCTTCTTCCATATACTCCACCCCCAACCCCCTGCACCTGCGCCTGCAGAATAAAAGTCCAAGCTTCCTTAACTGGCAGTCGAGGCCCTTAGGATCTAGCCCAGATGACTTTGCCAGACTTATCTATCTCCCTCCACTTCTGCCTACTCACCCTACTCTGCCTTTTCTCAAAACCTTGTGTTCTTTATTATCTCTGAATAATGTACTGTTCCTTTTCTCCGCCTGGCAGGCCCCTCTCCCTCTTGAGTGTCTTGAAATTCAAGCTCATCCTTTTAGATTTTGTTTAAATATCATACAGTCACAAAGGCCTCCCTGATGCTCTTCCTATCCCACCACCAGTGGCCATTTGCTCCTTGACACTTCTGCAATTTTATACTGACTTGTATTTTAATAAAGTCAGGGTATTTTTCATATTACACTGTAATGATCTGTTTACATGTCTTTCCTGTAGCACTTGCCATATACTGTGAGCATAGTGAGGTCAGGGACCAGGTTTGACCCTATCTGCCACGAGGGATCAGCCAGGGCCCATCATAGAGAGGTGGATCCCATCCCATACATAAGATAGGAAAGTGAGCGTGAAAGGGGAAATGTGAACAGTTAAAATTGCCCTATGAGATCCAAAAAATTGCCCTTAAAATGCAGCCCTTGTGGTTTTGCTTTCACCAACCTATTTAGGAACATGTTCCTATAGAATGATTTGCAAAGTCACATGGCTCAGGTCATACTCCCTCTGGGACACACACCCACTGACTGGAATGGCAGTTAGAGTCAACTGTGCTTTTTTTTTTTTTTAAGATTTTATTTATTTATTTGAAAGGGAGAGGAAGAAAGAGCACAAGCAGGGGGAGCAGCATGCAGAGGGAGAGGGAGAAGCAAGCTCCCCGCTGAGCAGAGAGCCTGACGTGGGGCTCGATCCCAGGACCCTGAGATCATGACCCGAGCTGAAGGCAGACACTTAACTGAGCCACCCAGGCACCTCTCAACTGTGCTTTTAAAATTAGTTTTCTCTCACTCTGTTTTGCTAAGAATATGGTAAAATTCATATAAGATAAATGTGCACATAATTCAACTGTACCATTGAATAAATGGAAGGACCGATGGACTTAGAAGAGTGGGTAAATGTATGTGTGCATGGCTGAATAGCAATAATAGCACTAATACTAATCATAATAGGTGATATTTATCGTGTACTTAATATGTGCTGGGCACTACTCTAGACACTTTACACCTATTAATTCATTGAATCTTCAAACAACCCTATGAGGTTTATACTATCACCCAATTTTAGAGTTGAGGAAATTGAGTCATAGTGAAAGTGAGTATAGGTGGGTAGGTGGGTGGGTGGGTGGATGGGTGGATGGATGGATGGATGGACGGACGGACGGATGGATTGGTGGATGGGCGGATGGATGGATGGGTTAGGTGGTTGGACTGATGGAGCAGTGGTAGACAAACAAATAAAATCATACCTGTTCTTTTGTGGCACATTGAGCCCTGCCTTGTTACCTCCAACCTTGTCACCCGGACCTCAAGGGTCTGTCTCCATCCGAGCTGTTTGTTCTCTGACCCTCTCAGACTATGACCCCCCATTCTAGCATCCACAATACTGTCTTACCTCCACCCACCACAGCCGCTCACCCAATGGTCTACTAATTTTGAGAGCCAACGCCCACCTACAGCCTTCAGGAGCAAATTATATGTAGAGCAGATTATGTGGCATAGAGTGCCACAATATCTCTAATTCCACATGCTGTCCCGTCGAGAGGTGAGGTCTGTGTTCCTTCACCTTGAACCTGGGTGAGCTTGTGACTATTGCAGAAGTGAGGCAAGGCTACGTGATTTCCAAGGGTAGGTCATAAAAGGTGATACAACTTCCACGTGGCCCTCCTGGGATGCTTGCGCTCAGAAACCAGCCGCCATGCTGTGAGGAAGCCTGATCTACTGCAGGGAGAGATGGCACAGAAAGGCCACATGTAATTATTCTGGCTGGGAGCCCCACCGAGGTCCCAGCTGTTCGTCAGCATCATCTGCCAGATGTGTGAGTGAAGACACTCCAGATGACTCTAGCCTCCAGGTGTTGAGTCACCCCTAGTTACTGAGTCTTTCCAGAGGGGGCCCCAGACACCATGAAGCTCACATACCCACTGTGCCCTGTCCATATTCTTGACCTACAGTCTGTGAGCATAATACAATGGTTCGTTTGTGCCACTAAATTTTGGAGTGGTTTGTTTTGCAGTAATAGTAACTGGAACATCCTCCCCTCCCCCAACCAGCCAGACCCTGCCTTGAGTTCCCTTGGGAAGGTGAGGGGGAGCATCTGAGCCCCGGGCTGCACTGAATCCTGTGTCAGCTGTATCTAAGGCCCCATGGGCATGGGGAGCAGGCCTCTACCAAGCTCTCCTTCCCTGACTCTTCAGGGTGGAATGAGGTCAGCTTCCAGGTGTCCCGGATTCCCTACAGACGGGGTCAAGACCAGGCTGGGGCCCCTGCTGATGAGGCAGGGCCTCGGAGCAGGAGCTTGACCCCAACAAAAGCTTGTTCTGGCTCCATCTGAGACTGGCCTGGTTTGCTTCCAGGTTTTGTTCTTTTTAAAACTGGTTCACTCAGTGGGTATTTAAGACAAAAACCACAGACCTTGGTCTGATTCGAGGGGAAAAAATAGTATTGGGGTCTGGGAATCTGACAGACCTAGGCTGAATCCCAGCTCTGCCACTTGCCAGCCGTGTGGTCTGGTGAATTACATCATCCTTCTGGGCCCCTTCTGTGTAGTGGGGGTAAGAATGGCCACCACCTCACGGATTTGTTGTGAGAAGAGACGAGACGGACTATGGAAAGCACCCTGCTCTGTGCCTGGCCCCCAGCAGGAGCCCAATGAAGGTCAGTTACCTTCCCTCACTTCTGAGTGGAGTATGGTTCTCCTTCATCCACAGGGCCTAGCACAGTGCCTTGTATACCCCAGGTGCTCAATAACTGTATCTCAAATGAATGGAGGAATTTCTCAGCCCACCTCTAACCTCCATCGACATGTTGACACGTCTCTCTTTCCCAAGAGACACTGACCACCCCCCCGCCCCGGGCAAGGATACTCGCTCTGATTCACCTTTTGTTATACTTTTGTCTCCTCAGCATACAGTAGATGCTTAATCAGGGACCACTGAAACAAATCAGGTGTCCCCCTGGTTCCGAAGAGTCCTCAGCTCAGGATTTGCCTTGGGCTGAAGCTGCCACAGGTCAGAGCTCTCTGCTACTCGGCTTGCCACGAGCCACCCATCAGCCTCTATTTCCCATCGGCAGACCGGCGAGCGCTTCCCCACCTAGAGCCACAGCCCCCATATTTTGATCATCACAGCCCACGTCGTAGACACACTCCCAGGGGTATACACAGGCCTCTGACACCCCTCAACAATTTTGGTAGGTCAGGAAAGCACACACAATTCTGGAGGGCATCTTAGGCTAGGTTCCCCAAATGCAGATCCTTGGAAGAGGACCAGGGTGCAGTAGTTTCGTTGGGAGGCAGGGAATGAGCCAGGAAAGGGAGGGAAGCCAAGATTGGTGCTAATACTCAAGTTACTGCTGTGGGTGATTGTCACACTGAGGGGCAAGAAAGTCTTTCTCCACACCCCCTGCCCCCCACAGCCCCTTTGGTTGAGGGTGGCTCCTGGGGGATGAAGCCCCTGGCACTTTCGGTTGAGCGTGCTTCCTCAGCAGAGACCAGAGAGGCTGTGAGCAGGCACCTCTGAGAACATGGGCAGGGCAGGTGAGCATTTGTGTCACCGGCGAGTGACTGTTAACACACAGCAGTTACTCGTGACTTGAGGTGCAGGTGAGGGGCCCTACGTTCTAGGAGTTCCAGGCAAGTCTGTCCCTTTACCTTCTACTGCAGAACGCGAGTGAGTGGGGGTGACACCATTACAGGGATAACTCTGAATCCACTCAAATTAATCACATTTAAAGTAAATCATTTGGAGAATCTAGGACTTCAAGTTACTTGTGTAACAAACCTCAGATCCCGGTGGAGAGGTTGGAAACCATGGCCACACAGGACAGAGACAGTACCGATCCTGGGAATCGCCAAAGGCAGATTCCCTCAAATCCCCTCCGCCTTGAGCAGGCTGTAGGCCCTGACCCCTCAGCAAATCTAAAGACCCCAGACGACAAGAGGATGGGGGCTCTTCCAGAGCCCCCAGAGGTTTTTGCAGCTGTCCCTGGATGTCCTTCCAGAGGCCGGTGAACTGAGGCTCCCTGCATATTTCTAGACTTTTCCAGAACCCACTTCAGGAAGGACCAGCTCTGATGAGCAGACCAGGGGACAGGGCAGTGATAACAAAGACAGCAACGGCAACAATAATAATCATGATGGTGCGGATGGCCCCCACTCACCAGGCCTTGACTTACCATTTCATGACTTTACAAGGATGCAAAGGCGATGCACACCCAGTAGAAATTGCACTTCGAATTTTGGCCTTTCCCCGGGCTAGCCACACGCAGGAGGATGCTTTCTCGTGGCCCCGGGGCAGCGGCAACAAGCACAGCTCCCAACCTATGGGGTAAACGACCAACACACTTGCACCCACCTGCACCCATCAACCATTCTGTGTTTACTGTCACTACAGTAGTCAATAAATTCCTAAAGGGAGATAGTTGGTACTTTATTATAAAATATGCTTTGTGTGGGATGATTTTGCCCAGCTGTGGGCTAATGTCAGTGTTCTGAGCACATTTAAGGTACGCTGGGCTGAGCTCTGATGTGTGGTATGTTAGGTGTATTAAATTTTCGACTTATTGAATTTCAAGTTATCAGGACATGACTCCATCATGAGTCAAAGAAGATCTGTCCTTGTCTCCTGGAACCCTTTTTTATTTTTTTTTTAAGATTTTATTTGTTTATTTGAGAGAGAGAGAAGGAGTGAGCGAGCATGAGTGGTGGGGGAGGGGCAGAAGGAGAGGGTCAGACAGACTCCCCACTGAGCCCAGGACCCTGAGATCATGACCTGAGCCCAAGGCAGCCGCTTGACTGACTGAGCCCCCCAGGCGCCCCCCTCCTGGAATCCTTTTTAGAGCAAGGCAGAACATAGATAGAGAAAATAGTACCTAATATTTATTTAGCATTTTATGGGCTTACCACATAAATGCCACCTCAGATACTAAAAACTTACTGAACACTACTAAGTGACAATTGCTGGAGTCACAGCAACAAAGAAGATGGACATAGTCCCTATCTTCAAGGCGCCCACATTCTAGTGAGAAAGATGGACAAGAAACAAGCAATTACAACAAAGCTTGATTACAAGTAGTAGCATTTGATGAGCACTTGCTAAGCACCAAGCACTGCTAAAGTCTTTCAATGAATTGCTTCATTCAGTCCTTACAATCAATATTTTGAAGTGATGGTGTTCTGGCCTCATTACACGGACAAAGAAACGGAGGAACAGAGAGGGTAAGCAATCTGCCTGAGGCCACACAGCTGGCAAGAGGCACATCTGGGAATTCCGAACCCAAGATTATCTGATTCCAAAACCCATGTACCCAACCAGGCTATCTCACCCTGTGCTCCCTGCACCTCAGTTTCTGTATCTGTGAAATAGGAGAAAATAACTGCCCCGCCTCGTGCCATTGTCATGCTTAGCTGAGATAGCGGCAGAGCACCTATCAACGGCCAAGTGTGAGCTGCTAGCTCTCCTATTCCCGGCTGAAGCTCCGGCCTCCTCTGCTTGCTTCTTGCCCCTTACGGCTGTCCGTGCATGGCCGCAGCCACCTGGCAGGGCTCTGGGTTTGCAGAGAAATCACTGTTTGCCCTCACCAGCTCCCTAACGACAGCACAATTCCGTGGCATCTGTGCTGATTTAATTACAGATTAATCAGGAGAGCCAGGGCAGGAGCTCTCCTCTTTTCTCCAGCAAGCTAGAACGTGACCCCTACATGCGCCCGTGCACATGAGGACAGAGGTGAGCCCCCTCCAGCCCCCTGCTGGCTGAAGTGAGTCCTGGAGTGCATGGGGTGCATGGTTCTCTCCCAGCCTGTGACCCTCTGACTAACCCTCCCAAGCTGAGTTCCCATGACCAGGCCTTTGCTGTCCCTTAGACACCAAATACCCTTTTTATTCCATCCTATCTCTTCACAGCCATGTTTTCGAGGCTCAGCCTAGATGTCACCTTCCACAGGAAGCCTTCCCTGATGCCCCCAGCTGGGATGACTTCCTCCTCTTCTGAACTTCCAGAGAGGTTGATCTGGCTTCATCTGAAGGCCTGACCACTGCCCATGCTGAGCTCACCTCCCTCATGGGATGACATCTCCTTGAGGACAAGTGCGTCTCCAGTGCCCAGCAGGGGGGTGGCATCAGTAAGCCAATAGGATGAATCTACATAGAAATTCCCACAGGCCTGGAGAGCCTAGAGCCATGAGCCCAGCCTCCTTCCCAAGCCCCGGCCTCCCCGAGGACTGCTGTGCCTGGTAGGGCTCACACATCCAGGGGACCCCTATGGCCCTTCCACAGAGGCTAGATGGCCTCCTTGGGCTTCTCCTGCCTTCCTGGGGATTGGCCTCCCAAAGCTCACTCAAGGGGAGCTCATATCCATAGGCAGACACAGGCCGGAGAGAAATAGCCCCCAAGTCCTTGCCCCCACCAGAACGGACCTATGCCCATCCTGCTGCCTTATTCCTCTCCCAAGAACCAGACCAGATGACCCACTGCTCGGCAGGGACTGTAATGATAACAGAGAAATGTGTTGATCCCTTACACACACACCCCCATCCCATGATCATTATGTGCATGATCTCATTTGATCCTTCAAATGACTCAGGGCAGTGGCCCTTATTGGCCCCTTTTACAGATGGGTAAACTGAGAAGTGAAGCAACTTCATTAGTAATAGAAGAGAAGGATTAAACTCAGTTTGGCTCTGGAGCCTGTCCCCAGTGATACCCCACACATGCTGTACCCTCTGCCACTTGCCTAACTCCAGCCAGAGGCCTTGACCCCTGACCCAGGGTCACCCTTGTGTGGTGGGGTCCGTGGACCCAGGCTGGCACCCACTGCGCCTGGCATCCTCTGGGGTGGCATGAATGAACTGCCTCATGAATATGCAGGCAGGGCCCTTGTGCTCAGCGCTCTGGGCTAAATCTGATCACAATGCAGGATAAATTAAGCGGCAGGGTAAATGCATTAAAAATCATGGTGGGAGGAATGTGCTGTTCAGGGAAGGGTCTGGGGAGGTGGGAGAGGAGCAGTAGGAGAAGCTCCGCCAGGCCAGGCGCTGCCAGCCCCTCCCATACAACCCCAAATGAAGTTCCCTTCCGTGGGGGAGGACCCTCCCCCCATTTCCACCCTCCCCCGGTTCCCATGGAAACGCAGAGCATGTTTAGGAGGGAAAATGCCTAGCAATGAGGGATAGGGGAGGGACTAAGAATAGCAGCTGGGGCTGGGGACAGGTGTGGACAGCGTCTCTTTCCTGACATGGGGTGAAGGGAAGGGCCTGGTCTAGCCCAGCAGCCCCTAGGGCCCCTTGGCAGCTTCCAGAGAAGCGGTGTGGGGAGAGAACCACCTTTGGCCAAACCCAGGGTCAAATACTGGTAGTGCCCTTGGGTAGTAATAACATAGCAATAACAGCAGCTAAATAACCCCAGAGCACATGTGTCATGCCCCACCATGGGAGGAAGGCCTGGACAGCTCATCTCTCCTCTACAGGTGCGCAAAGGAAACTCAGAGGGGTGAAGTGACTTGTCCCGTGTCACCCAGGCAGCCTGGGGCCAGCAATCTCTCTTCACTGCACTACATATGTGCTGGGGCACCATCCCATTATAACAGCGCCTTCTTCACAGGGTAAATCTCGTTCATTCATTCGGCAAAGATTTATTGAGCAGCTGCTCTGTCTGAAGCACTTATTCTAGGCATTGGGGATGCAGCAGGGAGCAAACCAGACAGAGTCGCTGCCTTCAGAGAGTGTATTGTATTAGACAGAGATGGGTGGCTACAGACTCCTGCTCTCCGGCCCAGACAAGGGCTGGGTTCCAGGGTCCCCGTCAGAGAAAGGTTTGGGGAAACCAAGGACTTGAGGGCTTCACAGAGCTCAGATGATATAAAGCCCAAGGGGTTTGGTTGGCTCTGTGTGACAAGTACCGGCTCTAAATCCAGCTCTGCCACCTGCTGGCTATGAGACCTTGGGCCAGTTACCTTAACCTCTCTCTACCTCACTTTCTCCACCTATAAAATGGGGATGATAATAGGACCTACCTGTTGTGACCAGTGAGGTGCTACATTTAAATGTTTAAGACAGTGCCAGGCATGTACTGAGTGCTCTTAAATGTTAGCTACTGGTGTTTTCATTATTAGGCCATTCAGGCAAGAGCCCTGCTCTCCCCATGCCCCCACACAAAGCTGAAGGGACTAAGGTATGCTTCTGTCCTTTCTCTGAGCCCCTCTGACTTTGGTCTCCCGGGAGCTGCCCCCCTGGGAGGAAAGGGCGTGGCTGACAGGCTCAGAGGTCCTTGCCCCCTCCGCCTCCCTCAGTCAAGCCTGGGCACTCTCTGCTCCCAACAGCCTCAGCACAAAGTGGGAGAAGGAAAGAGTCCACTGAGAGATGAACCTACCTGAATCACATGACAAAAAGGGACCTGACCGGGGCAGAGTAACTCTGCTCAAAGAAATGTCTTCCTGGCCGATGCCTCCAGAGTGCCAGCACATCGCTGAGCTTCCACACTTTGCTGTGGTCTGACTGGGCAGTGATAACATGTTGCACAACACGGACTGGCTCCATTGCGCTCTAGAAGGGATTCCTAAACCTAGAAATACAATGAAGAGCAATAGTTAAAAGAAACAAATGCCTGAGCCTAACTCAGGAGCCTCAACCCTAACTGATGTCCAGATCTGCCTGGTTTCCTCGTTGTCAGATGCACCTGCCATGCCTCTTAAGAGGCAAGGTCATCCCTGAACTCTGTCTGCCCAGGGTGCCGAGCGTTGAGAACAGGAACAAGAGGCCACTTGGAAAATTGCAAAGGGCTCTATAATCCAGAGGGATGACTCGGAGCTACCTGAAAACTCGATCTCCCAGCTTCAAGTTCTGACAGCTGCTTCCAAGCTGACCCCTGGGAAGGGCTCTGTGTAAATCTTCGGGCTGGTCAGTCAAGAGGCCTGGATGGCGTGGCTGCTCTCCTGTCCTCCTCCCACTTCCCCCCCATCCGCCCCCACCTCTCTCTTTCTCCCTCTCTTTCTAGTGAGCTCAAGCTTGCCTTTCTCTCACTCGGCTCTTTCATCTCCCGAGTTGGACTGGAGCAAGACCCTGAGGGATAGAGCCACTTCCTGGCTGGCTGGGGAGGCACTGGATGTCGAGGGACGGTCCCAGGCTGGCCCGGCCACCAGCACCCAGGAAGCTCTGGGCAGAAGCCCCAACCCCTCTCTCTGCTTGTTCTCTCTGTTGTCCAGTGTGGGCTCCTGGCCCTTCCTCCTCTGAGTCCCTCAGTTATGTGGTGTCACCCCTGTTCTCTCTTCTGCCCAGCCTGACCTTCAGCTGCGGTGGAGCTCAGGCCCCATTGTGCACCTCAGGCCTGGAGCCGAGGCTCACTGGGCCCTACAGTCCCTACGCACCGCTGCCCTGGCAGCATCCGGGCTGTCTTCCTCTCCTCCGAGCATTGAAGACTTCGGTGACAGCTGCCCCTGGCCTCAGCCAGTGGGTATTTCAAGGCACAGAGAAGGCGAATGACCTGTCCAGGGTATTCAGGAAGAGGGCTGGGGAGAGCCAGCAGCAACTGGCTTGTGAGCTCAGGGCTCCGTGAGCACAGTTTTGAGCCTCACTTCCTGGGAGGAGCCGGAAACAGGTGAGCCTACCTGGGCCAAGGCCTCTCTCTAAGCAATCAGCCCGGAGAGCAGGAGACACAGCATGAGCATGCTGCCTACTTCTGCAGATTACAGCTCCTTCCCCGGAGACACCCACAGAGTGAGGCTGAGCCTCTGTGCCAGCTCCGGGGGTAGACTTATGATCCGAAATGATGTGATATCAGAAGGCCCTCTGACCCAGCAAGCCCACCGCTATCAAGCCCAAGCATGGATGTGGACAAGAAGCAACGAGGCTTCTCCAAGCAGGTTCATTACAGAAGTGTTCCTACTTGAGCAAAATCAGAAATCCACTCCCCAAACAATAGAGGAGAGTGGTTACACCAAGGTACATACGTACACTGAAATACTGAGTGGCTGATAAAAGTGAGCTTGGGAAGGTAATTTTATTGATATGACATTACCAAAAGAGAGAGAGAAACCAAGAAACAGACTCTTAACTATAGAGAACAAACTGATGGGTACCAGAGGGGAGGTACACGAGGGGATGGGTCAAACAGGTGATGGGGAATAAAGAGTACACTTATTTTGGGGTGCCTGTGTGGCTCAGTCCCTTGGGCATCTGACTCTTGATTTCTTTTTTTTTTTAAAGATTTTATTTTTATTTACTTGACAGAGAGAGACACAGCGAGAGAGGGAACACAGGCAGGGGGAGTGGGAGAGGCAGAGGGAGAAGCAGGGTCTCCGCGGAGCGGAGAGCCCGATGAGGGGCTCAATCCCAGGACCCTGGGATCATGACCTGAGCTGAAGGCAGACGCTTAACCACTGAGCCACCCAGGCGCCCCATGACTCTTGATTTCAACCCAGGTCTTAATCTCAGGGTCATGAGTTCAAGCCCCACATTGGGCTCTGCGCTGGGCCTGGAGCCTACTTTAAAAAAAAAAAAAGAGTACACTTATCTTGATGAGCACTGAGTAATGTACAGAATTGCTGAATCATTATATTGTACACCTGAAACTAATAGCACTGTATGTTAACTATAGTGGAATTAAAATTAAAAACTTAACAAAAGGGGCACCTGGGTGGCTTACTCGGTTAAGCGTCTGCCTTCGGCTCGGGTCACGATCCCAGAGTCCTGGGATTGAGCCTCATGTTGGGCTCCCTGCTCAGCGGGAAGCCTGCTTCTCCCTCTGCCTGCCGCTCCCCCTGCTTGTGTTCCCTCTCTCACTGTGTCTCTCTGTCAAATAAGTAAATAAAAATATATGAAGAAAAACTTAAAAAAAATTTTACAAATCAGCATGGGTAGAATCCCATTATATGTGTATGTGTGTATATTCACTCACACACACATGGACACACGTACGCCTATACGAAAAAACCTAGGTGTTTTATAGCCAAATTCTTTTATTTATAATTAAGTTTTTAATTTTAATTCCAGTATAGTTAACAGTGTTATAGCAGTTTCAGGTGTACAATACAGAGATTCAGCACTTCCATACATCACCCGGTCCTCCTCACAAGTGCACATCTTAATCCCCATCACCTGTTTCACCCATCCCCCACCCACCTCCCCTCTGGCAACCAGCAGTTTGTTCTCTAGTTAAGAGTCAGTTTCTTGGTCATACAACTATCTTTCTAATCTTTTCTTTTTTCGACAAGGAAATTGATGATTTTTTTAAATTTTTTTAATTTAAATTCAATTTATAGCAAAATTCTTAACTGCACCTCAGTGGTAAGAATTAGGGGAACTTATGATCCAGTAATTCTACTGCTGGGTATTTACCCAATGAAAACGAAAACCCCAATTGGAAAAGATATATACACTCCTATGTTTACTGCAGCATTATGTACAATAGCCAAGATATGGAAATAACCTGTGTCCACTGATAGGTGAATGGAAAAAGAAGGTATAATATGCATATACAATGAGGGGCACCTGGGTGGCTCAGTCAGTTAAGCATCTGCCTTCAGCTCAGGTCATGCTCTCAGAGTCCTGGGATCAAGCCCCAAGTTGGGCTCCCTGTTCAGCGGAGAGTCTGCTTCTACCTCTGCCCCTCACCTTGCTCGTGCTCTCTCTCTTTCAAACAAATAAACAAAATCCTTTAGAAAAATATGTATATACAATGGGATATTATTCAGCCATAAAAAAGAATGAGATCTTGCTTTTGCAATGACATGGATGGATCTAGAGGGTATAATGCTAAGGGAAATAAGTCAGAGAAAGACAAATACTATATGGTTTCACTCATACATAGAACTGAAGAAACAAAACAAAGAAAAAAGGGGGTCAAACCAAAAAACCAGACTCTTAAAATACAGAGAACTGGTGGTCGCCACAGGGTTCATTGGGTGGGGGGATTAAGAGGAGACTTGCCATGATGAGCACCGAGGAATGTATACAATTGTCAAATCACTACATTGTACACCTGAAACTAAGATAACACTGTATGTTCACTATACTTAACAGAAGAATTAGGGGAACTTAAGGAGTTATTTTTCCTTATCTGTATTTTCTAATTTTTCTTTATTACATGTTCATTGTAGAGAGAGTATAGTTATAAGTTTGCATTTATCTTTTTTTAAAAAAGTGTAAAGACGTGCTCAGGTGGAGTCTGCTTGGGACTCTCTCCCTCTCCCTCTGTGCTCTAAAAATAAGTAAATAAATCTTAAAAAAAAAAGTGTAAACCCTTTGACCAGTCATTCTAATTCCAGGAAGTTTCCTAAGGAAATCATTAGCACAAAGCACAAAGATTTAACTACAAAAATAAATGACTGGTTGTTTCTCCTAGGGGAAAAATAGATACAAACTAAAGTTTCAACAGGTAGAATACAGTGCGGTGTACTCACATGCAGGATGCCATGAAGCCACAGAAATCACGACGTAGAAGTGCAGTTGTTAACTGGGACAGATGTTTGTGAATATACGATTGGAAGGGAAAAAAAAACCCAGGTTTTAGAACAATTTGTACTGAATCAGCCCCTCCTTCCATAAATTGTGCTTGGTCCAAGGTCTGGAAGGATGGATGTGTAGATGTTAATGGGTGTTTCATTTAGAGGGGTTGATTACAGGCGATCTTAATTTTCTTCTTTACACTCTCCTGATTATTTTACTAGCAATACGTATTGTATAATTTTAAGAATTAATTTTTTAAGAAGGAAAAATAAATAACCTATTCCGAGAGGTCGGATAGTGAGAAGCAGGCAGTGAGCGGTGGGAGCCGGACCCCACTACCCCCACAGGGAGGGGCAGGGAGGGGCCACAGCACCTGCAGAGAGAACGGGGTTGGGGGCAGCCAGCTCTGCACCGCCCCCTCCCCTGCAGAAGCCCTGCGCCTGCGCCAGCTGAGGAAGCGCACCCTACCCCCCCGCCCCCTCCCCCCAGGCCTGCTCTCTGCCATTCACCCTCTGGAATTAGCTTGCAGACACCGTTTTAGGAAGCCCGTGGGCGTTTGGAAGCAGCTTGTGAGCGGAGCTGGAGGCCGGCTGAGAGCTGCGGAGAGTGCCCAGAGGAAGACAAGGCAGAAAACAAAGGGAAGCCAGCACCCTTTCCTATTTTTCTTTCTGGTTTGATTTTTCAAAAACAGTTCTCTGGAAAATCCTTGTTTTGGTCGAAATGCTTCCTCCTCTTCCATCTCCTCCAGGCCTCCACAGAGGGTCCAAATCTAGGCCTAGAGGCCAGGACCAGGGTTCTGGTCCCAGTGCTTCCACTAACTTGCTGGGCAACCTTGAACTAGTTGCTCATCCTCTCTGGGCTTCAGTTTCCTTTTCTATCAAATCGCTGTGGAAGGGACTCAAGTTCTTCCACTCTGAAGGTCCATGCTTCTGGGATTCCATCTCAGGTGTGAGGCAGCTGGACCAGATGTCTCCAAAGCCTCTTTACAGCTCTGAGATTCTGAGATTTATGCTTTGAGATCCCCCAAGAGTCTAAAATAGGCTGGCAGGAGCATCTGGATTCTGCAGTCCATGACTCTAAAACACTGTGGTATTAAATTGCTAAGACTCTAATCCAGGGTCTAGCCAAGGCACTGCTCACTGTTCAGTATCAAAGACTGTATCTGGGGATATCTCCCTGTCACTCCCCCAGGCTGAGCCTGGCCTTCCCACCGCGTTGGGGGCCGCCTTCCCCCACCTGGGCTGAGATACCCGCTGTCTTGGGCCCCTGCAAGCGAGACACATGGCTTCAGGCCCCAGGTAGCCTCCTGCAGTAGACATGGAAATGGTGGCTCTGGAATAGGATGCCCTCATCCTGGGCCAGGCTACAGCGAGGGTGTGGCCGTTTGTCAGCTGAGCCTCTGCCCTGAGCCAACAGCAGTCTCTTGGTGTATTCAACACCCAGGCCTGGGTGTTACAGAAACTACTGGATCTAAGAGATACTGTGTTTATGCCCACTTTCCAAATGAGGAAGCTGAAGCTCAGAGAGGTCCAAAGACTTGCCAAGGTCACAGAACTCGAAGGTGGCAGAGCTGAAACCTGAGCCCGTGCTAGCTGACTCAAGAGCCCAGCTGAACTGCTCTGCTGCCTCCCCGCAGACCCCAGCCTGCTGACCCGCGGTGGGCAGTCAGCCATGGGGAGAGGCAGCAAATGGCTTCCACACAATCAGGCTTCCAGAACAAGGCCCCAGCGCATACCCCTGGCCCTGGCCCACCTTCTGCAGCCAGGGAGCTGAGATGCGTGTGTGGCAGGGATGTTTCACGAACGAGTGTGGCCCGTGTTCATGCTGGCGTGCGTGTGGTGTCTGTGTGGCTCCAGGAGGGTGTGTCTCCGTGTCTGTGGGTGTCCCTGCACACGATGTGTGCTCGCGTCTGATGTGTGTGAGCAGTTTGGGTGTGGGTGAGGCTGTGTCTATCCTAGAGCGTGTGAGAGAGACAGAGGAGTGTGAGCTCTGTGGAGCCCGTGAGAGGGAAGCAGTGAGAGTTCTGGTGCATGCTCTTTCCTGCCTCCCCCGTAGGCTTGAGTTACAGGCCTTCAGGGTTCCATGACCTGGGGATCCTGAAAAGCCGCATTTGGCCAATTTGAAGCTGGAGCCCCAGCTCCTACCCCATTGCTTTTGTTGGCTTCTACACCCACCTGGTGGCTGGACCCACCCCCCCAGCACCACTGTGGGAACCTCTTGGGCTAGATTAGGGTGTCACATCAGCCTTGGCCTTGACCCATGGAGGACCAGTGAAACTACTCTTGCAAAAAGGCAGCTGGGTTTCAGGGTCCCTGCCCTTTCCTCTGTCCTGAATCACGTCTGCTAACACCCATTTCTGTCTTAGCAAGTGACTTTGGGATGAAGTCCTAGAAAAATGATTTGTGGTCTCAGAACTGGAAAGGGAACTTCATAGTCACCTAGAAAACTACTCTCCTGGTAGAGGTCTGTGTTAACCCCATTAAGCTGCCTGGGTTTTACTTGAATGCCCCTGGGAACAGAGAAATCACTACTTCTAAAGAGCCCATTCCATTCTGGGCAGCTTTGACTGTAAACTACCTCAAAAACAGTTCTGAGGTTCTTGATCTGCCTCCCATAACTTCATCCCACTGGTCTCAGCCCTGCCTTGTGAGGCCCATCAAAGTCCAGTCCTGCCAAGCCAAGGATGCAGGGTGAGGCCCAGAATGTCCGAGGAAAACTCATGGGTAGTTGCCCTGGCTGGGCCTGGGTCAGGACTTCAGAAAGAGCTTTGGGCTCTGGGGAGAGTGGGAAACCACAGCCTGGAGAGAAGGGTGTGTGTGTGCATATGAACAGATGACAGGGAGGGGGTATGGCTCCCTCCACTGCACGACACCGCTGCCGGGATGAGTGGTGACATGTGCAGGGAGCTTGGCACATGGGGTGGCTTGACAAGGACTGCTTAGGCTGTTATTTACCCATCCATTCACTCACTCTTCTCCTTTGTGCCAGGCCCAGAGGGCTGAGGGCTGGGGTGGCCTGAAGATGAAACAGGCACAGCCTGCCCTCTGGCCCAGGGAGCATCAGGACGGAGGGGACAGACTGAGCTCGGTGTGCCCTGGTAGCACGGGTCCTGGCTCCCGATGCAGCACACAGAAGGGGCTGCAAGTACCTTTGGCTCAGACCCCTGCTCTTGGAGGTGGGGGGTGCACGGCCCCCTGCCCTTCAGGGACTAGGTACTGGGCCTTCAGAGGAGCCTGGGGCAGAACCGATATCACTATCTTACAGAGGAGAAAACTGAGCCCCAGAGCTGGACTTGTCCAAGGATTATGGCAATGTCAAGGCTCCCGACATGCTTGCAGAGCTGCAGCTTCCTGGTGGGGAACAAGGGTAAGGTGTTCAGGCCCAGCACGCAGCTCTTGAGCTTGAGACAGGTAAATGAGACCACAGGGACACCTCCCCTACGGAGCAGCCTCACCCCTACAGAGTCCACGCTCCAGGCTGGACACAGGGCAGCTTGGACCCCGGCCCCGGCACAAACATGCCAGGTGACCTTAGATAAAACCTTTACCCTCTCGGGGCCTCTCTCCCCCGTCCTCTAAGAAGAGGGCACTTGAACTAGACCAGGAAAGACAAACAGGTTTCTCTCACATGCCAGCTTCCTACAGGTGGCCAAGGCTCCCTGGGGTACCACACTGAGAAGGAAAGGGTGTCATGATCACTTCATCACATCCCTCCTGGGTGAGGGACTGGTATGTGCCGGGACCCACCCTGCCTGGATCAGACAATCGCTAGGACCCTCCCCTGGCCCTGTGACTTCCCTAGTATTATCGTTGCAATGGGCAAGGCTAGGATTCTGGCATGCTCCAGAATCCAGGTGTTTCCTTTTCCCAGCCAATGGCCATCAGCTGGGTAGTGGTGAGAAGAGCACCACACGTGGGGCTCAGAAAGACCTCAAGCAGCAAGTTCGCTGAGTTTCTATAGGATACTGGCCATTTACATTGCCTCACTTGTGCCCAATGTCCTCACCTGTAAAACTGAGTCGCGAGTCTGTTCTCTTGGCATTCCCCCCACCCCCTGCCCCTGCTTCTAGTGTCTCCCCAGAATGAGGGCAGGGCAGGGCAAGGCGGGGACCTACCAACACCATGCCTCTAATCCAGACAGGTCAGTTCTCCTGCCAGGGGATGGATAGAGCCCTCCGTGGACTAGAACAAGGTCCTGAGGCCACACAAGAGCATAGTAAAGCAGGAAAGTTGCAATCCACAGGCTTGCGAATATGATTTTGGTTGGCTTGCACCATATTTTTTTTAATCCAAATTTGCTGCCAACATTTAAAAATAGAGAAGTTGCACATGAAAATCCAGATTTCCGGCTTCTCTTGAGAAACTGGAAGCTTTGACAAGCCTGCCTTGAATTGGCCGCAAGCGGCTGGAACTGCAGAGCCGAGGTGGGTTCTTTGTCCACTCAGTCATGTGGCCTGCCCGACCCCTGCTGGCCTCTGAGTTTGCCTCCCCTGACACAGGTAGGAGCCTAGGCTCTGGAGTCAGGCTGGCCTGGGTTTGTCCAAGTGTGTGGCTCAATTGCAGTGTGACTATCAGAGAACTCCCTGACTTCTCTGGGCCAGTTTCCTTGCTGGTAAAATGGAGATTTCCATGGTACTTCCTTCACATGGATGCTGCGATGCTGTGAGACTGAATACAGGTAAAGCTACATGTTTCACCTGCTGTCGGGCACATAGTGAGCACTCGATAAATGGTAGCCATAGCCTTGACCACCACCCTCTCCTGACAGCGTGGGCGACGTCAGGGGCAGAACAACAGAGGCACCTGATGCCCTCCCTAGCCTGGCTCTGGCCCATGGCGGGTTCCCCCTTGCCTGCTCACAGGCTGATGTGGTAGCGGCCATCCTGTCTGGGTGGTGCATTCCCAAACAGCAGGTCAACAGCCAACCCACGCTCCAGTGCCATCACCGGGGCCCGCAGCACCCTCCAGGCTGCTGGCCACTGGGTTCAAACTCTTTTTCCCCAGAAAACAATTCACGATGTGACCTTTGACGAGTTCTTTCTCCCTCTTGGGATCCTGGTTTCACCAACTGCTGGATAAGCCTGTGGCCTCTAGGTGTCCTTTTTTGGACTGTGACTTCTTGGGAGTTTTGCAGAGCGACAGGCAATGAAAGCCAAAGTCTCAGGAGGCAGGAGTGAGTTAGGATTCTTTAGCTGCAAGAGCAGAAACCTGTTGCAAGGGGCTTCTAGAAAAAGACATTGTACTTGTCTTTCTGCGATGGCTTATTTCACTCAGGAGAACGTCCTCAAGGATCATCCATGTTATCACATTCTGCAGAATGTCCTTTATTAAGGCTGAATCTGAATAATATTCCTTTGCATGTATATATCACATTTTCATTATCCATTTATCTGTTGATGAACATGTATAAGTTATTTCCATATCTTGTCTATTGTGAGATATCTAAAACAGTCAAACTCATAGAATCAAAGAATGGAATGGTGGTTTCCTGGGGCTGGGGAGATGGGGAAATGAGGAGTTACAAGTCAATGGACATAAAGTTCCAGTTAAGCAAGATGAATAAGTTCTAGGGATCTGCTGTACCACATTGTAGCTATAGTTGACAATACAGTATTATACACTTAAAAACTTAAGAGGGTAGATCTCATGCTAAATGTTCTTACCACAATAAAATAAAAATAATAGATAAAAAGGTATTGTATTCACTCATGAAGGAGGAAGCCTGGGGATTGTGGGCTGCAGGTAGGGCTTGCTCCAGTGATGTTTTTGGCTCTTTCTCATTCTCATCTCTCAGCTTAGCTTCTTCCTGTGTTGGCTTCATCCTCATTTCAAGTGCGAGGGTTTTTTTTTTCTTTGATGGGTATCATGAGCCCTATTAGGTCCAAATGAGAGTCCCCTACCACCAGAACTCCAAAAACTGGCGGCACCCTTCTACACCTAGAAGCAGCATCCCAGGGATGATGCCAAGTGGCCTCGCTGAAGTTGTGTGTCTATCCCTGCGGATGGAAGGATGGCTGAGTTACTGTGATTGGCGCTCCTCTCAAGGATGTAGCAAGTAGGAAAAGCTTTCCTCAAGGCAAAGGAGGCTTGACATTGTAAGAGAGGTGAACAGGGGCACCTGGGTGGCTCAGTCGTTAAGCGTCTGCCTTCGGCTCAGGTCATGGTCCCAAGGTTCTGGGATGGAGCCCTGCATCGGGTTCCCTGCTCCCCAGGAAGCCTGCTTCTCCTCTCCCTCTCCCACTCCCCCTGCTTGTGTTCCCTCTCTTGCTGTCTCTCTCTCTATATCAAATAAATAAATAAATAACCTTTAAAAAAAGGGGTGAACAGAAATGAGTCATGTGGTCTACAATAATAGCGACGACTGGCCATTCTAGGGGCCTTTAGTGCAGGGACAGAGCCTTCTGAGAGAGGGAGCGGTGATCTTCCAATCAATAAAGCATTTACACACTTAGCCCCGTGCGTGGAGCAAGGTGCCACAGAATCATGAACAGATGATTCTAGCCCTGACAAGCCACGAGAAACTCCTCCGCCTCACCAGATTGACAGCAAGGGCCAGCTGTGCTTGTGGCTCTGGCGGTGAACACCGGGAGGGGTCAGGAAGGCTCTCGAGAAAGCCCTCAGTGGCTGAGCAAAGAACAAGGGTGGAGGTGCGAGGTGGAGTGTTAAGACTTCAAATCTGGGGGCGCCTGGGTGGCTCAGTCATTAAAGTGTCTGCCTTTGGCTCAGGTCATGATCCCGGGGTCCTGGGATCCAGCCCCACATCGGGCTCCCTGCTCAGCGGGAAACCTGCTTCTCCCTCTCCCGCTCCCCCTGCTTGTGTTCCCTCGCTCGCTGTGTCTCTCTCTGTCAAATAAATAAATAATAAATAATAAATAAATAAATAAATAAATAAATAAAATCTTTAAAAAAAAGACTTCAAATCTGGAGGGAAAAATCTAGAGTAGATGTGAGGCATAAAAGGTAGGAGTAGGGATGGATTAAGTGGGGCTGAGGAAAACTGGTTTTGACTGTGGCAAAACACAAAATTAAAAAAAGCATAACACATTTAAAAACATAAAATAAACAAAATGAACAAAAGCATTACATATAAAAAGAACAAAATATAGGCTAATATCTTGCACTTTTAAGCATTAAAGCAGTGGGAAAAATCAAATCAAAAAGAAGCTGGACATATATGGCATATAAAAAAGTAAAGCATACAGTTCAAAACATAACATTAAAAGGCAAACTGGGGAAATATTTCTAATATTACGATATATTGTGATAAGACAAATGCATATTTTTTACAAAAGATCGGACAGAGGGGCACCTGGGCGGCTCAGTCGTTAAAGCGGCTGCCTTCGGCTCAGGTCATGGTCCCAGGGTCCTGGAATCAAGCCCCGCATTGGGCTCCCTGCTCAGCGGGAAGCCTGCTTCCCCTCTCACACTCGCCCTGCTTGTGTTCCCTCTCTCTCACTGTCTCTGTCAAATAAATAAATAAAATCTTTAAAAAAAAAAAAAGATCGGACAGAAAATGAGCAGAGGACATAAACAATTTCCAAAAGGGACAAGAATAGTGGTGTAGGCATCTTCATTTGAAATGTGCCATGAAGACCCCCCCCAACTCCCACATCCCATCCTCTACCTTCAGGCCATGAGACCCCAAGTAGAACAGTTTATTGAGCCATAGAGGTGACAGCAGAGGCGAAGACCTGCCTAGCAGATGTCTGGGCATGAGATCAGCCCCTCGGAGCCCCCACATCTGGCAGCATCTTTCTCTAAAGCAAATGCCTTTTGCAAACTCAACAGCAACTCTGGTAGGCCAGAGTGCAAGGGGCCTCTGCCCACACGCACCCCAGACTAAGCAGCCCCCCGCCCTGTGGCCCCAGTGGTCCGGAAGGGGCAGAAGCAGCCTCCTCCTGGACTGGATGTTGCTCCCCCTCCTCCCACACCCAGGTGCCACCTCCCCCGAGCCAGGTCGGTCCAGCATGGACACAAAGGGTCTGGGTGGCAACACGAGGAAGCTGTCACAAACCAAGGGGTCAGTGGGGTTGGGGCTGCTGCCGTAAGTCGTCAGCTGGCAGCCTTGGATCCACAGGTCATTATCCCAGATTATGTAACTGTCCTTATGAAGGAGTGCTTGGAGGTGGAGGGCAGCGCTGCACTCATACAGGCGGGCTAGAATTCTGGCTCCGAGATGCGCTGGCCCATGCCTCACCTCTGAGTCTTGCCTTCCTCATCTGTACCATGAGGAATAAGGCCTTCCTTGAAGAGCTGGCGCTCTGCCCATATAAGGTAAGGACCTGACACAGCACCTGGCAGCCAGAAGGAAGCCCCCCACTACGTGCTAGGTCCTACGAATCATCAGGAAGTCCGCACAACTGCCATGGTGGAAGTGGGTGCAGGAATGATTCTTGACCAGGACAGATGAGGACCAGTGGGGGTTTCACATGCCCTCAGCTCTCTGTGAGCTGCAAGACCACCGCGTGACAGCAAGTTACAGATCCCTGATGGGACGGGAGAGTGGGGACTTGTGTGGGGATGGGGACCCAACGAGTTGGTATTCTGCCTAGATTCTGAGCCTTTGGAGAAGTGAGGGGTTATTGGGCTAGCAGAGCCCTTGGAAGGCCGCCAGTGCACCCTTCACCCAAGTCATGAATGCAGCCCAGCATGCACACCTGATAGCACTGGGACCTGAGTCAGTGCCCTCCGTCATCTGGATTACTGCTCTAGCCTCCCTCCCCGCCTCCCTGCTTCCGCCCATCCCCCTGCAGTCTGTGTCCAACGCAGCAGCTTGTGATCCGGGTTAAAACAAAAGTCAGACCACGTCACTCTCTGCTTAAAACCCTCTAATGGATCCCCATCTCACTGAGTGAAATGCAACGTTCTTACAACAGCCCCTAAGCCCTGGACAGTTTGATCCCTCGTAGCTGCCCAGATTTCCTCTCCTTTGATCACTGCACCCTCACCATATGACCCCCGGTGTTCCTAGAACACACCAGGCATGCTCCTGCCCCAGGGCCTTTGCATTCCCTGTTCCTTCTGCCTGAAACCCTCTTCCACCAGATGCCCACATGGCTCCTTGCTCACCTTCAAATCTGTGCTCAAATGTCACCCCATTTAAATCGCGACATCTCCTCTTACCCTGCCAGGACTCTCAATGTTCCTTATCCTGCTCTGGTTTTTTCCAGAGCATTTCTTACAACTAACAATCTCTGTAACCTACTTCTTATGCCTGTTGTCTGCCCCTCCCCCTCAAATGAGCGTAAGCTCACCGGGACAGCACTCTGAAAGTACCGTTCGGATGAAGAAGGAAGAGAGCCCACAGCCGCCTCCCTGTAACTTCTCCCGTGGGTCCCAACTCCACGCTCTGAAGGGTGCAGAGAACTCCTCCTTCAAGACAGCTCTCCCAGTCTGTCTTGAGTGAGGGTCCCACATTTTTCTCCAGCTGCTTCTCATGTGACAGCTCCCTCTCCCCAAAATGTAACCCATCTGTCAATCAGCATCCCTTTGGAAGTGTTGAGTCCAGACTTGAGCCAGGTAGCAATGTCTGGAGGTGACACAGGAAACTTGGAGAAATCTGGGGAGGGAAGGAGATAGACAAAGATCCAAGAAAGACAGAGCTGTGTTTCTTTCACACAGGTCATCTGACATTGGACTGAGAAGCCCCCTACTTCTCCTACCGTCCTCCCACCAAACATTTTAACCCACAGCCCCTAGGATCTCTGTTCTCCAGAGAAACCTAGTGAGTTGAGGCTGGTGAGCACCAGGCTGAGGACGCAGGACAGGAGGCCTGGCAGGTTGGGGCCACACCCCTACCCCCCCCAGCAGGGAACAACTCACACTATTTCTGGCTCCCACCACCACCCCCACCTCAGCAGGGAGGCCAGTCCAGGGCAGGAGCCCAGGGTCCCCACTCCGTTCTGTTTTTGATCTGGCAGATGTGATGCTGCTGAGACTCAGTGACGGCTTCACCCAGGCTTTCACCCAGCATCTCCAGCCCCTGTTTCAGCAGAGGATGGCATTTTGGTCAAGCCAGAGTCTGATTAGTTGGAGACTAACCAACCAACATGTCACGGCGCCCTGGGCATATTAAATAATATTTACAAGGGATGACGTGGGAAAGTAATTATCAATGGTGAGAGGCAGTCCACGGCGGGGAACTCCTCCGCTGCTCATGAGGTGAGAAATTAGAGGGATGGGCTCAGATCACCGAGGGTTGTCGTGGGGACAGTGGGAGTGGCTGGAGACTTGCTACCTCTGCTGATTCTGTTAATAGGATAAAGCAGCCTTGCAAATAAGAGCCAGACCTCAGGAGGCCTGCATTAGAGGGGATTTGGAAATCAGGCCAGGTCCTGCCAATAGCTTCACTTTTAGATGTGTTAGAACTGGAAGGAGCTTTACAGATCAGCAAGGCCACCAGCTCTCCGTTTGCAAGGTTTCTGCCTTCCAGAAATACTGCAAGTATTAAGTAATAATTAATTTGTTTTCACATTTTTTATTCATCAAAGACACATAGAGGACTGCCAGCCGGGACATGCAGAAGACGGAGTCGATGTCACTCCAGCCCCAAACAAGAGACCTACTGGTTTTTTGTCAGCCCAGTCACGTTATCCTGTGCAAATGTAGTTTCCCTTTTGAAAACATTTAAAATAACAGAACAGTCCACTTTTAAATACGTGAGGGAGCCTGGAGAATCTACATCAGAAACCCCAAATCCGAGCAAACTCTCTTACTTTATATGTAAGTAGACCGAGGCCCAGAGAAGGGAAGGGGCTTGTCCGAAGTCGCACAGCTGGCTGGCACCAGGACCAAGGCTCCAGATGAAGCGGGGAGTGGGGAAGGCTGTCGGGGACCCTGGACACCAAGGGGCTTGGGCTTGACTCTTGTCTTCAATCCTTCCCAGCTGTGAGGCCCCGGCAGAATGACTGAAGTTCTCTGAGCCCATTTTCTTACCCATAAAATGGAGAGAATAGTAGCACTTACCCCCTACTTTTGTGAGGAGTAAGTGAAGTAACAGAACAGAGCACTTAATTCTCTTAACCCCTGCTTGTGTGGGTGGTGGGGGTAGCAGGTCTGTGTAGACAGAAGACCAATAGCTCACAGAACAAAGTCATGTGACCCCACTTCTAGGTGCTGCCCTGACAATGTCGGTGGGAAACAAATCTTCTCCCAGTAGAGCTCTAGGTACTAACTTGCAATGCTGTCACTTCCAGGTAGTTATTCAGAACTGAGTGTGCCTTCGGACCCAGGCCATCTCCAGATTCACTGCCTCGGAATTCCTGCGGGGTGGGGCTCGGGAATGTGCACTTAAAAAAAATACTATTGAGTTATAATTTACACAGCATAACATTCCCCATGTTAATGCACATTTTCAGTGGTTTTTAATATATTCATAAGGTTGTACAATCATCACCACTAATTCCAGAACCTTTCCATCACCTCAGAAAGAAACCCTGTAGCCGTTAGCAGTCAACCCTACTCCCCACTCTCCTAGTCCCTGGCAACCACTAACTTCCCTCCCTGTGGATCTATGCTGGACAATCCATATGAATGCACTCATGTAACATGGGGTCTGGGTCTGGCTTCGTTCACTCAGCACGGCGTTTTCAAGGGTTCATCCATGTTGTAGCTTAGATCAGGAATTCCTTCCTTTGGAATGTGCACTTGTAACAAGCTTCCCAAGTAGTTGTGATGAGTGGGGTTCAGGAGGAAGAGAACAACTTCTGATTATTACAAAGCTACAGGGCCTCAATCCTTCCTTCAGGTATGCCTATCTCGGAGGCCCCAGGTAACACCGGGTGCTTGCCTCCTTCAGAGACTGAAGACATCAGGCAGGGTCGCCTGGCGCTCAGTAGGAAGAAGTGTGTCTGTGGACAGTGGCCTGGCAGCTAAGTGGGCAAATTAACTGCAAGAGAGATTCACACAAGGGGATTCAGTCTCAACTCAAAGACTTTAATGTACATTATGCTCTTGGAAAAACAACTCCAAGGAAACAAGTGGAACCAAAAGTCTTAACCAGCATGGATTCTCATTCAGAAACCTGGTATGAGCCGCACCTTGGAAAAGAATGGCACAGGGACTCTTGTCGTAGTACAGTGGTTTGTGCTCAGGGTGGCAGAACCTGTGTGTGACGGGCATGCCCTCAGGACTCCGAGGAAATGGGAGCATCATTACTCCCGTGGCTGACAGCTCCACAGCAGGACTGGGAAGATCTAGGTTGGCCAGGTCATCTCCAGAGCCCTGAATAAAGGCACAGAACTTCAACGGGGCCAAAGAAGCCTCTCCAGAGCAAGAACCTCTCTCTTTGTTGTTGAATCTCCAGGTCATCGGAAACAGTCATGGTGACTCTGGTGAGGAATGGGGCCATATGGAAGGGTTGCCAAGTCTCACCTCTGGGTCTGAGGCCTCAGAATGGAACAGATGGGAGAGACGTGGCATTGGGAAGGCCCTTGAGGTCAGAAGCCACAACAGTCTTGGACAACTACCCACTGGGACCTCTAGACAGAAGGAAGGGACTTATTTGGAGAACGCCAAAACTGCCCACTTGTCAGATTCAACCCAATTGTCTTCTGGGTCCCTTCTCCCCAGTCTGGAGCTCGTGAGTGGTCCCATGCCCGTGTCTTCTGTGATGTGTTCCCATTCAACAAGGACAGGCAGAAATTCTAGCTCATCTCCCTACCATCCTGTTTAACTTTTAAATCACCAACTGATAGCTCAGACACTGTGCCATCCAGGGTTTCTTGTTATTCTAACCATCCTATGGAATAAACAATCAGTTTTCTTAGGCTACTGGCTCACATTCTTCTCCTCTGGAAGGAAGTAGGGTGCTGCTGAGGCAGGTCTCTCCCGAGAGCTTCTGAAAGAGCTGGAATCTGGTCAGGTTAGCCTTCCCCTGACGGGAACCCATGAATGTGCCTTCGGGATGCATATTGCCTGTTGGGCACTGAAGAAACTTATTTATTGGTGAAAGAGGGAATTCTGGCTCCATCTTTGCAGAACCTGGTGGGGCCACTACCCCTGCAGGTCCCAGAAGGAAGGGGTGAATGGAGAGGCCAGCACGGCAGCCGTGGGGGAAGGGACCGCCCCTGGCCAACAGTATTCCCAGTTAGCCAGTCTCTACTCCCTCAGGGAGCTCCACCACCACTGGGGCACAGTCCTCTGGCTCTGCCTCAAAGTCCCACCGAAACTTCTTGGTCAGGTGAGCTTGGAACTTTTCAGCTTTCTGCCTCAGGGTGGCATCCACGGCAACGCTGCAGGCGGAGGAAAAGAAAACCTACAGAGAACAGAGGATAAGTCACTCCTGAGAACACAGAGGGGGCCGAGAAAGCTGTGGAAATTTCCTCATGGTGTTCAGCTCTCTGGGGCGGGTGGATCAGCTGCTGCTGGCACAGGCCCAGGACACCTGCTGTGCTCCCCCCAAACCAAGAAAGAAGGTCCAAACCCAGCTGAAAAGCTGGGGCAGGACTAGAATGGAAAATTACTATCTTGGGCAGAGATGCCCCATTGAGAGTAAGGCCAGGGGGGCCATCACCCTGGCCCAGTCCCCTAGGGAGCTCTCCTGGGCACCTGGGCTATAACTACACCAGCTGGTACCAAGAAAGGCTTGGAGGGCTTATAAGCCCCTGCAGCCCATGAAGTCCCAGGCCCTAGGCCAACGAGGCTGAACTGTTGCTCTAATCTTCATGGGCCACAGGCTGCCAGTCAGAGGTTTCTATTCCCCTTGAAAGTTGTCTTTGATGTTCTTCTTTTAAAATTGTGCTTACAGGGGCGCCTGGGTGGCTCAGTATATTAAACATCCAACTCTTGATTTTGGCTCAGGTCATGATCTCAGGGTTGTGAGACAGAGCCCCACATCGGGCTTCATGCTGGACGCGAGCCTGCTTAGGATTCTCTCTCCCTCTCCTTCTGCACCACCCCCATTCATGCACATGCTCTCTCTCTTAAAAAAAAAAATAAAGTTGTGGTTAACATGTACATAATACAAAACCTACCATTTTAACCTTTTACATTATCATTTAAAAAATTAAATACACGTAACATTTACCATTTTGACCATTTTTAAGTATACAATTCAGTGGCATTAAGTACATTCACATGGCTATGCAACTGTCACCATCATCCATCTTCAGAATTTGTTCATCCTTCCCAACTGATACTCTTTACCCACACTAACTTCCCATTTCCCCCTCCCACCAACCCCTGGAAGCCACCCTTCAGCAATGAACAAGGGTTCCATTTCTCCACATCATTGGCAAGATCTGTTTTTTGTTATTTATTTATTATTATTATTTTTTAATAATAGCCATCCTGATGGGTGTGAAGTGGTATCTCACTGTGGTTTTGATCTGCGTTTCCCTGATGATTAGTGATGCTGAACACCTTTTCATGTAGATGTACTGGCCATTTCTATGTCTTCTTTGGAGAAATGTCTAATTAAGTCCTTCACCCATTTTTAGTCAGGTTTTCTGTAGTTCTTTAGATATTCTTTTGTTTTGATGTTCTTTTTAATTCAGTTTCATCTGATATAAACATTGGACAGGGGGCAAAGCAGTAATTTTCTCTATATCTGACACTCCATTCTGGATTTTCCTGGATCCCAATCACTTCTAAGAGTAACAGCAAACTCATTACTCCTTCTCATACTATTTTACTGTTTTCAAATTCAAAGAAGTTTCGGAGTATCCCAACAGATCCTCACCATGCTCTGGGAAGACACACCAGAATACCTATTTTATGGAAATAGAGGCTAAGAGGAGTTAAATGACTGGATGAAAACTAACAGGAAAGGAAGGAGTAGTTTTCCCCAGACCACCCCACAGAAGCAGGAGCGTCAGGGTGGGGGAAGCTCTTTGTTCCACTTCTGTCTCCGGCTGTAGCCGGCCTGCAGGTCACCATGGAAGGAATTTGGGCTCCGGGGGCCTTGACCTGACCAAGTTAACAGGTGTACTCCACGGCCGCTTCTCCACTGCCTGGTGGCAGGAGTGAAGCTCGTTTCAGTGGTCTTTGTCTGGAGTCATTCTGTTGGAGTGGTAGCAGGGACAGAAGTGATTGGAGGCTGTGGGTGTGCAGAAGCACAAGTGGGGGGTACAGAATTTGGTGTCATTAACTTGGGAATCGACTAAATACAGGAGCAGGCAGCACAGCGACGACACAACAGCCGATCAATAACTAATTAGAAGGGCTGTGTGAGCGAGGTGGCGGAGGGCAGCAGGGAAGCTGGCCGCCTGTCTGCAGGCAGCTAACGGAGCTTGCCCTGGAGTGCCGACTGCGCAGCCCAGCGGGGCTCTGGGGAGCAGCCCTGCACGGGAAGCAGGGAAGCCTTGTTTCAAACGGGGTTAGTTCCAGAGGCCCTGCATATCCCTGGGTCTGTCCTGAGGTCCTGGGGAGCCTGCTGACTGAAGCTGCAAAAGCCTCTTCCTGCTCGCCTCCTTCCACAGTAAACTGGACCCCTCCCTACACAGCCACACTGAGCAGCTGCCAAACACGCTCTACTGCTTCTCCTGTGCCCCTACACACGTGCTCTGTCCTCGGCTCAGAACACCCTTCCATCCCTGCTTTCACCTTCTTCACCTACTGATTTCTCCTAGTGACTCAGGTTCAGCCGAGACCTCACCTCCTTTAGGATGTCTTCCCAGACCAAGAATGGCACAGGTGCTCCTTTATGCTCCTCCAGCGCCCAGGGTTACGGCGAACGTAGCTTCAATCTCAGTTAGGTAACAGTCCATTTACTGTTGAGCTCTCCCAAGAGACAAGGAGCAACTCCAAAGCAGTGACTCTTTCTCCTACTGCATACACACTCCTGGCACAGAGTCTGACATAAAGGACCCATGAGGTGTTTTAATGAGCAAAAGAATGAAGAAGACCATAGACTCTATGAAAATCCATTTTTGGTTCACTTTTGCACAAGTCCTTGGCACCAAATAATTGCTCAATAATTATGTGATAGTGCTGGACAAAATAAAGGACTCATCCTGGGGAGGAGGTGGCCCCAGAATGTCACCAGCTCACAAGCCACCTCCTTGTGACAGGTCTCTTACAAAAGCCCAACCTGAAATGAACTGCTCCAGCCTCTATTCCCCTAGCACTGGGCGTGAACCTTTCTATGGCATTTCTCATACTGTGCTCACAGTATCTGTGCTCCTTAAGAGTAGAGAATGAGTCCTTTTTATCAACATGTCACACGCAGCATATGGCCCAGGGCCTGGCACAGAGTTAGGGCCCAAAGGAAGCTCACTGAACAGATATGAATGAGATGCAGGGACTACCCTGCATTTGGCAAGGGCCAGCAGTGACAGGTCAGAACAGGCTGGGCTCAGACTCATCACTCATCCTTCCCACCCAACTCTCAAACGATTCCTGGGAGTGAAATCAACCAGAGGCAGGTATAACAGAAAACCTTCTGTCTGAAAAATAAGGCTTCTAATTTAAAAAGTGCTTTGTCCTTTTTAAAGAACTTGTCAATTGAATCTTTACTACAAGCCTGCATACTATAAACCTGGGAGGTAAGAGGACAGGAAATGACTGTTCCCACCGTACAGATGAGAATGGTGATAAACGCCAAGCCAGTAAGAAACGTCAAGCGAGATCCAGTCCAAGGAGGGAAATCTCAATCCTTCGTCCCTACCAAGGCCTTCTTTTGGTCTTGACACAGACTTAACATATTCATCATATTCTCAGCACTGCCCTGTGGGAAGCCAGGGTACTTGGAGACCAGGTGCTTCTGGAACTGTCCCCTTTGCAGGCCTCCAGGACCCAGGGCACAGCCCAGGTTGACTTTTTTTTTTTAAAAAGCAACTTTATTGAGGTATAATTTACATACAACTAGATTCACCCATTTTAAGTGTTCAATTTGTTTTGACAAATGTGTACACCCATGCAACCATTATATGATATAATCGGGTATTAATTTTTTTCTTTTGGTATTTAGTTTTATGAGTCTGAAGCCCACATACCATCACAATCAGGATACTGAACAGTCACTCCGAAAAACTCCCCTGTGCTGCCCCTTAGTGGTCAAACCCTCCCCTTACCCAAGCCCCTGGCATCCAGTGATCTATTTTTGTCCCAATAGTTTACAAACTTGATATTTTAAAAACCCATAATTCAGAAAAGGAGATATATAGACATTACCTAGTTTTCAAGCAATAATTTACTTTGGTTCTCTTGTTTTTAATTTTATGGATTCTTCAGAAAACTTGGTAATGATCTATTTATTTTACTTGTTAAGGTGAAATCGAGTAAATGCTTCTTAACATCACTGGGAAATGAATCATCTTAATATCAGAAGATTAGTCCTGGATATTTTAAAAATACTTTTGAAAGAAGACAACAACATTTCACAAACAACTGCATTTCTCTAAAACTAAAAGCACACCCCTTGGGTATTTTTCTTTAAATATAGAAAAAGGTATTAATATTTTTATCATTTAGTCTGTATATTCTGAAACTGTAAATTACTTTAGCCAGAAATGTAAAAGCCTTCTTTTAAACCCAAGTTAAATAAATTGAGTTCAGTCAGGTCACCTTGAGAAATTCAAAATATCAAGGTAGGTAGCTGAGTCACTATCTTATCCTATTTTTTGGACAGACAAAAAAGATGAAATTTCCTAATTTTTTCAATTCCCAAATGATTATTCAACTTAGAATGAAACTAGCCAGAGGTAGAACATTCTATTTCTACTTGCAGAAGAAGAAAATGGTGTTAAATAAAACTATCATTTCACAATGATTACCAGGAGAGCAAAAAGCAACAGGAACCATGTCTTCTGAGGTCGGGTTCAAGAATTTGGGATGTTTCATCTGGGAAAAATAAATGGGAGCCCACCACAGACTTTAGAATCAAAACTCAGCCTTGCCATCCACTAGCTCCGGTGATCTTGGGCAAAATCATGTGACCTCTATGATCCTGTTTCCTCATTGTAAAGTGAGATTAAATACTTAGCTCTGAGCACTGGGGTGAGGGCTAAATGAAATAATGCACACAATAAGTGTGCAAAAGTGATAGCTGACGGCAGAAGGTGTGCAAGTAGGTAGGTGAAATTGATCATGACAGGTGTTCTGGTAAAAATACTACAGACATCACTCAGAGCCAGTGTCTTCCATCAAGAGTTAAAGATGAACACTGGCATTTAGAATATTGGTAAGAAATGAAGCTGGAAAGCATAGATGACCTATTGTGACTTAAAGTATTTTAAAAAAAACAGGTTATGTGACTATATGCCTAAATGCTATGCAATCAGCAATGAGAATCCTTATTTTGTACATAACTCATTTTCTAACATACTATTAAATTCAGATTATCCTTTCATTGGTTTTAAACAAATTATGGTGACTCAAGTTGCTTTTAATAAAAGAAAAAACTGTATCTATTTTTGTAAAACAAGTAATTTTTATTCAAGCTAAATCCATGGGATTTATAAAAACCAGTGGCATCTATTCAAAAGGGCCTCTAATGGCAGAGGCCATTATGTGGCTAATTTTATACCAGCTAATGTGGCAGCCTTTAAGTGCTTACACATACAAACACCAGTCCCTCTCCATGGGTAGTAGCCATTTAAGCTCCTAAGTAAGAAAGCCAGTTCCACTTACTTGACTACCTGGGGGCAGAGCAGGCTGCTGGCTGAAGAAAGCTTTTATGGGCTGATTCATTCACTCACACACATCCTGAGTGAGTGCCTCCGTGTGGGGGGCTAGATTCTCACTGCCAAGATGGTACCAACGTTAACTCTCCATTTAAAAAAAAAAAAAAAAAACTTGTAATATCCTTTCTACATTGTGCCTGTTGAAATCTGTCATCCTTCCAGCACATGGTTAAACGCCTCCCTTCACAGTCACTCCTGATCCGCTCTCTCCTGCTCAAGTTGCAACCCTAGTCTGAATTAACCAATTCCTTTTTAGTGATCAGACTGCACCATTTACACCTGTCATATTAGGGGCATCTATTTACACTACCACAGGAATTATGTACTCTAGCCATCAAAAAATATCCAATAACACAACGTGAGACAAGTGCTAAGCCTCGACTAGGTGTTGAAAACAACCAGATGAACAACAAACCAGGCTTTGGGTAAGAGTTCACGGCTTAGTGGGGAAGTCAGGCCGACAATGTACACATTTCAGCAAGCCCAGCCTGTGTTATAATTGTGACAAGTCCAAAGTAGGCTAATAGCATGGAAAGGAGAGGGATCAGGAATGGCTTCACAGAGAGGGATGCCGTGAGGGCATCTTGTAGGATGAACAAGTTCACACCAGGCAGAATGAAAATCATGTTCAGTTAAGAAGGCATGAAACGGGCATAAAGTTTCAGTTGTGCCGAATGAAAAAGTTCTAGAGATCTGCTGTGCTTATAGTTACCAATACTATACATGTTATGTGATTTTTTACCACGATAAAAAAATGGGGGGGGAGGTGCCTGGCTGGCTCAGTCAGTTAAGCATCCAACTCTTGCTTTCGGCTCAGGTCATGGTCTCGGGGTTGTGGGATCGAGCCCTGCATAGGGCTCCGTGCTCAGTGTGGAGTCAGCTTGAGATTCCCTCTCTCTCTGCCCCTCCCCCTGCTTGTGCTCTCTCTCTCTAAAATAAATGAAAATATTAAAAAAAAAAAAAAGGCCTGAAACAGCACGGCATTTCCTTGAACTTGTAAGGAGACCACTATTGCTGAAGGTGACAGGGGAAAACAAGGAGAGGAAGGAGAAGCTGGAGAACAGATCAGGAGCCAGATCAGAATGGGCCTTGTGATCTGTTTGGGCTTTTAACTTTCTAGGCAATTAGGAGGTGCAGAGAAATGGTATCAGATCTGCACTTCAGAGTAACTCAGGCGGCAGCATGGGAGACAGGTGCACTGACGGGTAGGCATGGAAGCTGACAAACTGATGCAATCTAGATGAGACCAAAAGGGTCTCAGGGCCCATGTCAGGTAAAGGGTACCGGGGCAGGACCGCCTTCTAAACAACGCTATCTGGAGTGACTTGATCAAGTCATTTGTTTACTTTCCTACCAAAATATAAGCTGCAAGTCAGGGACTCTGTCTTGTTCACAGCTCTATTTCTAGTCCTGCAACAGAGCCTTGAATATAGCAGATGCTCAGCAAATACCTGCTAAATCAATGAATAAATCTCTTGAGGGCAGGAACCCTAATATACAGATCCCTCAACACTTTCAGGAAAATATCATATATAAAGATAGGATGCTCAAAAATATGTGTTCATATATTTTTTTAAAGGCACATGTCCTGGATTTTTCCAAATAATGACATCACATTTTCTTGGTATAAAGTCCAGACAGAATTCTTCCAACCATCAGCTCTGCACACCCCACCTGGGCATCTAGCAATCCAGCCGGGCCCTCTCTGCTTCATAAATCATTGTTGGCAACATAGCGTCAGCAATCAGAGCTCAGCTGTTGGTCAGCTCTGCTGACAATGGTCAGGACAGCCAATGACACAGTGTGGCACTCCTAGGTTTGTGTGACAGCATTAACGCACATCACAAGGGTAGCACATCATTCCCATGGGTCATTGCCAGAGGCAAGTCAGCAAGCTGATGCCCCCCTCACTCCTCATCAGTTACTAGCTCATGTGACCCAGGAACTTGTCGGGGGTAGAGTGGTATTTCCCCTTCAGAGGAGAGATGAAGGGACTTAAATTCTCTCTCTTCTGTCAAGAACCAATAAAAGAGAAGTTTTATAACTCTTTTTTTTTTCTTTTTTTGAAGTGGAACACACCAGGCTCAAGCCATCAGCTTGACCAACTTTCCCCATGGTCTGCACAAGACCCCCAACTGCCAGGGTTTTAAGTCAGCTGCCTGCTTACAGGGATTCTTCCAATAGTATGTTGTTTGTAGAAAAGTGTCCCATGCCTCTGAGAAATAAGCCCCTCACGGTGTCTCCACTGATGTCAATCAAGAATCCTTACTGGAGGAATCTACACTATATTCAGGACACAGGAGCATAATCACAAGACTCAGGCCTGGGTTCAAATCCTGACTCTGCCACTTACCAGCTGTGTGACCTTACATAAATGACTTAACCTTTCTGAGTCTCAATGTTCTCATTTGTAAATAGGAAATAATCCTCCCTGCCTTGAAGGGCTCCAGAGAGATTAAATGAGGGAACCCAAGTAGCATGACAAACATGATGCCTGCTACTCAACAGGCATTTACTGAATGTTTGTTCCTTTTCTCACCCTGGGTGGGAGTGGTAGGTTAGTGAGTAGCCACCTTCAAAGGAGCGGGCCTCATTGTGGTCTCACACACAGGGAGAAAAAAGCAGCTCATGGAACAAAAAGTATGGAAACTGACAGCTTGCAGCTTCTGCCTCTTCCACACTTGAGAAAGTTACAAAATGTGAGTGACAGAGGCTGTCCCAGGAACATAAAGGAAGCTAATCTATTTGCAAAGGGAGGAAATAGCACAGGATGAAGATTGTAAGTTGTTTGAAGCTTCTTCCCTAATTACCACTCATAATGAAAATTTAATTGCCAAGTTAAAAGCAAATTTCACTTTTTCTGTCAGAGAATCTCTGCAGAAACTGGCACGTTTTGTTTGAACAGGAAATCAAAGTTACTTTAATGCTTAAATGAGATCTAAGGAGCTGCAGATGTTTCCCTAGAAATAACAAGCTTCAAAACTCTGTCCTACTGGGTTATACCAACTTATGGCTACGGGGAGAAAGAAAAAGTGTTTTGAGCTGAATAACTCATAGAGGTGGAGGTTATTCAAACGCCAAGTACCCCACTGCGTGGCACTCTCAGAGCAAGGCAGGCGAATGGTGGTATAGAGAGAGGGTCTCTGGCACCATGGAACTTACAACTGAGTGGAAGAGAGAACCAGGAAACAGCCTGAGGTTAGGAAACTAAAACAGAAAAGTAACCCTCCTGAAGGGGCTTTCACACATCCTCGCCATAATTCTGACCCACACGGGTGTCAGCCAAAAGATGGCTCACCTGTAAAGTACTGGTGAGGAAGTTGTTCTGGGAGACAATGTCCACAAAGAAGTCGGCCGGGATCTCGCCAAGCTGGTGGTACAGGATAGAGATGAGGTTGACGTAGAGGGTGTGGTGCCTCACCATGGCTTCCTCGGAGCGGCACAGGAGATTCAGGAGCCGCTTCCAGTGCTCAAATGCCTCGTACACGTTCCCCAGGAGGAAGCATACAAAGGCAAACTGGAGTTCACCTGAGAGGCGCAGAGAGGAGAATGATTCTGAGAGCGTGGAGAGCCAGCCGATGCTATGAGGCCACCAATTCTACTGGACCTCAGCAATAGGTGGTGGCCCCCTGCAGAGCACTCCTGCTAGGTGGGGTTTTGCACTGAGTACATGCTCAGTTCAAGTTGGCTGAACTGCTCTAAACTCAAGCTACAAAAAACCAAACTGTGGTTTTATAAAATCAGACTGTAAGGAAGAGATCTACCTAGTATTTGCCTGGCACTTAGAAAGTTTACAAAATGTGTCCATGGGTATTATGTCAGGTGGATCCCAAACTTCGCTGCCTATCAGAATTACTAGGAGAGCTCGTTGAAGACAAAGCTGCCCAAGTCTCCCCCATGGAGAGCCTGGTTGAGGACAGATGATGAAGCCTCAGTATCTGTAGCCCTAAAAAGCTTCCCGGGTAATTCTGATGCAAATGGTCTGCTCCAGAGCCAGGAAATGCTGCACTACACCATGTAATCCCCAGCCCAACTCCACAAGGTATTCAGGGAAGGTGGTATCTGTCTCATTTTACAGATGAGGTCAAGGGACCTACCCAAGGTCACACATCAAATGCTTGGCAATGGGAATAATGGAAAGATAAAACAAAATTCCTAGTGGGTGAGAACAGTTCCAGAGCTTCCCAGAAGAGGAAAATTTGTGAGTACTTGTTCTAGGCTTAGCCTGCTAGCCCAAATCACTTGCATTTGTTTAACCACACGGCTCTGTGATTTAATCTCTATGAACAGCTTGGTGGCTAATAGCATGAGCTCTGGAACCAAACTACCTGAGTTCAAATCTCGGCTCCACCCTTCAGAGATGTGTGATCTTGGGCAAGTTACTCAATCTGTTTATACCTCATTTTCCTTATTTGAGGGCTGTGGGGAAGATTAAATAAATCAATATAGTTCACATAAAGCATTTAAAATAATGCCTGGCACAAAGGAGCGCTCAAGAAATATTAGCTATTATTATTCCCACATTTCCACCAGATGCCTGTCTGAAACAAAGAGACGCCATGATCCAGAAGCCACTGTCCTTGGGCAAGCAACTGGGTCTCTGGTTGCCAAGATATACTGCTACTGATCAGAGACATTCTCTCTGGCTTCAAATTTAATGAGGGCTTCTGTGGTGTCATACCTACACATGGGTCGTAAAAAGAACAGATGCACTCAACACCAAGTACCTCTTTAAATGCATGGTGTTTGATCTCTGTCACCTCCAGAGATATGAAAAACTGGTTCTCTATTCCCAGGCTTGTGGAACTAAGTTTGTCTAGCTGCCTGGTCCAGATATACTGGATGTTTGACTGACATTTTCAAGATATTGTCAAATTTCCTTTCTATGACAGAGGTTAATGATTTGCTTCTACAGTTGGCTTTACCTGGTTGGTTTGTGAAAACAGGAGCTTATTCTCTGAAATTAGGGCATTTACTTAAATTCATGCATTTCTGGCCTAGTCCGAAATTAAGTTATGAGATCAGAAGTAATTTCAAAGAGCTGTCAGGAAGATACAAAGTTATCCCTGCAACAGACCTTTCACAACATTACTTTGAAGAACTGAAACGTTTAAGAGGTAAAAAACAGGATTTCTGTTCATTTTTAAGCCAGAATTTCTTAAGTGTTACTTATTAAATAATAATACTGTGTAATGCATTAGGATGCACCCATTAAAATGTGCCCTTTTATCAGAGAGCCAATGATATGAAGGGCCCTATATTCAAATTTCTCACTGATCTTCCAACAGAAAAATATGCAAATACCTAGACAATTTGTAAAAGAAAAAATATAAATAGCTGTTAAAGATGTGACGAATGTTTGCTGTCACTAGAATCAAAGAAATATAAATTGAAACGACATCACTCTCCAACCATCCCTTTGGAAGAGGCCTTTGTTAACTCGCCATTTCAGAGGTGATGGGCAACAGCCTCACCCCAGCTAGCAACACACACGCTTTGATCCAGCAATTCAACCCTAAATGTATGTATAAGTACACACAAGGATGTTCATCAGATGATACAACAGGGAAAATAGGGATATCTTAAAGGTCCAACCAACCAGAGGGCTGGTTCAATAACTAAGCAGCCACTATCGAGGAGGGGCTGTTTCAGTGACATAGAAAAACGTTTATGCTAAAGCAGATTACAAAATATACTGTAATCTTGTTTTTGTAAAAATTCATTTATACACACAAACACATATAATTGAGGAAGAAAAAAAAGACTAAAGGGAGATACATAGAAATACACAGAGAAGAGACTGCAATGAAATGCTGCACATGGAGACATAAACATGCAAAAGACAAAAAGCAAATACACCCAAATGTACAAAATGGTTATTTCTTTTTTTTTTTTTTAAGATTTTATTTATTTATTTGAGAGAGAATGAGAGATAGAGAGCACGAGAGGGAAGAGGGTCAGAGGGAGAAGCAGACTCCCCGCTGAGCAGGGAGCCCAATGTGGGACTCGATCCCGGGACTCCAGGATCATGACCTGAGCCGAAGGCAGTCGCTTAACCAACTGAGCCACCCAGGCGCCCCCAAAATGGTTATTTCTAAGTGGTGGGAATTGGGAGGGAATTTTTGTTTGTTTTGCTTCTATGATGACCATATTATTATTTTTGCAATAAGGGAGAAAAATAACAAAAACAATAATAATTTTTAAAAAATCACTATCCTGGTCTAAGCCAGTGGAGACCAACACTTTTGAGAGAATCAGGAGAAAACTGAGGAGGCAGATGGGAGGCTGGGAACCAGGAGCCCTGGGCTCTGGTCTCACTTTGTCCATATAGTTGGTCAAATCCTTTCCCTCTGTGAACCTCAATCTATAAAATGAGGGGCTGGGCCACATCACTGGTTCCCAAACAGTACTGGCTGCATCAGGTTCACCTACGGTGCTTGTTTATTATATGGACAAACACACAGACAGATACTGCTGGGGCCCTACTCCAGCTCTCTTGAATCAGTCTCCAGGGGGAATGGGCAAGCCTGCTTCCTAGCCAAGTATAGGAACCACTGGACGAGATAACCCAAGATGTACCCCCTACTATATACCCATCCCTTGGTCCACTCCCAAAGAATCCTGTTTCTCCTTACCAAGCACATCCTGGGGGCTGCTGGGGAACTGCTTGCTGAGCACCGTCTCCAGGGCATAGCTCAGGTCCATGCTGTGCCTGGTTATCTCTGCTGGCGTGGCACCTGCCGGGAACATCTGTGTGGGCAGCTCTGAGAAGCGGATCTCTGTCCCGGCTCTGGGCTTCATCTCTGGCAGCCGGGCCAGGCCCTCCTGGTAGCTTTTGCACTCAGTGCCACAGCGAGGTAGATTCTGCTCCATGCGGTCCTTGGTGTGTTTCATGGAGAGCACGGGAAGCACCTCTGAGAAGGCGCAGATCTGCCGGCTCTCGGGCTGCAGCTTCTCCATCGTGGCCTCGCTGATAAAGTTGGTGAGTGAAATCCACTTCTTGAGTGTGGCATATGGGTAAGGGCCCAGGAACTGGTCCAGCTCCTGGAGGTTGGCCCTCATGGCCTCCACCTCAGCCTCTGGGGCTGGGGTCAGGTCTACCTCTTCCTGGACGGCATTCCAGCGCAGGACTATCAGGCCTCGCTGCTGCAGGCTAAGGAAGAAGCCCATTCGAGGCCCCACCTCCCTGGGATTGGCCTTGTCCACCGAGCTGTAGTGGAGGAAGTGGATGCCTGGTGGGATCATCTTCACACCCCGGAACTTGGGGCCCACCTCCCAGGAGTTGTAGTCAATGCCAAACTCTGTCCCCTTGGGCATATTCAGGATGACCACAGTGGCCCCTTCAAAGAAGAGGCGCTTGGCAAGCTCAGGATCCATCTGCATGGCAGCCATGGGATCAGCGCTAGGTGACCAAAAAGAGAATCCCTCCTGTCTTCCAGAACAACTGAAAAAGAAAGAAATCAGAGTTAACTGGAACTTGGGGAAAGATGCTTCATTTGCTGAGGATTCTGCATGTGCCAGATTAAATCAGACCCCTGACATAATTATCTCCCTTAATCCTCGCCACAACCCTGCATCAATTTTACTGATGAGGAAAATAAGACTCAGGAAGAAGAGGATTTTGTGTTTTGGTTTATTGAGAAAGAACACTCACTGCATAGCCAGAAAGACACTGAGGAGAAGTGACATGCTCAAGGTCATGCAAGGTCACATAAATTAGAACCTGGGTACCCTGTCCTCCAGGTCAATGTTCCTCTCACTGTCCGCTCAGGATCTGCTCCCAGATCTCTCTCTCACAACAGGATGAAGGTGGGGAAAGCCTGGGTGGTCTATTCGAAACTACAACTGTGCCTAAACTGCCTCACACTGTAACTCTGCCTAAACCCTATTGCTGAAGAGTCCCAAGGAGCTGAGAAGGATGATTAAATCCAGCATATACCCAGTTTCCCATAAGCCTCAAGGCAGGCCCAGAAATGGACAGAAGGTGGAAAGTGGGTGCTCGGCATCTAAAATTCATAAAATGTTTCAGAAGCAGAAAGCTTTTCAACCACAAACCTCCTCTTCTCCTTTTACGCATAAAAACCCCTGAAGTCCAGGGAGTGAAACAACTTCCCACAGGGCCTACAGTCAGCGGCAACTCTGGACCCCTTGCCCAGAATGGATTCAGGTGGCATGGCTGGCCTAGGATCAGTATTTAGAAGAGAAAGAGCAAGAACACTTATTTTACCCACCTCTGAACTATCCATGGGGACATAGTGGCACAACGTGTAGGCAGGCAGACACCGCCTGGGTGGTATTTATAGGAATGGTTCCAACATGAACTAATTTAATCCAAACAATTATCTAACCTTCTAGTCCCAAGACGCTTACCTATTCAATTTAACAAATAATCACTGAGCACCTGCACCGTGCCAGATCTTTGCCTGAAACAATGATCTGTGAAACATCCACAGAGTAGGACAGTCACCACTACCTCTAGGCACTTCCAACCCAGCCGGATGCACAAACAACAAGACCCCCAAATTTCACAAACTGAAGAACCAGCTGCCTGTTTAATTCTTCTTACTCTTTTTTATGTTAAGCAAACAGAACAAAATAAAACAGTGAGGAAAGGAAGGCCAACCTGGTTCCAAAAATGTTAGAGGCAATGTTTTATCATCTTAACCCCAAACCACGACAAATGACTCACCCTACATCAGCATATTTTTTTTCAAACTGCAAGTCAAAACTCATTAATGGGTTAAGAAATCAATTTAGAGTCTCAACCAGAGTTAATTTTTTTTTTAATGGAAGGAGAATTAAAAAAAACAGCATGCATCATGAGTAATAAAGATAATAACTGTCTTCTGAAGTTTTATGTGTTTGTATGGATTCTTGGTCATGAGGTAAAATGTATTAGTTATTGTAGGTCACAGTCAAAAAAGCCTGAAAGCCACTGCTCTAAATAATTTGCATCATCATCATCTTATTCCCAACCCTGAATTCAGAAGGTACTTAATAAATACTTGCTAAATGAAGAGCTATTGCATTTAGAGTAATTGTTCATCAACTAGCCATTTTCCCTTGTGGTATCTGTGCTCCTCCTTGATAATGACATTCCTTTATTCTAATTACACCAGCCATAATTCTCTTCACTGTATCTTCAGCAGCTGGTACATGGCCTGGCACAGAGAAAATGCCCTGGAATGCACAAAGTCACAGCCATCTGCTTCTCTCCATCACCTCCTTACTCCAAGTTACCCTTTCTCCATCCAAGAGCCAGAGGGAACTTTTCAAAATGCCAATCTAAGCCACACTTAATGCCATGTTGAGTGGCTTCTCTTATGGCTCCGGGAAAACCAGAATTTTTACCCTGACCTATAAGACCTACAAGGCCTGGGCTCCCTGGCCCCGCCCAACTCCTTCTGATTGTTTCATACCATGCATCCCCCCCCCCCGCCCCCCAGCTCTCTGTTCTAGCCACATTGGCCTCTTACAGACCCTCAAGTAGGAGGCTCCCTGGGTAAAAAAAAAAAAACTCTTCCCTCTCCTCTTCCTCAAATCATTTCTTCTGATGGCAGCTCAATATTCACTTCCTCACTAAAGCTTGCTTGACCCGGGGTTAGGTCAGGTATCCCATGAGACCCTCACTCCCCCCGCACCCCATACCTTTCCATTTCCCTGACTAGGCTACAATTTTGCGTTTATGGGCTGTCACCTCCGTGAGACTTGAGTGTTTTTGTTCCTCCAGCACACACTAGATGCTCGATAAGCATTTATTTAATAAAAACATGATATCCACTTTGTAGATGAGAAACAAAGGGTCGGTTTGGGCAAATTACCTTACCCGAAATTAGAGTCGGACAGAACCAAATCGGGCGCCGCCAAGGTCTCCGGCACCCAAGTTCTCAAGTTAGGGAAACAGCGAAGTTACCCCGGGTGCCCCAAAAAGTACTGCCGACGGGGGCTCTGGTGACGGTTTATCGGGGAGAAAGGCCTGCAGAGCCACCAGGGTCCCAGCACCGGCCCACAGGGCGGGATGCGCGCGTCCCGGCGAGGCGACCCACTTCAGGGCACTCTGCGATCCCGAGTCGGGAAAAGGGTGGCCGGGCCAAAAAGACAGCGAAGGCAGAAAAGTTCCAGCAGGCCAGGGGGCCGCACTCACCAGCTTCGGACTCTCCCCGCTCTCGCGCACCGCCGAAACGCACCGGAAGTTCTCGAGCTTTGGCTCGGGACGGGAGCTACGGGGAAAGCGGCCCGGCAGAGCTCTTGGTCTCGGGAGGAACGGTCCGCGCCTGCAGGTTCCGCCCCATCAAATGTTGCCTTTTGCTAGTTTAAGTTACACGTCTTAGCTCCTGAACCGTGGATAACAACTTTCACCAAACTATGTATATCCTGCTCCAGAAACACATCCACCAGCCCTGGCCCTTTGGTCTCAATCAGTCATGGTCGCTGAAGCTGGGGTCAAGATCATGGATGCCTAGTAGCCACATCAGATGATCAGTAATGGTCCCAGTCAGCCAGTTTCGACCTGAGTATCACCACCCAGTCGCAGCTTCCAACCACAATCAGTCCTAGAGGAGATTGTCAGAAACCCAGCCCGCAGGACGGAGAAGAACCAGTCTCAGCCCCAGTAGCCACCACATGGGTCCCTGTGGCCATAATCATCCCGTGTCCTCAGGCGGTGCAGGCTACAAACGTGCCATGAGGGAGGGAATTTATCTGTCTGGTTCTCTATTGTTTCCTTGGAACCCAGCAGGAAGGCAGACACAAGGGCTCAGCTGGGTGTGTGTATTTATCACAAGTTTAATTAATGACTGCATTAATAAACGGCTTCTATTTGGGGGTCTTGCTCTGTGCTGCATGGTTGTATCAGTCAGGGTTCACCCAAAGAAGCAGAATCAATAGGAGACATATATTAAGAGGTTTATTGAAAAGAACTGGCTTATGATTGTGAGGACTGGCTAGGTAAGTCCAAAATCCATAGGGCAGGCCATTCATATATAAGTTCTAAGCCTTACACTAACCCTAGTAAGTAGATATTAGTATTCCCAGCTTACAGAAGAGAAAATCGAGGCTCAGAGAGGTTACACAGCTGGAGAGTGGCAGAGCTAGGATGCAAACCAAGGCCTGACTGGCTATTCTTGTCCCTGTGCTGCTGCTCCTTAGCTTGTCTGTCACACTTCCTCAGTGACAGGTGGACACACACAGGTGGACACACCAATCTGTCTCAGTCAAAACTCATCTCTTGGTGGGTTGCAGACTAGACTAGGCCCTGCAGTCATGGCTAATCACAATAAGCTGCTGCTGGATTAACCAGAGATGGCCTCCATCAAGTCACAGTCACGCATGTCACACTCAGCCCATCATGTCAGTTCAATTTCCTGCCTGAAGAAGCTCAGCTTCCTCCCTGACCCTCCTTATTCCCAGTGTTGGGTGCTGAGCTCCGTGGTCTGATCTGAGAGCTCCCTGTACCAGCTGGGCTCACCATCTTCTCAGAGACTCCAGCACTAAATTATGGGCTTGGAAGCTACAGATGGGGGCCCTGGAATGCCACCTTATGGGTCACATGTCCATCCAGATCAGGTTTTCAACTCTGATACTGCTGACAAATCAGACCAGATTTGTTGTGGGAGCTGTCCTGTGATTATAGGATGTTTAGCAGCATCCCTAGCCTCTACCTACTAAATGCCAGTAGTCCCCCTCAGTTGTAATAACCAAAAATGTCTTCCGACATTGCTAAATGTTCCCTGGCGGAGGGCAAAATCACTCCCCTCCCCTCCATTTGAGAACCACTAATCTAGATTAATCAACCCCAGGTTATTCCCAAGCAACACAGAGGCTGACCCTGTATTTCTGGGAGATAAAGATACAGATCCAGAGTGTGTGGGGACCCAATATTTGCAAACCGTGTCCTATTCCAGAACTCCATGGGTGACAGATAACTAAAAGAAACGTACAGGAAAAAATTCAGGGAAGGATTCACAAAGCTCCTGAAAGCAACTGCCTCTGACAATGGACAGGAGTCTGGAGAGGGTTGAAGAATTGCCTTCACTGCACAGCATTTTGTGTCATTTAGTGAATTACCTTTAGAAAGAAAAAAATAGTATTTGGTATTCAAAATTACCAGGAAATGCTCAGAATTTAAGTTTAAAATAGTATTTAGAATGGTATGTACCGGATAACTTAAGCTCTGAAGAGATATACGTATCTGGGAAAAGAGTGGAAGAAAATGTACCCAATTATTTGCAGTGGTTCTCACTTGTGAGATTTGGGGCAATATAGAAAGGTGAGTCACTTAGTAGAATAGCAAGGAAAGTGTGGTACATGCAACTCAGGGAGCCCAAGGAGTAAGTTTTACATGGATTATGGGTTTTTAATTTTATATCTTTGCACTTATTTTTATGAAGACCTCCTTTCCTTGGCAAGTGACACTAGTTTTGATTTATGGAAGTAGTATCGTTTCATGTATATATATGTATATACATATATACATATATATATAATTTACAGAGTTCGTTTGAATAACTAAGTCACTAATGGGACAGGTGGCACATACAGGGATATGGCAATGTATCTGGTGGTGGACAAAAGTTGAAGCTGGGGGTTGCTCTATACATTATCCACTAGGCTCCCATAGAGAGGGTTATAGGAAGAGACCCCAATGTAAGTGTTCTTCTTTCAGAAAGAGGAGGGATCATGCTGTTCCTCCATACAGCAGGCCCCTCTGTATCCTGGGGCCCACATCTTACTGTTCCTTCTGCCTAGAATATTCTTGCCCAGGTCCCTCACCTTACTGGCTCTTTCTCTTCATTCAGTCAGCTCCTCCTCAGGGAGGTCATAACTGGCCACCTTATTGAAGTGGTCTCCTTCAGCAGCCACTACCTGCCTCTGTGCATTTCCTTCCTGGTGCTGATCACTCTGGAATTGTCTCTGGCTGCTTGCCTGTTGTACTGTTTCCTGTGCTCTACCAGCCCAAGAGGTCCTGGAGGGCAGGAACTTTGTCTTATTTGCTGCTGCGCCTGCAGAGCCTAACCCAAGTCATGGACCACACTGGAAGCCACAAATATGTGTTGAATGAAAGTATTCAAGGGTGGGATTTCTTCTACCCCAGTTTTAGCCCTTCCCACAATGCCAACTTGTACTGGTAGCTAAGGTCAGAGAGAGAGAGAGCAGAGATGCCAAGGCAGTTTGTGGTTCAGCATCAAACACATTTATTTCACTTTTATTGAGTATACAAGAACAGAGAGCACACGCATACAGCACAGAGCACTGAGGTGGGGGAGCAGGGGACGGGGGGGAGGGGTGTGAGTAAAAAGGAACAGGACAGCATCGCAGTCGGTTGGCAAGTGCTTTTGAGAAAAAAAAAAAATCCTTTAGAGTGATGTTGCTCATGCAATTGCAGGCCAGTCTTGGAATGTGCTTGCAGGATTCACACACTGAAACAGGTCCTGGCACTTCCTGTCCCCTCAGACGGAAAAGATCCCAAGAAAGCAAAACAGGAGAAAATGAAGATCTGTGGGACAGCAGACCCGGAAAAGACCCTGGAGAGCATCTGGTATATCCTGCTCATTTTGCAAATGGGGAAACTGAGGCCCCAAAGGGGGGGGTGGGACTAGTCCAATGTCACATGGTGAGTTAGGGGCTGAGCCAGGATACCCTCCAGGACATTTTCCACTATGCTACATGGTCTCCTGGGTGGAGAGGCAGCACAGAAAGGATGAGAAATGTAAAAAGGAAAAAAAGAAAAGTAGGTTGAAGACAGACAAGACAAACATCTATATTGTCTAGGAAGAGGAGGATGGGAGGAAACAGTGCCCTAGATTTCAGCTTTGCAGCTCCCCTCCTCCCTTGTGGCTCTCCCTGTCTCTCCATGGAAGGAAGGTCACAGCATCCGTGGGACAGAGACAAACAAACCCTGGCCGGCCCACAGGCTAAGCCCGGTCACTTCATCCCTGCTCTGAAGCCACACATTCAGGGGCTGTAGACAGGTATCGAATCCAGAACAAATACTCTCCCTCTGAGGTGTGACCAGTGTGCTCAGGATGCCTGGTTCCTGCAAAGACAGGGGGGCCTGAGCCAAATTCCGGGTAGCCCAGGGAGGGTGGAGCCATTCCAGTTCTTGGCCCAGAAAGAACAGGAGCTCTCCAGTTGAAAGGGGTGGGAAGGAGGTTCTGTGGCTTCTCCACCAAGATAGTAAAAAGAACCTGGTGCATGGAAGTGAGCTGTCGCACTCAGGGGGGGTTGGAGTGGGGGCCACTGATCTTAACTGGGGGGCGGGCTGAATCTCCCATCTGAGCCCCAGGGGCAGGGCTCTCTCTGCCTGCTCTCTGTCCCATTTTTGCCCACAGAGGCAAACACTGTTCTGGTTTCTTGTCTTCAGGTCAGCACCAGCTTAGCAAACTAAGCATATATGTCATTGGGGTAACTGAGAAGTAAGCCGGGGCCCTCTGTGGGGGGGGTATCCCTGGGCAATGGCCAATAATTGGAGAGAATGTGGAAATGCTCTCAGAGGGGCAAGCCATGATTGAAGATGTAAGGCTGGCTGAGAGGACTTCCAGGTCCCTCCCCTCCCCCACATTCTCTCCTGCAGTCCAAGCATAGTGCCTGGCACAAGTAGGTACTCAATAAATATTTGTTGAATGAATTTAATGACCGCTGTAGAGGTAGGAGGGGGGACTGAGAAATTAAAAGTGCGGTGGGGACATATTCCCTCCAAAGGGGACTCATTGAGCTCAGGGAAGCAGCTCCTGGCAGGCAAGACTGGGAAATCCCAAGCTTTGGAAGGGGTATTCTCCAAGGGCTTCTGTGGTCTGAAGGCAATTCTGGGGACTCTGACGGTACAGGCTCAGAGCTCAGACGCTGGCTAAAGGGGAGGTTTCCAAAGCCAGAGTCTCATACATAGAAGGAGCCTCTGAGCAATACCACCTTTCATCCGCGGCTTGTCGGGGGGCAGGCAAAGCCTTTGGAAATGAAGTTCTACCCTATGGGGCCTGCCCTGTGTTCATGGTCTCTACCATGGGTGCTCTGGCCCAGGAGGAAGAAAACGAATGCGGGAGGCATAGAGGATGAGAGCGAGCCAGGCTCTCCAGACAGCCAGGTTAAAGCCACCATCCTCTGCAGTGGCTGGTGGGTGTCACATCACTTGGGATGGGGAGTCAGCTGTCACAATGTGGTCAGGGAAAAGATATGTGGCCGAAAAAAGAGAAGACTGAAAACCGAAGCAAACCCCCTAGGGAGGTACGGGGGCTGAGCCAGGGGACCCCTGTAGCGGAATCCTGACTCTGGACCCCACACCTGAGCACAGACCAGGCCCTGGTGGCTACTGCCGCAGGGGGATGGGGGGAAGGCATCTTGGACTACATCTGTGTTTCTTCCTTCTTGCCAAACCCCTGCCCCTCCATCTGGGGACCCCACCCCACCCCACCAATCAACCAGTTACAAATACCACACACTGTATTACTACGCTGAACCATCAGCTCCTACTGCGAGCAACCCATGGCCAGAGTCCAGGTCTCCTCGGCTGGGCCGGTTCAGTGAGATCTAAGAACCTTGGGATACATCAATCACAGTCGGATAATTATAATTTTTAAAATGTCAGCTTCATACTTACCAGCACTGTTTATTTTAATATTTGTTTCCTGTTATATGTCATATACATAACTTAAAAGCACATCCATACACATCTACAAGCCGCACCCTCGTAATGAGAACCCATGAACATACACTGTCTACTTTCCTTCCTGTGGCTGGGTTTTCTGCTCTTGCCTTCTTTTCTTTTTCTTGTTCCAAACCAGAGTCATCTGCAGCGGCCCTTGGCAGGACCAGGATACAGAGGGTGGGGGAGGGGGAGGGGGAGCCGAGACAGAAATGACAAGACGCGGGAGTCGAGGGGGAGGGGAGGCGGAAGAAAGGAAGGTGGATTTTGCAGCCCAGTGTCAAGACCCAAAAAATAATAATCCAGTGTTCCTCCTCCTTTCTGAGTGGGGGATTTTCTTTCTTTCTCGGCAAACGGTTGACGGTGCATGTCTTGCTGCCGCGACTTCTCTTGCTTGGCCGCAAAAGTGCTTCCTTTGCACTGGAGTGGACAGCACACACTTTAGGACAAATGGGATGCTCGTCCACGCAAGGTCACGTGCAGAACCAGGATGGTTTTGTACTCCTACGGTCACTGTGGTCTGGCTTGCTTTTGTCGTTCCACAGGGCTTCGAAAGGGGGAGCGAGAGATTATTGTCATTACATATATATATATTTTTTTTTTTCCTGAAAAATCCCACCAGTTCATCAATTTGTCTGCAAAGAAAATGTAGGTGTCCAGATGGTTGTTGCTGCCGGCCGACTGCGTGACCAGCCCCAGCAGCGGGGCAAGGACGCGGCGTTTCCCGTATATATATCTTTATCTATATATATCTCTATATATATGCTTTTCCTTTCCCAGTTCCTTTTCGGTGACAGTACGTCACAGCTGGGACTTCGGTGTTGAGTCGGAGAATCCAGAATGAAGGCCCCTTCTTAACGGTTCTCTGGCTTGGGTTGGACCAGAAACGCCAGCATCTCTTCACAGAGGTCAGGATTCCTAGGGCCAGAGGCGTGGATGGGAGGGGACACAAAGAGGACAAGAAGAATTAATAACGTTTGCTCATGGGCGCCTGTGTGGCTCAGCTGGTTAAGTGGCTCAGGTCATGATCCTGGAGTCCCGGGATCGAGTCCCGCATCGGGCTCCCTGCTCGGCGGGGAGTCTGCTTCTCCCTCTGACCCTCCTCCCTCTCATGCTCTCTGTCTCTCATTCTCTCCCTCTCAAATAAATAAATAAAATCTTAAAAAAAAATAACGTTTGCTCATTCATCTTTAAATACGTGGCAAGGGGTTGTTTTAGCTACCTTTCCTGTGGCTCAGGAAGATAGAGTGACTTGTCCAAGGCCACACAGCTGAGACCTGAACCCACATCTGTCTGGAAATCTGTCCAGGTTTCCTTTAACACTAAGAAGCTCAGATCACATACATGCGGTTCACCTTTTCCTCCCACCTTCTCTCAGCCTAAGAACTGTTTAGTTGTGATGGCAGAAGCTCTTTGTTTTTCCTCTCTGATCTCCGTGGGCCTGTGTGTCCTGGGGATTAAACCCCAGGGAGCAGCATTTCCATAAAGAAACTGGAGCCTGGATTCCAACTCAAGTTTGACTCCAAAATTTTGTGGTCAAGGGCATGAGCTCTGCAATCAGACCTCCTGAGTTCAAATCCCATTCCATGGCCTACAAGTGCTGCCATGTTGGGTGAGTTTCTTAACTTCTTTAGGCCTCCGGTGCTCGTCACTGTGCATGGTGCACAGCAGCTACCCAAAACCACTTAACAGGTGGGGTATCCTTCCTGCCCTTTCCCACTCACATGAGGTCAAGTACAAATGGACTCATAGACACGAAATCCTTTCTCAGTTTAGTTGACAGATGGGAAAATTGAGACCCAGAGGGTTCAATGTCATAGTGAGTTGGTGACAGAAATGAGACTAGAACCCAAGGTTCCTGCTCTGAAACAGGTCATTTTTTTTCTTCCCACTTCATCCAAATCTTGAAGGTAAGGAAGCTGGGTGTTGCTGGCAGTGTTTGGGAGACAAGTCCTGTCTGAAGGAGGTGGGCCAGTGGGAGAAGATGGAGCAGAAACCACACATCTGGCCATGAGTTGCCAGGGAAAAAAAAGACCCTGTGTCAGATGGGTGGGTGTGCTTTCCACACTCACAGCAAGAGCTTCAAAGAGGAAGAACTTCTGGAAGGAAGGCCAAGAGTCAAGTGGAGTCTGAGCAGATGTTTCTGGAGGCTTCAGGGACAGGAGAGAAGCTAAAGGCCAGCAAGATGGACACCCACAAGGAGACAGGGCTTGTGCACCAGGCTGGTGGCAGAAGCTTACGGTCTGACTTACTCAGGGCTCTCATCTGTCCCTGAACATGGCGAAACCTCAGGGGATAAGGATGCGGGTTCAAAGTGCTAAGCACTTTCTGTATGTGAGGCCCTGTCCTTGTGTGTCACTGCTGTGGATTGAGTATTTGTGTCCCCCCTACCAAAATGCATACGTTGAAGCCTTAATTCTCAATGTGAGGGGTTGGGGGTCTTCAGAAGGTACTTAGGTTATAAGGGTGGAGCCCTCATATATAGGATTAATGCCCTTATAAAAAGATACACAAGAGAGATTCTCTCTCTCTCTCTCTCTTTTTGTGCTCCCTTCCATGTAAGGACCAACAGAGAAGACAGCCACTTGCACCTTGATCTTGGACTTTCCAGCCCCCATAATTGGGAGAAATAAACGTGCATTGTTTAAGCCACCCAGTCTATGGTGTACTGTCACAGCAGCCCAAACTAAGACACTCACAGATGTTTAATTCTTATAGCAGCTCCAATTTCTAGGTTAACTGTAGATGAGGAAACTGAGGCCCAGGGAGGTTCCTCTGGGCAAACTGCTAGCAAGGAGTTTCTGGCCCCAAAGCCTGGGTGTGTTCTTTCTACTTAATTCTGCTAACTACCTGAGGTTTTTTTTTTTTGTTTTTTTTTTTTTTTTTAACAGTGGCAGGCTGCACTTTAAGTCCTATAGCTCAGTGTACACACAATGTGGGATGTCTTCAGAAGCCTTTACACACTTCAGAAGTGCCAGGGACATCTAAACAATGCCATATTATAATTTATTCTTCTCAGTTTATTACATCAGATTCCGAATGTGCAGTGTTTTGTTAGCTTACTTTGCGTTGATAGTAATCAGAATCAACCTTTGCTTTTATTGAGCACGTACTATGTGCCAGGCACTGTGTTGAGTACTGTTATATATATATGACCTCACCAACCCTACAGGATAAGGAAGTTAGGACCACAGGGTGGCTCTGGAGTCTCATAGATGAGCTTTGACTCCCGCATCCAGCCCTATGGCTCTGAGCAAGTCACCTAACCTCTCAGGGGCTTAGTTTCCTCATTTGTGAGAATGAGCAGATGACAATACTTAGGTCAAGTGCATGGCCTGGTGCCTGGAATAGTGGAAACACGCCATACATTTCAGCAATTATTATCACTGTGATTATGGTTGCTGACCACTAGCTGATGAGCAAAGTGCAGAGATAAATAATCTGCTGGAAGTCACATTGCTAATAACAGGCAGGGCTGAGACTGAATCCAGGTTTGTAGGATTCCAGATCTTTCCTTGGGCTACCAAGATACATCCATCCATCAGTCTGACATGTTTCAAGCACTTTAAAAAAGAGTTTTCAAATTCAGAGAAGACCTCTCCCCCAGAATGAGTGAGTCTGACAAGATTAGGGGGTCAAAGGTGCTTCCCAAGTAGTGGCAAAGCATGTGGAGAGAAAAGGCAAGGGAGAAACTTCTGTCTTTCCAGAGTGACGTGAACAAGGTGACCTTTACAGAAGAATCTGACAGGGAGAGGGAGAGGAGAGACAGGAAGAGAGGGAAGGAGAGAGAGAGAGATAGAGGAAGGGAGAGCGAGGAGAGAGAGGGAAAGAAGGAGAGCAAGAAGGAGGGGGTTGGAGAGAGAGAGAGGAGAGACAGAGAGAATGGTGTTGTGTGGGACAATGGCATCAAAGGAAGAACTAACAGAGGGGCGAGGAGGACGCATGAGACCCGCCAAGTGGGCAGATGTGAAAGGCTGCACAGTGGCAGGGGTGCGGGGGGAGAGCTGGGGGGGGGGCAGGATGTGGCGGCAAGGACTAGAGCTCTGAGCGGCCAGGGAAAATGGGAAGGCAGGAGCCTGGAGGACTGGCTGGAAATGCTCCGGGAAAGATGGGGAGGAACAAGATAGGGAAAGGAAAAAAACAGGAGAAACACGTTACAGGTACTCGAGGAAAGCAAATAAACAGCCAGAAGTCCATGCCTGGAAGGCGCTTGCCCCATCTCTTCATTTTGCAAGTGAGGAAACTGCGTGCCCACGGGGGAATGGCTGGGATTGGAGCCAGCACAGAATTCTTTGCACCAGTGGCTGCACATGGACTTCCTAAGGACCAACATATAAATACAGATGCCCAGGCCCAGTCCAGTCCTTCTAAATCAGACTTTATGGCCACAGTTCCCCCAGGTGATGCTGCCAGTGCACTACCACTCAGAGGTCTGGGGGAGGAAAGGCAAGAGTAACTGGACAATGGAGTGGACAGGAGGCACAATTTGCACGGAAGCCTGAGGAAGGCTGGGAGGTAGGCTCTGCCCATGACCAGCTTATATTTCTAGAGCAGTGCTGTCTAACAGAAATAGAAACGAGAGCCATGTATGGCATTTAAATTTCTCTAGACAGTATTTGCTAAATTTTCTAGGTATTTCTAATTTACTTAAATCTTCTAGATAGAAACTTTTCATTTCTAAATAAAAATTCTAAATTTAAAATTACCTTGAAACAAGTTAACAGAAACAGGGGACATGAACTTTAATAATATATTTTACTTAACCCAATATATCTAAACATGATCATCTGAACATGTAATCAATAGAAACACTATTGAGACATGTGCGTGCCTTTTTTCATCTTAAGTCTTCAAAATCCTGCATGCATTTTACCCTTAAAGCAATCTGATCTCTGATTAGCCAATTTCAAGTGCCCAATAGCCATGTGTGTTGCATGATACAAAGGAAACATGTCCATCGCTGTAGAGAGTTCTGTTGGACCGCACAGTCTAGACCAGGGTTTGGCAGCCTTTCAAAGTGGCAGGAAATGTTTTAGTGCTTTTTCTTCTGACAGGAAAGGGGTGGTGATCCACATTCTTGTATCTCTAGAAAACATGGTCTCATTCATCAGGAAAGAGGGCAAAAAGGAGATCTACTCCGTGTAGGTCTTTGAGATGAGTTCTTTTTTTCATTGTGGTACAACGGATGAGACGTGTAAAGAGCACAAATCCAAGTATACAGCTCGACACATTTTTATGTATGTATACACCCATGTGACCTACCCCGTTCAAGATGCTGACATTTCCAGCACCCTCAAAGGTCCCCTTGTGACGCCTCCCTGTCAATATCACATCCTGGAACTAAGCACTATTCTGACTTTTGCCATCATTGATTAGCTGGCCTACTTTTGAACTTGTATAGAATTCTCCCACTCAACTCAACGTCTGTGAGATTTTGTTTTATAGGCCTGATAAAATTTAGTCAATTTCCAGAGGGACCAGAAGAACCCCTCCCCCAATTTAGGCTAATAAAAGCCCCTATCCGCTATAGCACCATCTCCTTCTTCTTGTTCAGCAAGGCACGGATGGTCTGTCCATAAGGAAACAGAAAAGTAAACTTCTGGCCCAGGATAGCCTGAGAAGTCAAGGGTTTGCAATCTAGCAACACAGATGGGATTGAGAACTCTGGGCATCATATTCCTCTTTAGCAATATCCAGTGACCTGTGATGGAGGCAGAGACTCAGGGACAGGAAGGTGGCCCTGGGCCTGAGGGGCCTTTTTCTAGCTTCAAATTTCTAGGTAATGGCGAGTGAGGCTATGCTTGTCTCCAGCTGTCCCACCTCAGGACCTGCTATCAACCCTCTCTCCCTGTCCTTATCACTTCCAGATATACTTTTCTGGGTCTGGGGCCTGAAACCCCCAAGAAGCCAAGGAACCAGTCTTCCCCCGCCATCCCCCACTCTGATTTGTATCTGGGGGAGCTACTTCTCTCCTTTGAGCCACAGACCAGGAATGTGGGCACTTAAAACTGTGTTAGGGACCAAGCCACCTGACAGACTCTCAGATGGAAACGACCCTGAAAAGATCTTACCACGGTTCCCTCCTCCCTCTCCTGGCTGCTGAGCCTCAGAGGGCTTACCTGTGGCTTCCTGTCCCTCTCCTCTGGGGACGGGTCTGTTTCTCTGTATACGACAGCTTTGGTTACCAGCATGTCAGGATGCTGCAGTTTGGCCTCCTTGATGGCCAAAGCCAGGGCCTGGTAGAAAAGAGCAACAAAGTGAGGAACCACAGGATATCTAATACAGGAGAGGCCATGGAGACCGACAAGCCCCTTCGTGTACAGCTGTGGAAATGGGCCCAGGGAGGGGCAGTGGTCAAAGAGTTAAAGGGAGAGCCCAGAGCTCAGGGCCTCTGGCTCCTTCAGGCTCCCATTCTATGTCTCTTCCTTTGGGGTTCATTTGGGTCTCCTTGTCTGAACAAGGATCAGCATGAGGTGGACTTCATCTCTGCCCACAAGGGCAGCTGTCCATGGGTGACCCAATATGGGAGGGACTGGGGACTGGGCAGGGCCCCTGGGAACAGTGTTCCCTACCCCCATACCTGGTCTTGATCAACATCTTCATCCCCAGTGATGATGATCCGCTTCTCGATCCTCGTCTCAGAAAACCCCCCTTTCACAGTCTGTAGAGTGAGAGGGCGGTGAGGTCAGCCCTGGGTCCCGCGGGGTTGTGACAGGGCACCCATCCAAAGCACCCCTCAAGGGCGAGGCTGGAACCAGCAGTCACCTTCTCTCCTGGCTCCCTCTTCTGGTTTTGGGACTTTAGACGGCACGTCTTGCCTGTGGCCACCACTCCCCCAACTACCAACTGCCCCCTCTAGGTCTTCCAAGCCCAGGTCCAGTCATGTCTCCCTGATCCCGGTTGGTGACCCTGCCCCCCTCCTGCCTTGGTACTCCCCGAGCACCAAGTCTGTCTCTGTTGCGCGGTTTCCAGGGCTCTCTGCCTCACGTTGACCTTGTGTGTGTGACCGGGTCTGGTTCACTAGGCTGGAGCTCAAGGGCAGGGGCTGCATTTTGTTCATTTCTGTATCCCCTCCGCCCCTCCCCACCGTCCAATCTGACCAGGGCAGGTGCTAAATGCAGATTTGTTGAATGAACACATGAATGAAATGTGAATGGTGACAATCTTCTATCTTAAATGACTTCAAACAATACTACAAGAGAAAACTGCGTTGGTAATACTTAGAACCTCCACTGTTTTCTGAAAGGGCAGGGTTTGGGCACAAATTTAGAAGTAGAAGATGGGGAAGGACCTAATTGCTTGGCATATCAAGGAGAGTGGTAGCTGAGGGAAATCCCAGCAGGAGCAGACAGACAGAAGGGGGCTCCTGGTTGTCAGGGAGGGGAGAAACTTTGGGAAGAAGAGTTTTCTGAGCTGTATGCAGTGGCGTGTGTGATGGAAAACCTTCCCATAAAACTTTCAGTGAAGTCAACATTGCTCACAAATGCTTTTGGTGAGAGTGGCGGGGGGGGGCCGCTTTCTGGGGAACGTGCAAAGGTTTTGAGTCCAGCAGGAGTCCTGCACCCACAGGAGGGAGCAGGGCTGGGTCGGTGTGTGCACGGGAGGGCCAGCAGGCTTCTCCCTCGGATGACTCAGCAGAACCTCAACCTCAACCTGCCTCCCCAGCCCCTCTCCTCCAGGCCTCCCTTTCTGGCCTGGGCCCCCTCCTGCCTCCCTCCTGGCCACTCAGGCATAGAGATGCTTGGCCAGCCTGCCCCCAGCCCTCTGTGCTCATTGGCTGAGTCACAGCTGACGCCTAGGGAGTGACCCCTTCCCGTGGCCCTGCCTCTTCCTTCCCCCACACTGTGGTTCAGAGCCTGGTCCAGGCCCCCCAACCCTAGTCATTCCGTGACTCTCTCTCTCTCTTCTTTCTCCCATCTACCTGCGCATCCTTGTGGACCTAATCTCTTCTTAAACCTCTTTGCACTGGGTCACTCCCCAGTTAAAAAAGGCTCTTAGACCCTTCATAGTCACATCTGTCCTGGGATTTGTCTCATTTGTCTCTCCCTGTCTTCCCCTGCCTCCAGTCCACCCCAATTCCCCACAGCTACGCCCCCTGCAGGCTCTTCCTCCCTGACGGAGACCACTGTCTCTGTTCCCACAAACATGGATCACCGGCAGCTGCCACCAGCACCCCTTGCACAGAGGCGGGCGTAAAGTTGACGCTCACTAACATCCGCTCAGTGAACAAATAAACACATACACAGTCTCTGCTCCCATCTTCTGCATTGCTTAGAACATCTGCATCTGTCTTCTCCTCCCTCACGAGTACTACCTGGCTTCCTAAGACCCTGCACAAATTCCACTTTTCCCAGACAACCCCTCCTCACTCTTTGAGGCTCCCTTACATCACCCCTTCTAAATTCTGCCAGCACTTAAGGTCCATAAGGCGCAAATGCCATGGCTTAGAATTACTTCAGGTGACGTGGTATTGCCCCCCGCCAGCCTGGCTGTCGACGTTGAAGGGCAGGGTCTGTGCCTAGGACAACCCGTAGTACAGAACAAAGCGCACAGCACTCCAGAAACTAGACCACCACAGGTCTTCTCTGTCCACGATAAAAGGCACAGCAATAGCCATAACCTTCCCCAGCCCCACAGCCAGGCTGGGGGCAGACGGCGCCCTGCTGCTACTCACTTTGGTAACATGGGTGGTGGTGGAGGTGGAGAGGGTTTCCGCGGTGGCGCCGTACGTGCTGGTGAGGACATCTTTCCCGATGATCTGCAGAATATAACCACCCCCCACCCAGGGGTCAGGTAAGGACACTGGGCTCTGCAGGGTGGGGGTCGGGGGGGGTAAGCCAAGGAGGCCCCACGAAGGTGAAGTTTGGAAGCGAAGATGCTTCAAATCACTGATTCTAAGAATTCAGGAATACTGGAATCTTCAGAAGGCTAGACCCATGAAATTCTCAAACCGTTGACTCTCAGATTCCTAGAACCCAAGGTTCCCGTGGCCCAGAATCCTAACAAGACCCCAGATTTTAAGAATCCTGGCATCTTAGAAGAATGAATAGGGGATTCAGGGTGGAAACAGAGCCCTCCCAAGCCCCCACCCCGTCACAGCCAGGAATATGTGGGCTCCGGGGCTAGGACAGACTTGGAGAATGCAGGAGATGCAAGAGACCTCACAGTGACAGACTCAGGCCCAGGGGAGCCACGGACAGAGCCACATCCAGAGTGCAAGCCTCTGGACTCCTAGTCCATTTTTCCTCCTGGTCAGTAAGGAGAGCAGATGCAAACGAGCTGTCCCATCACAGGCACCACCAAGGAGGGGGACTGCTTCACCCTCACGCTGTGACGCCCTCTGGTGTGTGTATGTGGGGGGTGGAGGCGATGGATGAGACTCTGGTGGGCACAAGGGAGCCCTGCGGGCATCTGAGCACGATCCAGGTTCCTGGCGCTGGGCTTCAAAGGGCAGCCCACTGGGCTCTATGCTGCACTTGCTGAGGGCCACCTGTGAACCACATTCTCAGCACAGAGTCCCCTAGCCTGAGCTGGCCCTACCCACTTACCGGAGAAAGAGAACGGATATCCGTGGCCACCGTCTGTGGGCCTGGGATCATGGCGGCTGCCCCCTTCCCGGACTTGAGACTGTTCTCCTGGGGAAACAATAGTGCTCAGATGGCCAGCTCTCACGTGGGTGGGCCCCCAGGATGGCCAGAGCCCACAGCCGTGTAGCTCTCATGGCCACGAGGCGGAGGAGTGACACTGTCACGGGCTCACATGCTCACACACACACCTGCTCTCATACTTACTCTCCCACTCGCTCACCCACTCACCCGTTCAACATTGAGAGTGCCTGGGGTTAGGGACATTGGTGAACAAGACACGGTTTTGCTCTCAGGAAGCACTAACAAAGGAGGGGAGACATTCAGGCTCTCGTCCTGGCCCTGCCATGTTCTAGCCACGTGAGCTGGGGCACAGCCACCTCCTCTCCATGGGCCCCTGCAATGTCGGCCTGTCAGTGGTAACAAATGCCCCACTCTGGTAGGGGATGCTGATTATGGGGGAGGCTGTGCGTGTGCAGGGCCGAGGAGCATATGGGAAATCTCTCTGTATATATCCCCATATATGGAGCATATGGGGTACCTTCCTCTCAATTTTGCCGTGAAACTGCTCTAAAAAAATAAACTGCTCTAAAAATATTATAAAAAGACACGCTGCCCAACTCCCACAGAAACATTATGAGGTTAGCAGAGGAGAAAGGGCTTTGCAAATGTCAATCTTAGGATAAACATAGGAACATAGGCTGGCTACTAACAACGTAATAATACCTACTTCTGAGTACTTGCTATGTGCTCAGTATTATGCTAAGGATGCACTATCTCATTTAATCCTTGGAACAACCACAGGAAATTGTTTTAATATTCCTGTTTCAGAGTTGAGAAACTGGAAGGCCAGAGAATGTCAAGTGGCTTATTCACGTCCACCAGCGAGTGAGTGACAGAGCACGGATTTAGACCCATGTTCGTCAGACTCCAAGCCCAACGTGCAACAATACTCTGCCCTCAGAACTCTTACCCTGGAGCAGCTCTCCTGGTCCTATGGTGGATTCTAACTGCCAGAGACTCCTGCCCCATGTCTGGCAGGGGGCCTGGCCGCCCACCTCTACCTCCCGCTTACCGCACCATCTTGGGCTCACCCTTGTCTGTCCAGGGGCCCAGAGCTGGGTCTGTTCTGTAGCCCCCCAGCAGCTGAACCCCGGTCCTGGTCTGTGCACAGTACTAGATGTGGACCTCTGGCTGTCAGGGGACAGCTAAGGATGGAAGCCCCTCTGCCTTTGCCCTGCATAACGCCCCCAGGCCTGCCTCCAACTGAGGCAGTGACCTGTTACCTGGCATTCCCACAGTAAGCAACTTTCTCAGATGCAGTCCCAGAATGTGGCCCGGCAGCAGGCCTTAAAATGGGCAGTCTTGCCCACAGACACAAAAAGATGCTCAATATCACCCATCAGCAGGGAAATGCAAATCAAAACCACAACGAGATATCCCCTTACACCTGTCAGAAAGGCTAGTCTCAAACAGACAAAAAACAACAAGTGTTGGCGCAGATGTGGAGAAAAGTGAGCCCTCGTGCACTGTTGGTGGGATGGCAGCCACTGTGGAAATCCCGTATGCAGCTTCCTCGGAAAAAAAATTAAAAATAGAAATACCATAGGATCCAGTAACTCCAGTACTGGGTATTTACCCACAGAAAACAAAAACATTAATTGAAAAGATACACGCACCCCTATGTTTATTGCAGCGTTATTTATAATAGCCAAGATATGGAAACAGCCCAAGTGTCCACCAATAGATAAATGGATAAGGAAGACGTGATCTCTAATGTTCTTACTCGGCCATAAACAAGAATGAGATCTGACAATTTGCAACAGCATGGATGGACCTAGAGCGTACGATGCTAAGTGAAATAAGTCAGACAAAGACAAATGCCATACGATTTCACTTCTACGTGGAATCTCAAAAACCAAACAAACCAATGGAAAAAGCACAAACAGATCATAAATACAGAGAACTGGGAGTTGCCGGAGGGGACGGGGTGGAGGGATGAGCAGCCGGGGGTGAAGGGCAGTGTGAGGTGCGGGCTTCCAGCTCTGGAATGAACAGGTCACGGGCATGAAACAGAGAACAGTCAGGGGCACTGAACTAAGGCTGCGTTGAGGACAGATGGCAGCTACGCTCGGGGTGAGGGCGGCATACTGTACGGAGCTGTACACCTGAAACCCTTGTCACGTTGTATGTCAACTACACTTCAACCCCAAAAAGGGTGGGGGCAGCCTTCTGGGCTCCATGCTTCCTTCCTGCCAGCCTAGGACAGTCCTACTGTCACTCCAGGCAATTCTCCCCCAAAGCCTCTTCTTCTCCCTCTGCTCCCTCTGTCCCAGACGAAGCCTCACCTCCATCTTCACACTGAAAAGAGAGACCACTAATGGGGACACAGGTCGTTCGAAATAAGGCACCATCTGCTCTGCCTGCCTCCACTTTATCTTCGGGCAGTCCTCTTGCCTGCCTCCAGGAGGTGTGGCTTCTCTCCCTGGCCAGGGCAATGCCACCATCTGGGCTCTGGACCCTTCCTCCCTCCAGCTGAGGGCTCTCTTCCTCACTACCCTCTCTCGGGGCCGCCTCAGCCATTCAAGGCTTTCTCCCACGGCCACTGTCCCCTATCTCTTCAACGACAGCCCAGATCTTTCTTGAAACCGAGACCTTTAAAACCAATTGTCCCCTCGACATTTCCGCCCGGAAACGCCCCACAGGCACCTTGGACTCATCAGATCCAACATGGAATTCAGTGCCCCACCCCCGCCACCCGACACATACCTGCCACTAAAGAACGGTCCCCTCCAGGGCTCTCTGTTTGCTTCGGAGCTACTCAGACTTGAGGGGTGGCACAGACAGCTGGGCCCTGTCCCAGAGTTTCTGATTTGATAGGTTTGGGGGGAGGGGTGCAGAGATTTGCTTTTCTAAAGGTTCCCAGGACTGCGCTTCAAGAATGCCTAGGTTAGGGCTAGGTCACCAGCCCATCTTGTCCTGTCACCCGAACATTCTGTCACTGACCAAATCCTGCACCTTCCTCCCTCCAGTTATCCCTTAACCCTGCCCCCTACTCAGCATCCACCTCCTTGCACACGGGCTCCGCTGCAGCCCCTAAACCAGCTCCCTGCCTCTCTTTATGTTTCTGCCAATGGCATGCGGGCTCGGGTGCTGTCTGCCTTCCTCAGTGCCGGGCTCACAGCACCAGGCTCACAGCACCGGGCACAACGTTCAACAAATATTTGCCGAGGGAAGGAAGGAGGGAGGGAGGGAGGGAGGACAGGAGGGAATTTTTTCTTCTAGTGACGACCCATAGAGTTGCCAGGGTAAATCTTCCTAAAACACAGAAACACATGTTTGATGACATCACACCCCTGCATCAAAAGTTGATGCCCCACTGCGTCCAGGATGAAGTGTGAACTTCCTACGTGACATCTGAGGCCCTTCACGCCCTGGCCCAGCCCACCTTTCCAGCCTCTTCTCCTCCCCCCGCCCCTCCTCTTCCACACACCTGACATCTTGCTTCACTGACCACCTGCCTTTCCCCAAATGCTCTGCTCCTTCCCAACCTTTTGCCTTTGCACCTGCTGTCCCCACTGCCTAGAACGCCTTCTGCTGTGGCCACACCGTCATTTATCCTTGAAGGATGGCTCCGATGTCCCTGCCGAGGTAAAGCCCACTCAGCCCTCCTGGCAGGGGTGTCATCCCATACCTCTCCCTGCACCCCCTCGGAAAGCATTATCATTTTCATGAAGGCAGAGAAAAGAAAGCAGCTCTGTTTCATGAAGGCAGAGAAAAGAAAGCAGCTCACATTTACAGGCCCCTTACTATGTGCCAGGCATGCCTTTGCACAGATTACCTCGGTCCCTCCTTGGGTCAACCCTTTGAGGGATGTGCTGTTATTGCTCCCCATCACCCCCTTTTACAGAAGTGGAAACTGAGGCTTGGAGAGGTTCAGGTAACTTGCCCAGGGGTCATCCAGCCAGGACATGGGAGAGCTGGGCCTTGCTCACCACTGTGTGCCCAGGACCTACACAATGACACGTGCCTGTGATCATTACTTGAACAAATGACTTCTTGCAGGCAGTATATTTCCTTCAACTCTGTATTCCGCGAATCAGGCAGGCAACAGAGACTAAGAAATGTTTTTGGAAGAAATGAACGGATGGATGGATGGGTGGGTGGGTGGGTAGGTGGGTAAATGAATGATGTAACTGCCTACTCACCATAGTATGAACTTAAATTTAGCCCTAGAAGCGTCCTGATGCCACGTGGAGGACTGAGGGAGAGGTCGGACAGAGTGACCAGGAAAGAGGGTGCAAGCTGGTAACCGGTTCGGAGTTATTTGTCTTTGTTTGCTCAAAACCTACCTGCTGGGTAGTCTAAAATGCAATTCCCTTCCTAGGTGTCTATCAGGGGTTTGGCAAGAGAAAGCATTTGAAAACAACTTTCCACCAGCTCGAGACAGATCCAGCCCCGGCCCCGGCCCCACCCCCAGTGGCCAGTGTTCACAGTGGTCTGGATGAGGGTGCAGAGTGGTTAGGGTGCAGGTGCATAGTGAAGCTTCTGGGTTTGACCTGGCTCTACCACGTACTAGGTGTGTGACCTTATGAAGTCACCTTACCTCTCTGCACTTCAGATTCTTCATCTGTAAAGGGTGCAGAAAAAAAGAGAATCCCCTCCAGTTTTTCTGAGGACTCAGTGAGATCACCCATGCATGGTTCTTGGCACCTTGAATCGTGACACAGCCTGGGTGCCTAATGCTATCTGGTCTGTGTCATTAAAGGATCTGACGTTACTGGACTCTCTTAAGAACCTGTGAACCAGGGGCGCCTGGGTGGCTCAGTCAGTTAAGCATCTGCCTCCGGCTCAGGTCACGATCTCAGGGTCCTGAGATCGAGCCCCAGGTTGGGCTCCCTGCTGAACAGGGAGTCCGCTTCTCCCTCTGCCCACCCCCCCAGCTTGTGCTTGTGCTCTCTCTCAAATAAATAAATAAAATCTTAAAAAAAAAAAACAAACCTATGAACTAGGCAGAATGAGGATTATTCCCATTTTACAGATGAAGACACCTGAGGCCAAGGACCTTTCTTCACAGGTCAGACAGCACCTAGGTAGCAGAACCAGAGTCTTAGGAGATGGTCCAAAATCCTGAGCTTCCAATTTAGGTTCACTGTACGCCATCTACTGACCAAGGAAGGAAGTGGCCCAAGACATGAGAAACCAGTGGCCAGGGTCTGTCAGGGACTTTCAAGTTCAATCCTCACACCTTGCCAATAATCAAATAATCGAATGGTACCATCCTGTCCTTACCCCTGCTGTGGCTGAGATGGTCCGGATAACTGAGCCTCAGGGATTCCACAACCCACATTATTCAATTTGGAAAACTGAGGTCTGACTGGATGATGCCAGACAAGAAGAGATCGACTCTATGTCCTGTGCCTGACGCAGGGAGGGCAGAGGAGGACCGCTCCAGACAGCCAGTGATGTGACACTGTTATCTGGCTGTTTGAGGGCAAGGGGGCTAGTCAGACAGGGAAGTCTCTTGGGTCCTACTTACCATGGTGGTCGATATGGTCTCCGTGGTGATGGAGGGAGCAGTTGTTATGGACTCCTTTCCCCCTGGGGCAGTCCCATCAACCTGCTGGCCAGAGAAGTCATGAGAGAGAGAGAGAGTGCGCACACCGCATGTGCCTGCAGCATCCGCTCCTGGGCAGGTGGCATTCCCAGTTACAGAGGGACGGGCTGTGTGAGTACACATGCACTGGTGGGTGGGTGGGGGGGCTCATCCACACACAGAGTTACAGGGGGTCCTCACAGGTCCCCCAGTTCGTCTGAATCATCTTATTTGAAAAAAGTAAAAAAAAAAAATCCCAGATAATTTTGCAAACCCTATGCAAATCTCAATGCATGTATTCCTCAACCTAGTGATTCCACGGCCAGGAGTTCATCCTTTGGATATCAATTCTGAAAACTTTGCCAAGAAGTACAAACAAAGAAGTCCACGGAAGCATTCATCGTTAACTGCCAAAGACAAAAACAGCCACAGGTCCATTGACGGAAGACTGCAGGTTAAGTCAGGACCCGCTCCTAAGTGGGACTAAGAGTAAGGTGGGCCCACATATGGCAACGAGGAATGATCTCCAAGACAGTCATTAAGAAAAAAGGGTGAGGTGTAAAAGAGGACCTTTTCCGTGTAAAATTCTGCCATCTTGAGATGTAAATGTATATATGAGATATGCATAGATTTTTTTTTCCTAGGAAGAATTACAAGAAACATTTCAAACTGTTTTGTTCGAATTTCGTAACTGTGAACACTTTGTCACTGTTTTGTTTTGTCGTCAATAAGGATTACTGGGCTGTTGACTTTGGGGCCTTTTTAGTTTTCTCTATATTTCTCCATACGAAAACAAAATAAAACACCGGCCACTAAAACAAAATAGGCCACAGAGGAGGCGTGTGGCTTGAGATCACACGGCTCGTTACAACTCGAGCGTCTTGGCCGCTGCACCAGCTGACACAGAGACCACTGTGCATGTTACAATCGGGGAAGAAAAATATTCTGGAAACGACACAGTTGTCCACACTGTGTTGGTTTACGCCTCACTTTAGTTCTTGAAACGCAGACTAGTCTCCACCCCTGGCAGTGCAGCTCCTCTGGCCAGGAGGAACCAAGAGGGCATCTATCAGACCTACAATCTCAAGGTTCTAAGTTTAAAAACCAAAAACCACAAGAGGAACCTCAGCAATGCTCTGTGCACCCGTATGCCCATAGCGCACCTGTGTGTCTTTCGGACTGCTCCGTCCAGGGTACCAAGTATGTTTCATCTTGCTAAGACAAATGTTTTTTTTTAAATCTTTTTCTCAGTTTGTTCATTTTGCCAATGATATGGAACCCCCATGTGTTAAAAAAAATGATCCAGTATGAGTCGTTCTGACAAAAGCTGGATTGGGATCTCTCCCTCTCTCTCCCAAAGCAGCCCTTGGGATACCTCAAGAAACCTTTCCAACTCCTTCAAGCAATCTGAAGGCCACAGTCTAGTCCACTCGCTACTAGTCCTTACAGCACTCCCAGAAGGACAGGGAGACATGATCATTCCCATTTCAGAGATGGGAAATCGAGGCTGTAAGAGGTGTGGTCTACCCAGGACAGGAACTCATTCCACCGCCCACCCCCAGAGCTCAGGGAGGACAATGAAGCTCAGAAGAGCATCCAGGTTAACATGGAGGCTCTGGGGAAGCCGGAGTGGCAAGAGTTGGCCACGGGGCTTGGCCTTGGTGGGGACCCCACCCTTAAATGTCCAATACCTATGCTCAGGGTGCAATGGAAGGCCCAGGTTACCTGGCTGGTGTCCATAGTGCTGACTCTGGTCTGCAGGACAGCCTCAGGCTCAATCTTCTTTCTAATGGCCAGGCTGCTGACCGTCATGGTTTCCGTTTTCACGGGCTGTAGGGAGATGAGGGAGGACACTCCATAACCCAAGCCTCTGCATGACTCCTGCTCACAGGCCACTGTAGCATATCTTCCATCCCTGCAGCTGGCTGGGTCTCTGGAAGGGCACACAGGTCCGGGCAAAGAGGCCAAGCAAGCCGTCCCAGACAGCCTAGGGGGATAGCCAGAGCCACCAACAGCACTCAGAAAGGCTGCTCATGACCCCGCCACCACATAACCTCCCGGTGGCTGTGAGCTAGTTTTGGGCTTGTGCTGGGCCCCCCACTAAGTACTGTCCTTATATACCTGTCACTGAATTCAGTGATTATGCTGCCGCCTCCCAGTTGCTTCATTTGAACTGTTCTTGAGAAGAGGAGTCACACACCTGGGGGCCAATGGGGGGGGGCAGGCAGGAGATGTAAAGGGGTGCAGCGGGCTTATTGAGAACTGGGGTCAACAGGAGAACACAAGGGTTCCACTCAGGTTTGGCCAACGGCAGCCATGGCCTCTGAATGACTTGGATCATCTGATTTTTTTTAATGATTAAAAAAAAAAAAACACCTACGGATTTTATATTCCATGTCCCAATTTTTCAGTCAAAGTCAAAGAAAACACATCTGCTAGCCAGATCTGGCCTGGGGCCACCGGTTTTCAACCTCTAGTCTATTAGTCTCCGGTTAAATGATCAGTTTCTTCAAACTCCTCCAGCAATGTCAGTTCATGTGGCTATTAGCATATGTGAGCGGAATGAATGAAATAGCTTGCCATCTGGTTGGGAGGGTAGTGAGAGGGATTCTTATAGATTACTGTAACCATGAGATCTAGCCATTCATCCAGTTTAATCATCTATTAATGCCTGGCATGTGCAGGCTTAGAGGAGCTGCCCCCAGGGGGACAGTGGGCCTGGCAGCCACTGACCTGACTACCTAGGACGATGCCGGGGAGCAGAAACATTCCAGAGCAAGGGGGCTGTGGAGGGAGCAACACTTCTGCGCAAGGTGGTCAGGAAAGCATTTGCTAGGAAAGTGATATCTAGACTTGGTCCTGGAACATGACAAGTTTGCAAGGCAGAGAAAGGGATGCAAAACTTTCCACCCAGAGGGTAGAGCATGGAGTGGATGCCCAGAGTAGGTGAGCTCACATTTCAAAGCTCGGAACATGGGAGAGAGGAGAGTGTGGTGGGAGGTAGGCAGGGGCTGCAAGAGCTGAGAGGGCGAAGGAATCACAGGACAAAGACCCTCTGAAGGAAGGACACAAAGCAGAGGGACCCAGACACAGTCAATCCCCGTGTCCCCGTCAGTGATGCTGTTTCCTCCTCTCTAGGAGTTTCTGCTGCTACCCCGAGACCCCAGGGCCAGATGGGTTCAGACTGCTGCCCTTTCCGCCAGGAAGCCCAGGCCCCGGGGAGAGGAGCCAGGCCAGGATCAGTAAGAACCATCGACTTTCAGGCCAGGCCACAGGCGAGTCCACAAGCACATGCTCTCTGCAGGTGCCATGCAACACAGACAGGGAGAGGAGGCGAGTAAGACCAGATCGCCTGGCATCACTTGACCTCGGGCAAGCGATGGGGTCACAGGGTTAAAACGCCAAGGAGTGCATGTTAGGGGTGAACCAAGATGGCAAACATGCGAGCACAGAACCATGCTTTCTGCGAGGGACAGTCATGCAACACGAGACAGAGCTTCAGGCTGAGGGGCTCTGGGCTGCAGGCTGGCGGCTTGGTCTTCTCACAGATGGCCCGGGGCCCTCTGAACATGCAGTGCCCGCCGGGCCCAGGTCTCCAGGATGCTCCACTATACCTCAAACTGGGGCATATCTGGGGTGGTGCAGGCCCCTCGATCCGGGCTATCCTCGATGCCCCCAGATTCGTCTTCCTGGCTGAGGCCCCCCTTGTTGAGATCCCGGGAGAACACCAGGCCCTCGGTCTCTGAGTCGCTTTTGTCTCGGTCGAGCTCAGGCAGGCTACGGGAGAAGTCTTCGAAGGCGCTGCCATGGTAGTCACCAATGACTGTGAAGTCAACCTCAGCCTCCAGGCTGGACGTGGAGCTGACCGTGATGCTGGAGCACTTGCGCTCAATGGCCAGGTGGTTGTCCTTCAGGAACACCGCATCCCTCTCCTGGTCCTGGTCCTCGTCTCCTGTGTCACTCTCTGGGGCCCTGGGACGAGGCGGTTTGACCTTCTCCTCTGAGCCCTCCCTTAGCCCTGCTCTCTATGGCCAGATAAAAATCAAAGGAACGGGGGTGTGGGGTGGGAAGAGAGAAAGCAAGATGGTGAATGACAGAAGAAACCTTGGGGCCGTTTCAGTGTCTCAAATAGAAGAGCAGGTCAGGAAACGAAAAACACTCCCGGAAAGGTTCCTTGACATGACAACAAGCTTGAAAAACCCGCAGAGTTCTCAAGAGTGGGGAACGCTCCTCTCCGAGGGTCTCCCGCTGATGGCCAAAGCAAGTACAAAGCAAACATCCCGCCAGTTGGTTCTGGACAGGAAGCCCCATCCAAGGTCTGGAACTGGGAGCTTATCAGAAGCGGCATTGTGTGCAAGGCAGGGATGGGAGCCCGGACCCAGGCCCATCCGTGCAAGTGGGCATCGAGAGACAGAAACCAAGGAGGGGAGACCCAGGGATTTAGGGAAACCCAGGATGGGAAGGCAGGGAGGCTAGAGCCAAGAGCTTTGAGAAACAAAGAGGAAGCCAACATGGTTTGTCAATTCCACTGAGTCTCTGTGGGAGGGGGCAGTATCGTCTAGGGGGAGGAACAATATGGGTTAATTCCTGGGAGCCGGGGGCTACATCAGTTCAGCCCTGAGCTCCAGGAGGGGCGAGCGGGCAGGCCACCGAGTGGAGGTTCTAGTCCCATCAGTGTAATTGACAACGGCAGGCCAAGGAACTGCTGGAGGGGAACCAGCAAGTCTTGTCCCGCATACATACCTCTCAACTGGCCTGTCGGGGATTAAACACCACATGCACATTTTTGGCTGTTCCAGGACAGTCTTTTTAAAGCCCAGTCTAACACCCACCAAATATATTTTTTTTTTTAAGTAGTTGGCTTCAGGTTCTAGAGACTCAGTGCACTTAAGAGATTCACTTGCTAAACTTAGCTTCCATTTTAGCCAGTTTCTGGAAGGTTGAGAGGTGTGAGGACACATTCCAGACAAGCGAGAGTTGAGCTGCCACAGAGGCACTGCCAGCACAGGTGGGAGTCGAAGGCAGCGATGCACCCTGGCCAGGTAAAGATGACCGGGGCATCAGGGCACTGGGGGGCTGCAGAGACCTGAGGGCCCGAGGGGCTGGCGAATCTCAGGCGCCCCCCTTTTCCAGGGGGGTTTGCTGCTAAGCTGGTGATGGGCTTCTCTTCCCTGACCGCATCTCCGGATTTGTTCTGGATTAGAGAAGATAGTTAGTCTTAAGGAGGCAGAAAGGAACTTGGCAGTGGGACCAAGAGGGAACCAGAAGCGAAGGATGGAAACCTCTGGCCTGTCAGCTTCCCCAAGGCAGGAGAACCAGGGAAGGGAAAAGATGAAGGAAGATCATTGGACAAGCCAAGCAAAACAGGTAGGAGCCCAGCAGGTGGGGGCAGCAAGGCAAAGCAAGTATGTAGTCGGCTGGCGCTGATGCCACCTTCTCCACTGGGGCGGTGTGACCCACTGGGTGCCAGGTCACACCAAAAGCCGAGGGTCTCTGTGGCTAAGCTAACAGGGGCCAAGCAGATGAACCCGTCATTCCGCCCGGGCTACCCTCGGGCCTGTGTAGGGAAGAGAACTCATAGGAATGGACAAGCAGCCTCTGATCGCAGTGATGACGAGGGGCCCCTGAAACATGCTTCTACAGAGCTACGGAGCATGCGGTCGGCTCCCCCAGCAGGGGAGGGGCAGTGGTGGGGGCGGGGGCTCACGTGGCCAGTGCCCCCGGTGGTTTCCTCCAGCGCAGTTTCGCAGCCCGAATCAGGGGACATGAGCTCGAGGTCCGTGCATTCTTCCTGGGGGGATGTGGTAGCAATGCCCACCCTGAAGTGTCTGGGAGCCAGCGACGTCACTGAGGAATGGGTGGCTTTGGGGCCAGCAAAGTCCCCTGGGGACTGGAGCTGGACGAAGCCCAGGTCCAGAAGCTTATTCCGCTGTTGCTCTACCTGACCCACGGAGGCCTCTGAAGACAACTCGCTCATGAGGGCCCTTGTTTCACCTTGACTCGCTCGGCGAGCTTCAGCTCCATGGGTCTCAAAGATCCGAATTTTGTTGGCCACTGAGGTCTTGCTAATATCTTCCAGGGAGCCCTCTTGGCCCCCAGCCTGGAAAGAGGTCATCCCCTTTTGCTTCCCTGAAGGGAACACCAACCCCAGGGGTACAGCCCCCTTGGCTTCTTCAGAGACAAGTCTGGGCTTTCTGCTGGCAATGGGAGGTGCCCGGCGCTCACCTCCATCTGGGGTCACAGACAGTCCTACTCGGTCCTTGGGCTCTGGGCTCCCTTTAAAAGGATGGGCATGCTTGAGAAACACAGCGGACTGTTCTCCAAAAGGATCCCCAAGCTGTGGAGGCTCCCCTGACCCACGAGGGGCTGGGCTTGGAGAAGTTTCCTCCGGAGCTGCCTGAGCTTGAAAGGGATCAGGGGAAGCTGGGAGGGGGGCGATCACTTCCATCTGAAGAAACACTGAGGCCTTTCTGTCCTCCATCGCAGGTTCTCCTGTTGGGATGTGCACCAGTCGCCTGTCTTGGGGCAGGAAGTTGGCTCTGTCTGGCTTGGTTGGCTTCCTGACATCATTAGGAGGGGTGGTCCACGGAAGGGCGCAGGCTGGGAGGTCTGGGCGCATGCCCCCTTCTCTGTGAGGTGAGTGGTTCTGCCATCTTGCTGGGGAACTTTTCTCAGCCTTTTCCATCAAATCTCCACCCTTGGGGGCCTCTTCCTCTGTGCCTAGGTTGCATGCTGGGTGGCTAAATTCTCCTTCCACCCCCCGCCCAGCTTCTTCCCAGTCCTCAGCAAATGTCTGCCCTGGAGAAGGTCCCTTACCAAGCTGCTCAACAAAGGCCTCTGGGCCATCTGGTCTTCCGTGGTCCCTGGGGGACCATGCCCCTTCCTCTAAGGAGGCCATATGGCCATCACCCTCTTCGTCCTTGCTCCTGCTGGAAGCTGCAGCAAGGCCCTGTGGGTCTGAGGAAGTGAGCACAGAGCTCTCCGGGAGCCTCTCTGAGCGCTCCAGCCTGGTCTCGTCAACAGGAAGGGCATCCATGTGCTCTTCCCTCTCCTCCACAGGTGGGTCTTCAGAATCTTTCTCTCCATAGTTCAAATAGAAGCTCCTCTCCGCAAAGGAAGGTTCGGTTTCATCACTCGAGTCAGCTCTGGCTTCCAACTGGGCTGGGTCCAGCAGAAACGACTGGAGTCCTCCCTTGTCGGAGGCTGGAGAAGGGACATTGGCCTCTGCTAGCCTGGTCCCCGAGGCAGCAGGTCTTCCCCAAGTCTGGAACTCCTCCAGCTCCTTCCTCAGCTCCATCTGGCCCTCCAGCTGACCACCTGAGATCCAGCGCTTCTTGATGGTGGCCTCCCCAGTGCCCACCCTCAAATGGGAGCCCTCAAGGAGGTTTCCTGCCAGTGCACAGCCTGCAGCAAGAGAAGCCCCTTCTGGGCCTTTCCTGACCCAGGGGCCCTCCTCCCACATTGCCTCAAAGTCTTCAGGGCTTGCAATCATTCTTCCTTGGTGCTGGGTCTTTGCTCTTCTAACTCCCACTATTTCTTCTGTGGCCACTTCGACTTTGAACTTGTCCACCAGGACGTCTACCTTGGAGAGTCTGCCATCAGCAAGGATATCTGCGAGGCCTGCCTTACTTTCTTCCTGCTGAGTGGTGGTCACTTTTAGGAGGCTGAGTTCTTCTGGCCTAGTGTACTCTCTTTCTATAAATACCCAATGCTCTGAACCCTGTGTTTCAATTGGAGCAAGAAGAGTTAACATGAAATATCAGGCACCTGAAGAACGGGTCACTTTTTTTCCTCTGCAAGAAGGGACCAATCTACCACCAAAAGGTCAGCATGTCCCCCAGAACTGGCTGGGGGAGAGAAGGCATGACAATGCCAGTCAGCCTCATCAAGGCTCCCCTTCCCATCAAGGCACCCAACAAATTATTTACCGACTCCCCTCAACCACTACCCCAAGTTGGTAAAATAGGATGGGGGTCTCACGCCCTCCCCATGTGAATCATGGAACAATGGACATCCACGCATGGGCCAGGACTCTTCCTCTTTCTCTTTTAATAATACAATTGCTCTTGTCAGAGGGGAAAGTAACTTACATCACATGGAATCTCTGAATGTTAGAGCATAAAGAACTCCTAAGACAACCTCTAGTCCAAGTTCCTCATTGTGCAAATGGGTAAACTGAGACTTGGAGAAGGTCAGTGACTTCCCTAAGGTCAAGTTAGTTCATGGTAGAGTCAGGAAAAGAGTGCCTGAGATCCTTGCTGACTTACCTCACAACCTATAGACTATGGATCCCAACTGCAATCTAATGTCAAGAGGGGAAGCATTGAATTAAGTTCCAAGAGCCACAGCCTGAAATCTGACTTCTCCTCAAGAGTTTCTGGGAAGGAAAGAGATGAGAATGAAAAATGCCAAATGCTCAGCTGAAGAGGTCAGTGCCAGTCACCACAGTGGCCTGAACAGCTTGAATTTTGTAGGGTTCATTCCCAAAGAAAAGAATACCAAGGCCTATTCTTGGAGAATTCTGACAAAATCTATGGAAAGAGTAGAAAAGGGCTGACCAGAAGACATCATGGAAGGAAATAAAGACCCAAGTATCATTACTGGTCAAAAGCACCAATAAGAGTGTAGCACTGTCAAGCTGTCGACAAAACAGCCCTCCATCTCTCCTAGAGTCCTTTAAGCAACACTTAGGAGCAAATGATGGACTTCAGAATTGTTAAAAAAAAAAAAAAAAAAAAAGCCAGAAGGCCATTGGCATTCATACTGCCACCACAGAATACTTTCTTCACATAAAACCTCAACGGAAGGCCAACATGTAAGCCCAGAGACAGGCTGCCATGTTGAAGCTGGAGGCCTCAGCTGTGCCAGTGTCAAGGCACCGCCCTCCTTTGAAATCCCTGCTCTGACTCCAGCCCCTTATGGCACAGATGTGGAAACTGAGGCCTAGAAAAGGTAAGCACCATGTCCAAGGTCAGAGAGGGAGCCGGGGGCAAAGGCAGGTCTAGAATCCAGTCTCTGAATCCAAGTTCTGGAAGTGCCTCCATGGTGAGATGTGCCAGAAACTGTTCCCACAGGAAGGGAGAGATGTAAATGGCTGTGCTCTGATTCCGCTTGTGACATGGTGAGGTGTCTGTCAGATCCCATAAGATGTGAAGGATTCTGAAGGTTCAAGGAGGCTGTAAACTCTCTTACCTCCACTGCCTCAATCCATGTTAGCAAAATTTCCATGGTTTTCAGGGAATCAAACCTCACTGAAAGAATCCTGCCAACAGGTAAAAGAGATCAGAGGAAGGTGGAAGGCCCAGGCGTAGGTTTCCGGGATTTTACCTCAGGTTGCTAAGCCTCAGAACAACACCACTGAACCATCCCAGCGACAAGTGCTTCAAGACCTTATAGAAGCCCGGTCTCTTTTCTTTTCTACTCTCTTCTAAGGCTCCCGTTTCAGCTTGTGCTGATATCATGAGTCCGGCAATGAGGGCTAAAGATGGTCAATGAGACCCCTTCTGGAATATTCTTGCCCCAAGTCTAACTAGAAACTAGTTTCTAGAAACTAGAAGCTTAGAAATTAGGCTGAGTAGGGCGGAAACCAGCACAGTATATAAAGGTTCCACAGGAAGAAGAAACACGTACTTATATTTAGTTAATTTGTGCCATACAATGCCAGCCCTTTGTCTAAAGTTATTAAATTTAATCCAAATGGCAACCTGTGAAGCAGGTACTACTGCCCTTATTTCCAAAGGGGAAACTGAGGTTTGCAGAAGCAATGGTGACTTGCACAGATCACAGAGTGTGCAGTGAGGGAAGAGGAGGCTCTGCTTTTAACCAGTGAACACCCTGATGAGAAAAAAAGACTGAACAAAAGAGAGAAAACTTCATTAGCACCAAGGAACTGGGGGCGCTGCACCTAGCCCTGGGGGCTGGTCTGAAAGTCGTCCTGACCCGATTACAGTATGAGAGACCGTCAGTGCCTGCTCAGAGCGCCCCCTGCTACCAGCTGGAGGTACTGCAGCAAGGAGCAGAAGCTGGAGGAGGGCGCCCACCAGCTCTGTTCCCACGCAACCCACCAAAAGGAGAAACTCTCCAGCCAGGCGGTTCTGCTGACTCTGGGCTGTTCAGTCCCCACCTGGGGCTCTGGGTCACACTTTGGGCCCTGCAGGACAAGGAGCCCTCCAGAAACCACACCCTGGGAGAAACCTCTGAGGAAAGGAGGAGCGTTCAGGGGGAGGGGAGGTGCTGAACTCTGGAGGAGGATGCCCAGCAGAACAGCGGGTACAGTGAGGCCCACAGACAGGTAATCCAGAAGGGCAGATTTTAATTCAGTATGAAACCTTCCCAACAAGCGACCGAAGCCAAAATGGTCTGCTGTGAAGAATGGCAAGAGCGCCCTCTGTGGAAGGGGCTGGATGGACAATTTGCAGGGATGCCGATGAAGAGCGCCTGTGGCCCCCCCCCCCCCCCCCCCCCCCCGGGAGTATGGGCACCTGTCCTTTGCTCTAGGAGCATCTCTGTGCTCCAGGGCATCACTATTTCCCTAACCTTGGGATGCTGTTGACTCCTGTGCTGGTAGTTGTTTTTAGTTTTACACTGAAGAAAAATTCAGAGTAGAACTGTGACTTCTGTTTTACCGCTTATGTAGCTGACTCATGTCTTTTACAGTTTCAGCACATTTTCAGCAGCTAGAAAATTTTTCCATGGGAACTGAAAAAGGGAGATGCCCTCATACATACTACGCATAAAGGGGAGGGTCAGATCTCAGGGAGAAGGACCTTCCACCCAGACGGTAGGCCAGTACCTTCTAATCCTGACAGCCTCTGAGCTGTTGGCACAGAGGGAGATGCAGCCCTCCATCCCTGGGCCTGGATTCTATGTCTAGCAGGACACAGTAAGTCCCAAGAGCCCTCCGCCAGCTGCAGTCCTGGGTGCAGAAGTAATGCCTTCCTCATTAGAACACTTGCCTGGCCAACATCTCTTTAACCCCAAGGAAGCTCCTTAGAGCAAGATGCCCACTTTCACCTGCCTGTCAAGAGGAGCTTAGAGAAGATGAAGATGGAGGATGAATGCGGGGCCCTCCCCTACAGAGCCACTGTTAGACCTCACTCAGGCTTCTGAACGGCAAAAAGACCCAGGGCAGAATGCATTTAGGTGCCATGACCCCTGATCTCAAGTTTAGATGTCAGAACCTGCCTCTAAAGTCAGGGCCCAAGAGAAGGAGATCGTTTCAGCTTCCCCTTTGAAGCCAGAGCCAGTCAAACTGTCCTGTCTTTCCAGAATATGATCTCAGTCCTGATTCCTGAGAAACAATGGATGAGGGAGGGGCCGGCCCTTTATGGATCCCTGGAATGGGGACAATCATTTGTCACAGCATGGGGACACAAGGGCTACCCACTGCTCCCACCTGTATGGCAGAGCCTGGTCCACCCCCCTCAACCCAGAGAAAGGGGTTTCTTGAAACCATTAGGGTGGCTGTGTGTGGGCGGGGAAGTGCCGACAGTAACCTCAGGAGACGCTGCGAGGCTTTTCTGAGTGAACACTTCCCAGCCTGTGGCCGTCCCAGGCTCAGGTGCCAAGTCCTGTGGAGAGGTGTCCTGGGTCCTCCGGGACTGCAGGGGAGGCCCAGGGCCAGAGGAAAGGGAAGAGGGAGGAAGGGAAGGAGAGACAGAGACAGGAGGAAAGGAAGAGAGAGGAAGCAGGAGAGACACACACACAGAGCCCGTAAATAGCCCAGCTTTGTAAGTCCCACACCCTTAAGAGTTTGTGGCTTAGGTCAGGCCAGTGGGGCAAGAGAGAGAAGAGCTGCCCCTTGTGGCCCTTTAAGGAAGGGAGGCCCACGGTCAGCTGCCAGCCAGCACTGTGCCTTCGGACCCTTTGCTCCCTGCCCTCACTCAAGAGGGATGCGGAAACATACCACTCTCCTTCAAGAGGCTCCCAATCAAGAGGCTCCCAATCAAGAGGCCGAGGAGCTATACCATCCAGACTCCGATTACAAGTCTGCCCTGGGTGTCTTTGGTTTAGGCAATGGTTCAGTCCTGCCGTTTGGCTCTTAGCCCTTCAAAAAGTCCTCTTTGAAATGAAAATCTGGGTTTGGCAAATGGGAACTTTTCTTTAAAGTTTGGAGTCCCGGGCGCCTGGGTAGATCAGTCGGTTAGGTGTCTGCCTTCGGCTCAGGTCCTGATCCCAGGGTCCTGAGATCGAGCCCCACATCGGGCTCCTGGCTCAGCAGGGAGCCCGCTTCTCCCTCTCCCTCTGCCTCTCCCCTTGCTCATGCTCTCTCTTCAAATAAATAAATAAAATATTAAAAAAAATAAAGTTTGGAGTCCCTATTTTAAGTTCCCACTGTTTTCCCCTTGGCCCAGATGAGGTCCAACAATATATGAGGAAGCCACTAGGACATCTGATGACACAGCCCTGCAGGAGAGCCTCCATAAAGTCCAATCAGGGATTCCAGTCACCATAAGCAACGGCCCCATGACTGTACAGCACTTTCTAGTTTATATAAAGTGCTGTTATACCCATTATTTCACTCAGCCTTCCCAGCAACGCTATGGAATGGCGATTCTGGTCCCCCTTTAGATGGGCTGACTAGGCAGCAAGGTTCAGAGAGGTGATATCACTCACCCAAGAACCCAGTCCAGTCCTTGTCTACAGCTTCTCCCCATCTTCCAAATCTTCAAGGGTCTCTTAATGCCAGTGGGGCCTGGAAGCCAGTTAAATGGTCCATAGCTCCAAGGTGAGCTCCTGGACCAGAATTCTTTCCAGCAGTGGACTACACTTCTTGGGGCATCAGTGAGGGGCAAGGGTTGGAACAGACCCACCTCTGAATAAGACCCTTCTTCTAGCAGTTCCAGCTATGACCAGCAGGTGGGGCACACTCCCAAGCCACGCTGCTCTGAGGCACCAGGAAGCTCTGCAGCCCGCTCCCCAGGGTTCATCCTGCCCTGCTCTGCTAGAGTCCCACCCTTCCAAAAGCCTCTGCATTCCTCCTCAGCCACTGCCAGGCCACTGTGGTCAAGACTCTCAGGGCCGGAGAAGTGGGCCTGTACCTGGATCACTAGACCAGCCCCCATGGCCCAGCCCAGGGTGCCAGGGGTGACCACAGGGGCTCTCAGTAGCTGCAGATCTGCCCTCCTTCCATAGCACTGGACTTAAAGGCCCTCAAAGCATCCCATATTTCATGAATCACCAGCCAGGAAACTACCACAGCATCCTCACTGGACGAGGCCCTGTTATCCGGCATGTCGAGGCCATGGGGAGAACTGATTCAATCAAATGTTCACTTTGTAGGTCACGACTGCATCACCAAATTTCAAAGCACTGGAGGGCAGTACATACACAGTTGACTCTATGCTGGTTTTCCCATGATTTGGTCTTGCTCCCGGCAGCTGTGATTTAACAGCAAATACAATGGCCAGGACACAAGAAAAGCAGGTTCTGGCCCCTCTTCTATCAGCTGTGACACTGAACAAGTATGTTCCCATTCGGGGCCTCAGTGCCCCATCTGTAAAGTGATGAGCTTAAGTCAAGTAGGTTCTGAGGGTCCTTCCAACTTTAAAAGGGGTTCGGGGGGGGGCACCTGGGTGACTCAGTCAGCTGAGCATCTGACTCATGATTTTGGCTCAGGTCATGATCTCAGGATTGTGGGATCGAGTCCCATGTCAAGCTCCCTGCTCAGCGTCGAGTCTCCTTCTCCCTCTCCCTCTCCCTTTGCTCCTCCCCTCGCTCATGCTCTCTCTCTCCTCCTCTCTCAAATAAATAAAATCTTTAAAAAAGAAAAAAGGGGTTCTAATTTGAAAATAACCTTCTGTATGAATCCCAGGACTCTCAAAATGAAACAATAATTAACTCCTACTGAGCATCTAGGTACTCTACCAGCCCCTCGATGCTTGATCTCCCTGGATCCTGACAACTTTCTTATGAGGTAGGTACTTTTATTATCTCTGCCTAATGGAAGCTCAGAGAGATTAAGTAATAAGCCCAGAGTCATTCAGCTAGCAGGAATCAGAGCCAGAATTCAAACCCAGGTGGTGTCAGTCTGGATCAGTTGGGTTTGAGACAAGTAAGCAGCAGTGCTAGAGAGAAAACACCTAAGTCTAAATGGGGGTAAATACTGCCAAGATTTAGCAGTGCTAAAAATAATAGCTTGGGATTAGAAGTACAGGAATTCTCAAGATCCTATCTTTATCTCTTTTTCATTTGAGAAAATAACCCATGCTTTCCACTCCGAAAGGCATGTGGGTGTGGGATCCTTTTCTGAAGCAAGAGGCTCGGGTCTAATTTTCTTGGAGGATCTGTTCCCCTCTAGTGGGCTCCGAGGATCCTTCCGGGAGGGAACACCTCCCCCCCCACACACACACACCACCCATCTGTTTTCACAATAGGCACTAAAGGATCTGGCTACTGGATACAACTGCTGGGATTCTCAACGTTTAGCGGGCATGAGAATCCCCAGGGCACTTGTTATTCCAGGGCTCTAGCTCCAAATATTCTGATTCTGTTGGTCTGACATGGGGCTTATCTAATAAACACCCCTTTCCAATTATACTTCGGGGAATACACCAAGCCACGGCCAGTCTTTTGAGTTTTTCAAGGTGGTCCCTGGGGCCGGAAGGATTCCAAGATGTAGTGAATTTGTCTTTCCCAGCCTAACGCACCACTGCCCCCCACCCCATCCCCATCATCACCTCATGCAGCAACTGGGGGAGGCATACAGGTGTGGAAGATGAGTGTAAGTTGGTGCAGAGCAACTTTCCCGACCCTCTTTAACCCAAAGCCCCTGTTGAGGGGTTCAGGGTGAGACCTACCTCGTTGACTTTCTCAGGGGTGCCCTTGGGGGAGGGGGAGGCGGGCGAGGAGGGCAGCCTGCGCTCCCGCTCCCAGTCTCGGTCCCGGTGGATCAGTTTGCTGTTGGGTTCCTTCAGGGTCCTCTTGAGTTCGTTGATGCTGGCCTGGTGCTTGAGCAAGACATCCTCTGGCTTGTCTAAGAACTAGGGGTGGATGGAGAGGGCAGCGGGTGTTAGAGGAAGAGCTCTGAGCAGGGGATGGTAACCGTGGCCATTGCTGCACTACAGCAGCAAGGTGATTCCCATCCATGACTCCATCTCACCCTCATGGCACCCCATGAGCCAAGGGCGCAGAGATGATTAGCCCCCACAGGTACACGAAGCACTTAAGATTAAACAGAGGAGCAAAAAGCACTTAAGATTAAGAAGAGGAGGCTTCTGGTCAAGCACCACCTTTTCTTTCCCCCTGCCTGGCTTCTGGCCTCAGAACACCCAAGGCAACCTGAATCCCCGAAGACTAGGTGAGTTCCCACTGGTGCTGTGCGCCCAGTGTCAACTGGGCATGGAGGTGACTTCCTTCTGGTTACAACCAAGGCACAGTGAGTACTGGCCAACCCTGTTCGCTGGGCTGCTCTGGTCTACTCCCTGGCCCCTTCCTCTGGCCAAGACTTGGACCGCTGTGCTTAGCAGGATCCCCAGCCTAGACCCCTCTCAGTGGGACAGGTGAGCTGCTCAGATACTAAAGCCAGGGACACCCAGAAAAATGAGCCCTGCTCCCACACAGGAGCCAGGAAAAGACAGTGTTCAGCATCCTCTACTGTGAGCCACTACCTTTCCTAATCACCCAGGGTCAGGTACCTTGCAGATACCAACTCCTCAAGAACAAACAGAGTGAGATATGGCCAGATAGAGAAAAGATGGTGCTGCAGGGCATTCAGGAGGGCAGGAGAAACGGAGACTGGGAAGAAGACAGCTAAGTCCCAGGGCTGGGCACAAGACCTGGGCTGGAGAGAGCTGGAGTCAGGGGTGTGTCCGCCATTAAACCGCCAAGTCTGAGCTTGAGCCAGTGCAGCATGAGAGAGTAATCTGCCTCTAGGTCTTACGGGTAGGGTAGGGCGGGTGGGCTGTTAGTTCAAGCACCTTTAACTGCAAGGCTGTTTGAGGATTCTTGTCAACTCAATTCAGGACAAGAAGTGGACCATCTCCGCTTATTATAAAGTCAAATCGGCAGATTCTGGAAGATCTACCTGGAAGGCAAGCTTGCTCTTGGACAAGGCTGAGATCTTCCCCTCGGCTAACCTCTGGCACCCAAGGATCCACCATGACTAACGTGTGCATTACCTGGCGGAGGAGACTGATGCCACTGAAGCTTCTGCTTTCCCTCCAGACATCTGTTTGTCCTTCCTATATCCCCTCCTGAGCTGGACGGCCTTAGAACAACGTCTGGGAAGTCAAACTGACAGAGTTTGCACAAGGGGGTGGGCACGAGCTGCAGTGGACCCAAGATGTGGCTTGTAACCTTCTAGCTGATCCTGCCACGCTGCCCCTATGCGCACGTGGTGTCCCCGGGGGCGAGAGGGAGCAGTGGAACCCTGGGATCCTTGATTAGGGTTCAGGGCTTTGGGGAAACCTAGTCCAAATGTCTTGTTGTGCAGTTGCGGGGGGGGGGCTGGGGCCCAAGGGGGCTTACCCATGACCCTCAAAGAGTCAGGCTGAAACCCAGCGCACGTGATGGGCCAAGGCCAAGCCCTTAGGCCCCAGCCCCTGGTCCTTTCCCTCAGGCCCAACAACAGACCCGTGAGGCGGTGAAGCTTCAGAGGAGGAGTTGGGGACTGTGTGAAAGGGAACAAATTGTTAACGCAGAGAAGTTAAGTTGAGAGAAGCCAGCAGGGAGAGGAGGAAGACGAGAGGGAGGAAAAAAGGCTCTCCTTGCAGAGCTTGAGCAGCAGGCCCCGAGGGACAGCAGCGCACCAGAAGAGGCAGAGGCCTTCTGAGGCTCCTCCCTGCCCCCCCACGCCCACTCCCACATCGGTTGCCCGTAGATACAAAAAGAAGCTTCGGGTGAGGGCAGAGAGGACACAGATGAGGTGGAGCCATGACCAAATGGTGGTGTGGGGGGGAGATGAGTCTAAGGAAGGGTTTAGGTGGGGGCAGGGGGGATGAGACCAATAAAAGCATGGAACGGCCTGGAAGAGCCGATGGACAGAGGTGGGATGGTCAGCAGCTGGGAAGCAAGCATGGGGTGGTGGGAAGAGGCAGAATGGGAAACTGGTTAAAGGGAGGGAGGGGGGAGGAGGGCGGGAGGAACCAGTTGGCTAGGGGGTGGGGTCTGAGCAGGGAGATGGATAGATGGGGGGGG
>NW_027397100.1:9994084-10014911 GCF_003265705.2 Callorhinus ursinus
CATGGGCCTGGGGTGGACTATGGGATGGTGACAAATGAGCTGGGGATCTGAATGGCTAGGTAAGTGGTGACGGGTCCCATGCAGTACCTCCTGCTTGTGTCTCGGCGTGGTTTCCTGCTCCAGCTAGTGAGATGCGGGAGGAGGGAAGGAACCAGCAGGGTCAGTACAGCAAACGGGTTAGAGGCACCGCACTGGCCCAGTACGGTGTAGTAGGTAGCCCAGAGGGCTCTCTCCCAGGGAGCAGAGGCCAGGGAAGCTGGTGGACCACCCGTGGGGCAGTAAAGTAGCCAGAAGGGGCAGGGTGGGAGGCAGGGAGCAGGCCCGGGGAGGTGAAGAAGGGGGCCGGGGGACTGGTGGCAAAGCAGGCAGTCACACTCAGTAGAAGGGACTTGCGGGCTCTGGGTATTCATGCCTCTGCGGTCGGCATGTGTGTTCAGGGGCCCGTGCTCCAAGCTGCAACCGCCTGATGGAAACACGCTATACCCGTGTGCACCCATGGCCGTGTGCGTGCATGCTGCCTGCACATCTGGACGCATGCCCCCACTCTAAGAGGGGTCTATAGCTCCGAGTGAATGCATGCTAGTCTGAGGCCGCGTGTGTCCTCACGATGTGTGCACAGGTATGTGGGAAATGCGTGGGGCAGCAGGAGGGGACACACCTGAACCTCATCCTGGTGAAGGCCCACAGGGACGCCCCGTCATGCTCTGGGGAGGAAGGGGGCCATGCGGATGAAGATCACAGTCAAAGGGGCAACTTAAGAGTGGGCAAGAGGAGGCTGGAGTCCTCTAGGGGACAGAGTGCCCCTGTGGGAAAGTAGGACAAAGAGAGCGGAAGGGTGCAGGGTGGGCAGCATGCCTACCACCCACCACCAGGGGATACTGAGGTATTGGGCAAGGTCCTTCCCATGGTGCATCCCATAATGAGGGTGCTCCCCCACAGCCAGGAACACCTCAAGGCCAAGGCCGAGGCGAGATCCAAAATCAGCCTCCTGATCCCAGGTCAGAGGGTCTGAGAAAGCCAGGCTCCTACCTTTAGCTCCTTGATCTTGGTGGGGGTCCTGACCTCTCCTTCCTCGGCCTCTGACCGCCTACCCCCAGACTCGCCATCCTCCTGCTTGTCACCGTCAGGTCCCGTGTCATGGTTCTCACTAACCGAGGCTGGGCGGGAGAACTCCGCTAAAATGGGCAAACATGGCCGGGTGGCCGGGTGAGACCTCTCCCAGGGGGACGGACAGGGAGCCAGTCCTGCCACCCGCCCAACCATGGTTGGAGTGGAGCAGCCCCAACATGTCGGGGATAAGGAGCCAGCACACAGAGAGGGGAGGTAGCCTTGTCCAGGTCACAGAGCGGCCTCCCAGCCCCGGCCCCCACTCCTGACTTCTACAGCCAGTGCCCCAGGTTCGAATCTCAAATCCATCGCTTCTTGGCTGTGTGACCTTGGGTAAGTTACACAATCTCTCTGGGCCTCGGTTTCCTCATCTATAAACAATACCTCCTTCAGACAGCTGGGGGAGGAATGAATAAGCTCATGTGTGTAAATACTTAGAAGAGAGCCTGGCACAGAGCAAGCCAATTCAATCAAGGCTGCTCCACAGGTGTGTTTTTGTTGTGGTTGTGACAGAATACTCGCTTGACCGTTACGTAGCAGTACAGAGCTATTGTGAAATTAGCCTTTACCAGTGACAGCTAAAGTTCTGAGATCTGCAAATAATTTAGCCCCTTTATAAATCAGGGAAAGTTCAAGGGGACTCCGGACATCCTTCTCACCCACTGGCATTCCAAAGTACTTTTCTGAATAGGAGAGAAAGGGATGGAATGACAGGCTTTACACTAGGCACTGGGCACGACCCAGACTGTGCCCATGGATTATGTCTTGGTGGGAAAAAATGGCTGGAAAACACAGAATTAAAATGACCAGAGCACAGATTATCCTTGGGATTGGCCTAGATTAAAAGAGAATAATTAGCCTTTCTATTCATATATATTCACTCTGCCAAGTGCCCGTTTATGCATATTATTTCATTTGATCCACACAAACCTCTGTGTTGATGGCTAGAATGGGAATCCTTATCCTCATTTTACAAAGGACAAATTGAGGCTCCGAGAGGGGGAAGGTCCCACTGATGACCTTTTGGTGAATCAGGACAAAGACCCAGGTCTCCTGGTTTAGAGTCCAGGCTTCTGGTTCTTCCTGGATGAGCCTCGCCAGCTCTAGACCAATCTTTGCTACCCTGCACAATCTGGGCTTCGTTTAGGCCCTGGCATAGTAATGGAAGCTGCAGGGGAGAACAGAGAGACTGTACTTTCCCTTTGCATAAATCCTAGTTCTCAGCCCTGTGCCCCCTCAAGGAGAATAAGGAGCTTCCTCAGCCTCAAATGGACCTTTGCAGAACTGCATGTCTTCCCAACATAGTCAAGGAATCCTGGGACAGGTCTCACCTTCATACTGCAGGGAGAGTATCAGACTCTCCTGATCACCTGGAAAACTCCTACCTATCCTTCAAAAGAGAGTGGCAATGTCACGTTCCAGTGGGAGTAATGCTGTAGGCTGGGCGAGACCGCCGAGAGCTGCCTGGGGGCAACAGTGCTCCTGGGCCACCGGGCCTGCTGCAAATCAACTGGTGAGGTGTCCACCACTTTCAGCGCTCATCCCAGGGAAGCTGGCACGCCCCCACTTCCCTCTAAACACCACCCTTTCCCCCACACCTCCAATTTGGGGCATACCTCCATCAAGGCTGCGGGACATGGTGTACCGTTTGCTGGAGGAACGCTCGAAGAAGGGTGCGGGCCGGTCAATGAGGGCGCTGGCCTGGCGGGTCTGCGCCTGGGTCCTCCCACTGTATCGGAACTTGGAGCCCATCACCAGGAAGCCCTTGGGCGGGGGCTCGGGTGACACCAGCCTGCAGTGGAGGGAGGAGGGGGATTAGACCTACCTTGCCGGGCCCAAGGCTGGACCAGAGCTGGCCTTTCAGCCCACTGTCCCACCAGCTACAACTCGAAGTGACCCACAAAAGGAGAGACTTGGGGAGGGGGGCTTTCCTGGAGTCCCTCCCTCCTAGCTCCTTCTCCTGCTTCCCCCCTCCCGGAGCATACGTGTACACTCCTGGCCTCTGCGCATGCCCTGTGACCCCCACCCCAGGGGCAGGCTCACCGGAAGAATGTGTGGTGCTCTATGCAGACCTTCCACAGTCTCTTGGCTGACCGGTGGTTTGGGAGCTTAAAGCCAATGGTGCTCTCAAACTGCTCATACTGCAAAACCAAGGAGGGTGGGTTAGAAGCAAGGCCTGGGCTCTCTCGCCCCTGGTCCATCCTTTCTGAACCTCTTCTCAGGCATGAGTGACTCTGGCCTGTTTATTCATTTATTCACTCATTTATTCAATAAAGTGGACTGAGCCAGGTCCAGTGCTAAGCAACAGAGACACCATGGTGACCAAGACGGAAGATTCTCAGGGACGGGGAAGGGGTGCTCTGATAATAAATTAGTAAACAAGATCAGTTCAGACACTGATAAGGGGGCATGAAGGGAATGAACAGAGACGTGTGGTGTGACAGAGTATCTGGGCAGGTGCAGGGGTCAGGATCTGTCTTAGAAAGGGTGATCAGGGGATGCCCTCTAACAGGTGATCTCTGGGCAGACATCTGAAGGATGGGAAAGGAACCAGCTATGTGAGAAGGCAGGGAAGAGAATTTCAGGTAAAGGGAACATCAAAAGCAAAAAGCTGGAGGCAGGAAAGAGCTTGGCTCATCCTAGGAAGTCAGGGAAGGCCAAAAGAGCCGAAGCACAGTGTGTGGGGGGCACAGATACGTGCAAGACGCAGCTGGGCCACATGTGGCGTTCGGATAGTAGCCCACGAGCCAGAGAGCTCTTGAAAGGGTTAAGGCAGGAGTGGAAATGGGGGATAGTGATCTGATGGAAGGGACTTTTAAGCTCTCCTTAGCAGTTATGAGAAAAATGGCCTAACATGACAATGGAGGCAGGGGGACCAGGGAGAGGTACCTTATAGAGACGCAGGTGAGAGATGGTGGCGGTTGGTGGCTGGGGCAACGGAGAAAGACAGAAGCGGATGGGTTTGCATTTATTCTAGAGGTACAAACCAACGGACTTTTTGACGGATGAGGTGTGGAGGCTGGACATATGTGTTGTGTGTTTTGGCATGTGTACATACTTGAATACTACATGTAAGCAGATAAATTGACATGGATGGACAGGTATTCACTATCTGTGTAACCTGAATATATGTGGTTATCTTTACACGTGTGCTCCCGTGTGTGTCTCTGTGTGTACTGCCCGTGTGTGTGTGTTGTCTGTGGGTAGGCACACACCTAAGCCATGAAGTCTATGTAGAGAGCCCCAGCCTTACCCAGTCCCCTAGCAACTTCTCCATGTATCCTAAGTAGGAAAAAAACCAGGCTCAGCAGTCAGGATCCTCTCCGTTCTAGCCAATTCCAGGGAGAAGGAGGGGTTCCCAAGGCAGGCTCACCTCCCCAGGCCGGATCTTGATATAAAAGTTACTCCTCTTATAGGAGATCTTGAGAATCTTGGGCCAGGCGAAGCGGTTGATTCTCAGCCGGTCCCGGTAGATGAGCAGGCCATTGGCACAGACTCCTAACATAATGTCGATGCCCTCGGAGTCCTGCATGAGAAGACACCATCGGATGGCAGGCCTAGGGTCCACACCTGCCACGCACCCCGAAACCCCTCCCTGAGCTCTGCTTCTGATGAGCCCTCAGGATGAGGGTCAGAGCCTACACTCTGGGGAGGCCCCTGACCAATCTCACACAGTCATTCAGTCATTCAGTCATTCGTTTTGTCAGCCATTCACCCCGTTCCTCATTTGATCATTCTGTCAATCACTCAATCACCGATTCACTGACAAACATTTAGTGGCACCTATGTGGTGCTAGGCCATGTGCTATGTGCTAAGGATATAGAAATAAATTGAAGCCTATGTCTTGATGAATGGATAAAGAAGATGCGGTGTATATATATACAATGGAATACTACTCAGCCATCAGAAAAAATGAAATCTTGCCATTTGCAACGACATGGATGGAACTAGAGGGTATTACGCTAAGCAAAATAAGTCAATCAGAGAAAGACAATTACCAAATGATTTCACTCATATGTGGAATTTAAGAAACAAAACAGAGGATCATAGGGGAAGGGAGGGAAAAATAAAACAAGATGAAACCAGAGAGGGAGACAAACCGTAAGAGACTCTTAATCATAGGGAACACACTGAGGGTTGCTGGAGGGGAGGGGGGTGGAGGGATGGGGGAATTGGGTGATGGACATTAAGGAGGAGACGTGATGTAATGAGCACTGGGTGTTATATAAGACTGACGACTCACTGAACTCTACTTCTGAAACTAATAATACACTATATGTTAATTAATTGAATTTAAATATTAAAAAACTTGGTTTACAAACTAAATAAATAAAATTACATCATGGTAAAAAAAAAAATAAAGCCTGTGTCTTTCCCTCATGATGCTCCCAATCTAGTGGTGGTACAAACAGGTTCATAATATAATATGAATTTAGAAAAGTTATAAAGATTATGGGAAGATAAAGGGTGACAGAACTTTGAGGAATGAGAAATATGACTATAAAAGGCTTCAGGTTGGTGGGAACACAGGGTCTGGCGCACCAAGCCCTCTAAAGCACGAGGGACACCCCCCCCAAGATGCTAGGGGGACTCCGGGGCCCAGCAGTACCTTAGCATGGTGCAAGTCTACTCCATACATGGAAAGCTTCTTGGCGTTCTCTAAGAAATGGATTTCTGCTTCTCCTGGAGTCATGCCCCTAAAGGAAAGAACATGATCACAGGCAGCCATGAAAAGGCCCAGGCCTAAGACTTGCTGGCTGAAGGTGGCCATGATCAGAACCTGTGCTTCTAGGAAGGTAAACGTTCTGGAGTAGGCATATGGCTAGGCCTCTCGCAGTCCCTCCCCTCTGCTCTCAGCCCTCACTTCCTTCCACCCAACCCCCTCCTGGTGTCAAAGCTCAGGTCTAGTCCTGTCTCCTCAAGGAAGTATTCAAGGGATGAGCTGGGAGCCGGAATTTCTGCTTCATTCTGCCACAGAATTCAATGTGAGCCATAGATTCTAATTCTCTGTGGCTGCGAAGCCGTCGTGGAAGCCATGGTTCGTTATAATCACCCAGGGGCTCCTAAATGATGACCCACATAAGACATTTCTCTCAGAATTTTCTATCAGAAACCACTTAATCTCCCCCTGAGGAGCAGGTGCACATTCTCCTTTCTGACAAGCGAGTTACGTAATTCATCAAGTTCCTTCTTTGCTTTGGCTGCCGGGGAACCGTACATCTTCCATTTAAGCCACAGCAAACATTTAGTGAGCATGATGTGCTGGTCACAGTTCCAAACCCTTCATGGGCATGAACTCACCGAATCCTCATAACAGTGAGGGTGGTGTAAGGTCGGTGTCCTCATTATTCCCACTTTATAAAGAAACCAGCATGGAGAGGCTGAACGACTCGCCTCAGGCCACACAACTATTCAGTAGCAGAGTCGGGACTTGAATCCAGACAATGTGGCTCCAGAGTATGTGCTCCTTCCCAACCTCTTCCCTTGCATCTGCGTCATATCCCCTGGGCCTCGCGGTCTTCTGCTCTGTCTGCCTCCATGAGTGGCCGCGGGAGATGCCTGGACACTAGGTGTCCATGTGCTTTCAGTCAAAAAGAGCTGTAAAAGCTAAAGGGATGGCCATTGCCTTTCTCCACCCATATACGAGCTTCTTTCTCTGAGTTATTAGGACTCTTACAAATCCCTCCCACATCTTGCTACCTATGGCAGGGATGACAGACAGCAGGCAGGCCATCCCTCCCTATTCCTGAGCCCCAGCCAACAGTGCTAACCAGCCGAATGATTTCAGTGTCCTGCTCAACACAAAACGACAACAGCCGCTGCTAACCAGTCAGAGTTGGTGTGCAAAGTCTCTGAGAGACACACTTGCCCCTGGGGACCTAGCATTCCGTCACACCCCAGCAGGTTCTCTTCCCCCTGTACATGATCCCTCCACATCTGGCCCTCCGCTTCCTCCCCAGGCCCAACCCCCCTCAGGCCTCCCATCCTCATTAGCGATACGATAACTTCACCATACCCACCCCCTCACATGGACACACTTTACAGCTCCTGACGCACTTCACATCATTGGTCACACTGGGTGCCCATAACGACCCTGGACTCAGAGCCCAAAGCACTTCCCACTTGAAGGGATCCTAAAGACCATTTAGTTCCAGGGGAAACCTCCCCCCCAACCCCCCCCACCCCACCCCTGCCCAGGGATGGTACCAACCTCACAGTGGCATTTGGGAATGGGAGAGGGGCATTTTAGTTATGACGATGGCTGAGAGGGTGTTAGGGGCATTTAATGCCTGGAGCCCGGGGATGCCAAACATCCCGCACAATGAATTCTCCTGCCCCAAATACCAACAGCTAAGACAGACGGATCATCTAAATCCGTACATGTGCATGTGAAAAATGGGGCTGACAAGTCAGTCAGCCCTATGATGGCCCATCAGGTTAGTTATCTTCTAACTCCAAGAATACGGTGCTTTCTGTTGCACAATCAACTATTCAACCCCTAAGATCACAGAGCAACAATAAATACGTGGTATCTCTGTACTATGTGCCATGTAGCCCCCAACAGTGCTAAGGCAGGTTCTATTAGCGCCTACACTGAACAGATGAGGAACTGAAATGACCCACCCCGATCCCCTGGTTAGAAAGTGGCAGAGCCAAGAATGTGAACCCAGGCAGTCCGGCTTCAGAGGGCAAACTTTTAAGTTTTACACCAAGACCGAGACAGCTAGTGACTACCATTTCCATTTGTTAGAGACCCAGTGGGCTGAGATGATTGGCTCTCAGATGCACCTCCGGTCCGGTCAGGGCCAGAGTCAGGTGGGGCGCTTACAGCCCAGCACCTGGGGCCCTAGTCGACAGCTGAGAAGCCAGGGGAGGCCCTGGGCAGAGGCCCCTCACCTGTACGTCTTGTGCAGCTCCATGATCCTCTCCTCCAGTTCCCGGGTCTGGTTGGGGGCGAAGCGGAGCTCGCTGACATAGTTGCCTACGTGCTCCTCGGCGTCATAGTCGCCCAGCTCCGCCTGCACGGCGTAGGAACCCAGCAGGGCATGTGTGACAAAGGAGCATGGCAGCCGGCCCGTGATGATGTCCGCCCTCAGCTGCAGGCACAGGTAGTATCTGGAGAGGGGAGAGTGGCCATGGGCACGGGCCCCACTCCCTCCCTAGATGCCACCAGCACCGCTGCCCACCCCCTCATCCATCAGAACCAAACCACCTGACGCCTGGGTGGCTCAGTGGGTCAAGCGGCTGCCTTCGACCCGGGTCATGATCCCAGGGTCCTGGGATCGAGTCCCACATCAGGCTCCTTGCTCAGCAGGGAGCCTGCTTCTCCCTCTCTCTCCTTCTGCTTGTGCTCTGTCAAATAAATAAAATCTTTAAAAAAAAAAAAACCAAACTACCAACACTCAGCTCAGTAGAACAGGAACGTTCCTGACACTGTCATTTCAGGTGTTGATTTGGGTGTGTCCTAGAAGACGGTTTTGTCCCATTCCACGTGCCTTTCAGCATTTTGTTAATTTCTAACTTTGAGGGATTTCTCCTACTGTGGAAACATTTGAAATTTCTAACTCATTTTCAAGCTAAGTAGGACTACTTTGCTGTTAGCCATTTTTTTTAATGTCATGTATTTTTAATCATACAATTAACTATATTCTTATTGTGGAACAAATGGAAACATTTAGAGGTGATTCTAAATTTCCTCTCGACGTCCATTCTCAGCCCTAGTCCCCTCCCCCAGAGGTCACCCCTATTCTCCAGGCGGTGTTTTGACCTTTTTTCCCCCATGATATAGAAATGCATGTGTTTTGATTCATGGGTGTTTTTAACATGCACACAGGATCAAATGGTACATCTTACTCTCCAGCTTGCTTTTTCATGCGCCTAGTGCCCTTCCATATCAGCACTCATTCACTTTAACTTCTGCACCACATTCCACAGTGAGGACAAACCTGGTCACCAGTGTTTCTCAAAACTTTTTAATTTTGCCTCCAGCTCTAAGTGAATTGTCTAAAAACAAATTGCTTTAAAAGAAACATCTCCAGGGGAGCCTGGGTGGCTCAGTCGTTAAGCGTCTGCCTTTGGCTCAGGTCATGATCCCAGGGTCCTGGGATCGAGCCCAGCGTCGGGCTCCCTGCTCAGCAGGAAGCCCGCTTCTCCCTCTCCCACTCCCCCTGTTTGTGTTCCCTCTCTCGCTCTGTCTCTCTCTGTCAAATAAATAAAATCTTAAAAAAAAAAAAAGAAACATCTCCAACCATAAGGATATTATTTTTTATAACTTTATGCACACTTGGATGATTTTATAATTTTTGATCCATTTTAAACCATTTTTTAATTGCTTTTTCGGTTACTGCATTAAAAAAAAAAGTTTCAATTCAGCCTCAGCCAGTGATGCCTCCCTGCCCATTTTGCCATGTTTCACCATTGTTTCCAATTGCCTATTTCTTTTCCTTTTAAGTGCTTTTTACTCAGTATAATTTTTACTACTCCATGACATGAAGCTCTGGCAAAAAGTACGTGCAGCCTCAGTGACTGCTCAGGGCGAAGGCATAGGCTCAGAATCAGTAGCAGCTCAAACATCACAGGCACCAAGTGTAGGCTTAAGGGCATTTTGTTCAAGTCTAAAAATTCGAAAATCACTGCCAAACACCCTGACCAATATTTCATTTCAATCAATTTGTCATTCTGACCAGTTTATTTTGGGCCTGAATATTTTTGACTAAATCAGCTGCTACTACCACCCCATTCCCTGAGGTCATCCATGCTAAGCAGGGCTAATTTCCCTCCTGTGTCCCCAGAAGCCCAATGCCCAGGGTCTAGCACAAAGAGGAAAGATACTAGTGGGTAAGACCAGAGGGACGGGGATTAAGCCAGTCTACAGCTCTCAGCCCTCCTGGAAACGAAGTTGAGACCCTGTTGCTGAATAAGATGACCCTAGGAGTTAGAGCAGGGCTAATGAGGCCAAGGCTTCAGGTCTGATCTATCCCACGGACATCTGTATTATCCCCCAAGGTCAAAGTCGGCATCGTGACTGCGGCCTGTTGCCTGGCAAACAGGCAGCCAACATTCAGGAGGGACCCAACAGGAGAGAGAGAGGCTGGCTTAAGAGCCCCTCCCCTGCTGCAGGAATAACTCCAAGCCCACATCTTATTGTTGGTGGCGTGTAGGGCCCCGCACATGGATGACACGACCCCCGGATATCATGAAGTGAGACTGTCTCTTTGGAAGGGGCTTAGATAAAGAGAAGGGCCTCTCCCTGTTCTGATTCCAGAGGCAGGATGAGCCCCACAGAAGTTCTCATTCTCGAGAATGCTTTGCACCCCTTCCACCCTTCAAGCCACATTATTTACTGGCCCTGAGGCACAATGAGATTGTACACACAATCCATGTTCAGCCCAGCAGCCCAGGCTTGCCTCCATGGGGGGCAAGGGGGTTACGGTCTAATCTGACCCTTACATGCCTGACAGGTACACAGGGCAGCTTGTGGGACCAAATTCCTTCCTGCAAAGGCATCTGTGCTCTACTCCCTCCTTATCCCCTAAGTAAAATGGTGGTCCATTCAGAACGTGACGTGTTTGACTTGTCCCAACCAGAGATGGCCTCCACCATGTTTTTAAAAAGTCTGAATTAGTTGCCAATATTTAAAAATTGTGGATTTTACTCTCAAATCTCTAGCTTTACTTCAACAAGGGGCCCGGTTCCCACAAGGCAGGGATGGCTGGAGCCGAAGAGCAATTGTTTGAGATGGCGCGTGTCCTCTTGAATTTCAATTCCAATCAGTGAAATGGGTCCCGATGCTGCCTGGGACGTCACTGACCGCTGTGTTTGTGCCACCTCCTCTTGCGCTGGGTCAGCTTCCTTTGTCGATGCTGTCTGCCTGGCCTCGCTGGGCATCTGAGTTTGCAACTGCCCTCATGTACTGCCCCGTGCCTACCAGCCCCAGGTGTCCTCATTTCTGGTCACATGGCCAGCACGCCCACGCCCCCTCCACAGCCCTCACCTTGTGATGTCTTCTGTCAGCTGGGCAGGGTCAGGGGGGTAGAACTTGACTGTGAAGGCAAAATTCCAAGGGCTGCCTGAGAGGAGTAAATAGGGGGACAATCAGAGAGGCTCCATCACCCCAGTGGGTGGCCCGGATGCACCATCCCATGGGCAATTCCTCAGGGTTTTCTCGTATCTATAATTCCAGGACAATCCAGTCAGGAAGCCTGAAATATTATTCCCACTTGAAAGATGAGTAGACTGAGGCCCAGGTTGAAAGACTTGTGACATAGCAGCGGGAAGGAAGGTGGAAAGAAAGAAATTCAGTGGTGCATGCCAGCCCTACTGGTCATCACAAACATCACTTCAGTAAACCTTGCAACAACCCTATGAGTAAGTCTGATGATCATCCCCATTTTGCAAATGAGGACACTGAGGCCCAGGCCGTAAAGTGGCCAGACCAAGATCACTGAGCTAGGAAGCAGCAATGCTGGGGTTCAGACCCCAGCCTCCTGGCTCCAGAGCTCGTGCTCCCTCCTCCACACCAAAGTCTATGCCACGGGATGTTCGTGGGAAGAAAACAAGTCACATTAAGTGGGTTCCCTGGGGTGCCTGGGTGACTCAGTCAGTTGAGTGTCTAGCTCTTGGTTTCAGCTCAGGTCATGATCTCGGAGCCCTGGGATTGAGCCCCACGTCAGGCTCCATACTCAGTGGGGAATCTGCTTGAGATTCTCTCTCTCTCCTTCTCTCTCTGCCTCTCCCCCCTCTAAAATAAACAAATAAATCTTAAAATAAATAAATGGGTTCCCTAACTTTGGACTTCTCGGAGCCCCCACCGTGCCATTGCAAACTGCACCCCTCTAAACGGGACATGCAAATATTTAGGGGTTTCCCAAACTTATTTGGCCTGCTGTGTCCATTTCTCATGGGGCATCCTGCCAAATTATGGTTCCTAGGAACACCCTCGGTAAGACTCTGCCCTATGTGGGGTCGACTCCATCTCGGATGGCAGAATGGGGTTATAAGCAAGACCTAAAAGGCAAATGTAATGAGTGGAAAGTAGCAAAGGGCGTTTCACAGGGATACATGTTAACCTCACCCTGAGATACAAACAATCAAGGGTACACATGTAGGTACAGAGAGAAATTAAGGCTGCGGCTTTAGCTGGAAACAAGCTCTGCAGGCCAAGAGAAGGGATGACCACATGAGAGGAGGCCTTGGGGAAAGGCTGCAATCTAGAACAATGGGCAGACCACCCCTGCGGCTCTGCAAGGCCCAGCCTGGGCAGGACCATGGTCACGAAGGGCTGGAGGCCACGCGGTCACTACTGTTCTTGTCCCTCTGGTCATCACCACCTTCCCCATACAGCTGAAGCATCTCCAGCACTTACTAGGTGCTGGTTACTTCACTTGCTAGGGACTTTACGTGCACCTGGAGGAGTCTGATCTTCATGATGATCCTGAGGTAAACCTTTCCTTTTACAGATGAAGATTCTGAGGGGGTAAGTCACCCTCCTGGGATCGCTGAGCTAGTCAGCGGTGGAGAATGGGGATGTAACCTCTAGTCATCTGACCCCAGAACCTGGGCTCCTGACCACAGCTGACTGAAAAGCAGCCTCAAGGAGAACAATCCTTGTCTCAGAAATAATAGTAGTAGCAGTAGTAATAATAATAACAGATAATATGTACCGGGCGCTGCTATGTGCAGGCATCATTCTAGGTGCTGTACACAGAATAGCTCATTTACCCTGCACAACAACCCTAGAGGTAAGTAGTCTTGGAGTCAGGATTCAAATCCAGGCAGTCTGGCTCCCGTGTCTGTCTTTCAACCATCACACCAGACTACCTCAGGAAAGCACCTACCATGTGCCAGGTGCTGTCCATACATAACCGGCACCCTCGCCTTGTGAATCACTAATCTACTTGCCAATGAGAAGCAGGAGCCCAGAGAGGTGCCCCCAGTGCCCTCGGTGATGGGCACTGAGATTTGGGAGAAAACAGACCCAGCTCTGAAGCCCAGGTCACAGGGTGGCGCCTCCTTCAGGAGGCTGAGGGGCTGTCACAAAGAAAGGAGCAAACAATGGTGCGGTGGCCGGCTGGCTCAGTCAGTGAAACATGCGACTCTGGATCTCGGGGCTGTGGGTTTAAGCCCCATGCTGGGTGTAGAAATTACTTAAAAATAAAATCTTAAAAAAAAAATTGTTCCACAGGGGCCCCAGAAGGCAGAACAAAGATGAATGTGTAGAAGTCCCAGGGGTAGGGACGGAGACTCTGGCTCTGCTGAAGGGGGCAGGCCTGCTCCTCCGTGAGTGGAGGTGGCCACAAGCGGCAACCATTCCCCACGCCCGGGCTGTGCTGGCCGGGGCCGCAGAGATGGGGGACCAACTCCCTGCTCTGGGGAAAGATGCTGAGCTCCAAGGATTCTGCTGTCTGCTTCTCCTTCCCAAGCTCCCAGTCCTCCTCAAACTGCACACTCGGCTGCCTGTATGTGTTCCAATTCTTTCAGGCATGAGAGGCGGGCCTCCCAGCTGGGCTGGGACTCCTAGGGACAGCCTGAAGCCCAGGTCTAGGACCCTGTCAGGCCCAGAGGAGTGGGCTCTGTGTGCCTGCCTCTTTGTCTTCAACTGACAGGAGCCTCCAGGAAGAATCCCTCCAGCCTCTCCCGGAGAGTCAGCTAGCATCCCTGGGCCCAGCTGCCTGTTGTCATGGCAACAGGCTCTGCTTTCCAGCCCCAGGGACCAGGGAGTCCAAGCACAGCCAAGGGGGAGGGGCTCCCAGTGGAGGCATGTCTGCTTCTAGGCTCCAGGTCTCCACCCACTATATGCCCCCTGGCTCAGGCCACCTACCTCCCCCCTTCTGCCATTAGAAGGCTGCTCCACCCCTCGCAATATGCCTTTCCTCTCTGGGCCAGAAAGAACAGGTTGTCTCTTCACTCCAGGCCTTGAAAAGAGAGCAGGATGGTGTTGGGAGGCCAGGGCTAAAGATCTGGCTTGGCCAATAGTTCACTCTGTGACTTTAGGTAAGCAACTGCCTCTCTCTGGGCCTACAGTCACCCCATTGTTAAACAGAGAAGATGACCCAGACCAGCACAGGCCTTGCTTTTCCCTAACGTGTTAACTCCTATCCGTGGGCAGTGGTCTGCAGTGCTGTGCGGATGAGGATTCCGAGCTGAGTCAAGGGTCACCCATCACAGAAGTCTACACCCGTTGGACAGGAAGGAGGCTGTCTGCAGGCCATCAATATGTCCCCTTGTCCTAGATGATTCTGCAGGTCCCTTCTAGAGCTGCCATCCTGAATGCATCTATGATTCCTCTGCTAACCTGCTATGTGACTCTAGATGGTCACTTCTCTTGTTCCTACTTTAGGTTTTCATTTAGAAGGCAATGCCCTGCCTTCCCCCAGATCTGCTGTGCAGAGCAAATGAACTCATGGGTCCGAATGCACTTCCCCAAGGAAGAGGGAAGAGCACACCTGGGGCTCCTGCAGCCTGGAGCCCCCACCCTCCCTTCCACAGCATTCCCAACCACAACAGGCCACTCACTCCGGATCTGCTTCTTGATTTCCTTGGAGGGATCCAGCCAGTTCTGAAACAGAAGACAGGGTTCTTTAGAGGGAAGATGGAGGAGAGGGCCAGATAGGGCTACGAGACAGAGACATCCTGAAATAGCCTGTCAACAGCCCCTGGCAGGGAACACCCTTCTCAGGCTGAGCTGTCCGGGCCCTTTGGAGCTGGGAGAGGAGGGACCAAGGCCAAGATTCCCCACAGGGTTTGGGCCCCTGGGTCTGGCGCTGGCACCGCCCTGAGGCAGCGGGATGGGCAGCTGCAGTGGGACCAGTGGGAAGGAGGAAACCCAGACAGGGGCCTCCCGAGGGGTGGAAAAGAGGCGCTGGAGTGAGTATCTCAGTTCCCCCAGGAAGCCAGGCTGTGGCTCTCCAGACACCCATCTGGGGGGTGACTGGCAGGTCGCCAAGAAAGGTCTAGGTGGGAGGGGTAGAGACAGAGAACTGAGACAGATAAGGCTGGCTGAACCTTGGCTATGTGCAAACAGAAGGTGCCTAATGAGGATCTGAGTACCGACAGAAGGCGCAGGATGCAGTCAGGACTAGGAGGGCCTAAGACAAGAGGTCTCCCCGACAGCAGGCCTCCCCTGCCAACCCCTGCCCCCCAGCACAGATACCTTCTGACTGTCGGCGTCACAGAAGGTCAGGCCGAAGTAGTCCTTCTCCAGGAGGTTGAGGTGCTCACAGACCAGGTCAAACAGCACCTGGCCCCGGCCGTGTTTCTGAAGAGGGGAGCAGAGCGGCTGTAAGGCTGGGACACACCTCGGGGGGGGCTCCACTGGGACCACCTGAAACCCCCCAAGAGTCTCCCGGCGTCTAAAGAGGATCTCAGCCCTCCTGCCACCCACCTCGCCCTGCTCTCAGAGCCCTACCAGATCCTAGGTGACACTAATGCCCAGCTCCCCAGCTGCCTTCTGCCAAGTCCTCCTGGGGTCCTCCTAGACCTTAAACCTACTTTGGGGAGGAGGGGTGGGGGGGTGACCGATTCCCCTTCCTTCACAGAGATTAAGAGAAGGAGGTTAACTTTGACCCAAGGAGCAGAAACCCAAAAGTCTAAGCTCGGGTGTAAGAGGGAGAGAAAAGCCACCTGAAAGATGAGGGACGTGGGCAGGCTACAAGGGAAGGGCTCAGGACTCAGTCACAGTGTGACTCTCCTTCCCTGGCCCTCCCCTTACACGAAGTCTGAGTGAAATCCAGGGCAGCCCAGCCCGGAGTGCCACCTCCTATCTGGGCAGCAAGTAAGGTTTTTACTTGCTGGGGCCCAGATCAGCCTCAGCTGGAAGCAACACTGTTAGAGCCACCTTTTCCCACCACTCCCAGACAACCAGGCTCAGTACCTCTCTGAACTACCATGTGGGTCTGAGGATTCGGAAGGACAAAGCCCAGAACCTGGCTGGGTACTCCAAACCCACAGGTGTGAAGATGAGCACCAATAAAGGGACCACAGGCTGGGGGAACATGAAGCAGTCACTGTCCAAAGAGGGTGGGACTCCAGAGAGAGGGTGAGGTTCCTGCAAGGTCTGGGCTCGGTCACCAGGGCCTGGGAACAGGCCTAACTGTGGAGAGCAGCTTTGGGAAGCCAAGGGATTCCTGAGGCTGGAAGAGTCCTTCAGAGAGAATGGACCTGGCCTCAGCCAAACCCTCTACGCTCTCCTGGGACAAGCTGCAACAGCATCCTGGGGCTGGTGTGGGTAGGAGAGAACAGATATCCCTTCCTTTTGCCTAGGAGTAGGCAAGATGTCCACCTTGGAATCGTTCTATAGAAGAAAGACATTAAAAAAACAAAAACAAAACCCAACCCAACCCTGCAGAGAAGAGGGGCCCAACCTGCCAGGGCCCGGAAATAAGTCATATCCCTTAAGACTGGGGTGGGGGGGGGCGGGGGCACCAGGGAGAGAGAGAGGTGGTTCCTGTAACTCTTAGGGAAGGCCACCCTCTGGACCCTTCCATACACATGGAGAGGGCCAGGAATGGTGCCCAGACCAGGGCGGCCCCTCTAAGGGGGTGAGTGAGAGCTCAGGATTAGGGCGGGAGTCCTAGCCTATATAGGAAAGGGAGATAGCAAATGTGGGGCCGGAAGGGCTGACCCGAGACAGGAGGTGTCTGCCCCTGCTACGCACGGTGGGACAGGATCCTGCCATGGGATTTCTATGTGGCCCAGGTGACAGGGTCCTTCCAATGGGCTGCCTCTCTATGCCTGGGGGGGACACCCATACCATGGGTGACCTTGAAGTGAAACCTTCAAGTGACCAGTTTGTCCTGTTGACCTGGACAGGGGCATTCACAAGGGAAGACCCCTCTCTCCGCCCAATAAAAACATAAAAACAATTCTAGTTGAAACACCAGCGTCTGCTAGGTGAGACTGAAGAGCCCAGTCCATAAGGCCTACCGGGCTAGAGATCAGCCCTGAGACGGTGACTCCTTGCCAAGGTACAGCCCCCCCTGAGAAACCTTTTCCTGGCGCCAACCCTGCGCCTCGTCTAATTCCATTTGCAATCGTAACAGCCCCTCCAGGCCTCAGTGCCACCATCTGTACAAAGGAGGGCCAGCCAGGTCATCTCTCCAGGATGCCGCAGTCGGTCCAGGCCTCCATGAAGAATGGACGCTCTCTGGCTTGGCCCAGGCTGAGCGCACAGAGAAGCCTGCCCTGGCGCTGGGGCCAGTCGGCTGGGGACCGGGCCTGTGGTGGGGGGTGCTCCCTACCTCCACCTCACACTCGTACTCAGAGGCATCGAGCAGAGTGACTCGGCAGATGGCACTCTTGTACTTCTTGGCAATCTTCTGGGGTGATTTCTGGGCTCTGCTGGGCGTGGTCCTCTCTGACAGGCCATCAGCCTCCCCATACCCCTTCTCCTCCATGTCTAGGCTCTGTAGGTCCAACAGGGGGAAAAGTCTGGTCAGTGAACTTGAGACCACAGCCTTTCATCCAAATGAAGACCCAGTAAGGATGCAGCAGCTGGGGCTAACATGGTCTCCAAAATGAGAGCCACGGCCCTCCACGACCCCCAGGGTGACCGGCGTCTATGGTTGGTATATACAGGAGGAGAACCAGAGCTTCTGTGTGCAACTGGGTGGGCTCATGGAAGGGGTCACTTCTTCAGGGGGACAGTCTCGGCAGGTAGGAAGCATCCAGAGCTGCCCTAGCTCCCCAAAGTAGCATGTGAGTTCTCAGAGCATCCATCTGGCCTCCCCCTTACCTGTCTGTCACTGGTCTAGCATGAAGCGGAGAGCTGGTGGACTGATCTAATGGAGGGAAGGGAGGTCAGAGCCCTGCCAGCTAGTCCTAACTGCCACCAGTGCCCTTAACGACCTTGGCCAAGTCCCCGCCCTCTCGGCCTGTCCTGAAGGAAGGGAGGTGTGAATTGGACATCTAGATGATTCAGCAAGTCCCTTGTCCCTAATTTAGGGTGATGCATTTTGCTCTGGGGTCATACTAGGTTTGCCAGGCTAGAATGGGCAGGTTCGGGGGATAGGAAAATAAGGTTGAAAGAACCAGGTTTGGGGAATCAGATCTAGATTTTATTTCCATCTGTCACTGGATAGCAATGTGACTTTGGGTAACTCACTTCATCTGCTGAGCCGCTGTTTCCCCAAGTGTAAAATGGGGAAATTAATATCACTCTCGTAGAGGCGCCTGGCTGGCTCAGTCAGCAGAGCATGTGACTCTTGATCTCAGGGTCGTGAGTTCAAGCCCCACGCTGGGCATTGCGCTAACTTAATTAAAAAATGTATATATAACTCTCCGTAGGTTTGGGAGAATTAAATACAAAAGTGACCACAATGCCCCCAGCACAGAGCTCGGCACGTAATGAGTCAGTAATAAATCTCAGTTTCCGGCTTCCGTCCCCGCTAAGAACTGGCCCTGGATGACGGCTGGGCAGGGAGAGGGATGCCCATGCTCTCAGGCACACACCTGTCCAGCAGGCCGAGTGTCCTGCTGGGGCAGGTGCTTCTCATTGGAGTTGGCCTCCAGGTGGCCGCCGTGGCCTGCAGGGGTCACAGGGGTGGTCGCAGCGGCGGCGGCCTCGGGCTGCTGTGGGGCCTCCTCCTGAGCCTTCTTCACCTCAGAATCGGGGCCTGTCTCTGTTGTCATGGTGACCAGCACGCCTGCATTAGCATGAAGGAGAGCACATGACGGGAAAGGGGCAGCGATGATATGACAGGACAGAGCAAAGGGGACAGGAGCCACACGTGGAGAGAGACAGATGGACACAAATGGACAAAGAGCCACGGAGAGAGGAAAGGGGGAGGGAGGGAGGGACAGAGGAAGTGGGGGCGGGGAGAGAGCAGAAGTCAGGGGTTACTGGCGGCAGCCGAAGTCACAGACCCCCTCCCACTCTTGCGACCATAGAACTCTTCAGGGACTCCTCCAGTCTCTCACCCAGGTCTGGAATGGGGACCCTCCTCGGAACAATGAGAATCTCCCCAGGGAGCCCCACTCTGCACAAAGGAGCACAAAGGACAGTCAGTGGCCCCCTCAGGGCAGGCCCTCGGCTGGGCTGTCTCTCCAACCCCAGCACCAGGCACACAGTAGCCGCTCAATAAAACTCTAGACAAACTGAACTCAACCAAAAGAGCCCTGGGCTCCGGGCCCTTCCAGCACTGACTCTGAGCAAGGCTCTTCATGCCCCAACCCTGAACCACTATCTTCACAGGGATGTTGACAGAATGGATCTACAGGGATAAGACAGGAGAGCACTATTAAAAACACGCAGAGCCCTGATGATATAAGCCAGGAGACCTGGACGCGGGCCCCGGGTCTGCCACACACAAGGCAGTCACTTCCCCACACTGGGACTCACCCAAAAAGCATGGGACTTAGAGAAATTATCTCTGGGACAGGCTACTCTTATCCTTTTCCCCTTGGAGCAGGAAATGAGATTTCAGAGAATCAGGGACCTACTGCCCAGCCATTCTGTTGGCATAAGCAAAATGCAAGGAGAGGAAAGGAGGAAGAATGGCATGGCTCCATTTTTATATTAAAAAAAAAAAAAAAACCTCAGCAATACCTCTTTGTGTTCATACATGTGTAGTGAAAGATCTGAAAGGATACTGACCAAACTGCTAAGACAGCTTCATAACTGAAAAATGGATAGAGGAAAAAGAGGGAGGTCCATGGGGTGGGCGAAGAAACGGAACTTCATTTTTTACTTTATATGCTTTGGAATTACTTCTATTACTTTAAATACACATAACTCACAAATTGGGTTTTTTTTAAGGGGGGAGCAAAAGCACCTATTCCTGACCCCAGTCAGAGTGGATCCAAATAAATAAGTAAGTAAGTAAGTAAGTAAATAAGTAAGTAAGTTTGGAGCTAAAACCCGAGGAACAGGGAAATGGGCAGGAACCCCCCCACCCGAGCCCAGAGCCTCCCTCTAAATCCATTATATTAAATGAGAAAGATCCAGGCTAGACCTGGCAGGCCCCTTCCCAACCCCATTCACCACGGGAGGCCTCCAATGAGCAAACAGACAGACGGACACTAGCTCCACCTTGTGCTACACACATGCTCCAAGCCCTTACCCCCCCACTCCCTTGGCCTCCTTCAGTTTCTCTCCCAGCATTCCAGGCGGCACCAGGCCAGCCCCAAGTGAAGGGCACTGGCCAGCAAGCCAAGGACCCTGAGTGCCCCATCAGGCCACACAAGAACTGCAGGGCCCTGAACAGGTCACCCTTTGTAAGCCAGGGCTCGAGGCACAAATGAAAGGGCTTCTTGTCACTGATGCCGCTATTAAGAAGTAAGACGAGGGGTCTCTTGCTGCAGCGACGCAAGTGGGAGCACCAGGCGCCTGGCTCGGAGCGGAACTCCACGGCCAACCGCCTTGCTTTGCCCACTAGGATCGCTTTAAGAAAATGGCAGACAAGCCGGACATGGGGGAAAGCTCCAGCTTCGAAAAGGCCAAGCTGAAGAAAACGGAGATGCAGGAGAAGAACACCCTGCCGACCAAAGAGACCATTGAGCAGGAGAAGCGGAGTGAAATTTCCTAAGAACCTAGAGGATTCCCCACCCCCATCATCTTCGAGACACCCCAGTCGTGATGTGGAGGAAGAAGAGCCACCTGCAAGACGGACACGAGCGACAAGCTGCGCTGTGAACCCGGGCACTCCGTGCCGACGCCACCGGCCTGCGGGTCTCTGAGGGGACCCCCCCCCCAATCGGACTGCCAAATTCTCCGGTTTGCCC
>NW_027397100.1:10015011-10063325 GCF_003265705.2 Callorhinus ursinus
AAAAAAAAAAAAAAAAAAAAAAAGTAAGACGAGGAAGAAGAGAAGGCCTTGGTCACACGGCCTCACCCCCAGAAATGCTTTCCACTCATGTCATTACCTCGGACTTTATGGTTTGACTTAAAGCCATAGTTAAATAAAGGCTCTCTGTCACTTACGTGACCCCAGATGCCAACTCTGGGCCAGGACACAAAGCACCAGAAGCAGCTCCAGGGGAGCTCTCGATCTCGTAGTATCCAAGGGAGACCTGTCTGCCTGGGTCTGCATCTCTTCAAGGCCTGCACCTGAGGACATCAGCCATTATACTAGAGAAGTTCTATAAGAAGAACCCTTAAAATGAATGCCCACTTAATTTCCCTTTAAAAAAATAAAAAATGATCCACAGACTAATCTGTGGGTGTCCTGCTTCCCACTGCACTTTGCTGCCTCAAGCAAACTTGAACAGAACCAACTGGAAGGAGAAAGCACTCAGGTCCAGCCTGGAAGCCAAAGAGGCGGCCCAAGCCAAGGAACCCCACGGCCAGGGCCCAGTGACAGAAATGATGGCTCATCCTTTCTAGAGCATTAAAAAAGATGCCATAAAAGAAATACCTGAACGAAAAGCTCCACACACAACAGCTTGTACAGACTGACCCTACTTTGATTAACACATACGCACGGATACAGAATATTCAACAAAGTATTAATCGTAGTCGTTTCTAGGTGGCATGAGTACAGGTTGTTTTTTCTTCTGTTTAACTGTAGTTCTCAATTTTTCTACTATACTTGGAGATTTCTTGATTTAAAAAAATGAGAGGTTAAAAAATAAAATCTTCCAATGCACAGGGCTTGGTATGACAGGATGAGGAGATAAAAGTCTGATTAAACTTAAAATGTTTATGAATTTATTTTTCTAAAAGATTTATTTATTCACTGACAGAGAGCAAGCGCATGCTAGAGCGAGCACAGGGGGAGGGGCAGAGAGAGAGGGAGAATCTCTAGCAGACTCACTGCCAAGCTCAGAGCCTGACATGGGGCTCAATCTCATGACCCCGAGATCATGACCTGAGCCAAAATCAAGAGTTGCATGCCTAATTGACTGGGCCACCCAGGCACCCCAAAAAATTTTTATGAATTTAAAAGAAAAATAAGATCATCATCATTATTATTATTATTTTAAACCTATGATGAGATCCTTCTTGATTTCACAAGTCCAGGGATAACAGTATGGTTTTCTCTCCAGGCCACCGAAAGCAAGCCAAGAACCTGGCCTTGGGTTCTGCCAGAGCCAGTCACGTGGGCACAGTTCTGCCCAGACCCAGGTCAGCGAAGACTGAGGGAGCCCTCTGGGCAGCCTGGCCAGATGGGCGCTGCAGGGGCCCCAGGGGAAACACATGCTGGTTCCTTGGAGCTCACTGCAACATGGGAGGATAATGCTCACCCAGAAAATGGTTAAACACCCAGGCAGGATGTGATTTAGATATGCTGGTGTATGTTTTAGCCTCTAGAAGGTTCTGGAGAGTTGGTGATCAGAGTACGACCTAGAGTACCCAAAGAAGGGCTTATAGGGTGGGGAGTGGGGGGGCATGGAGTCACTGAGTCACCCTGCCAGACGGGAACAAGTAGGCCCGTGCAGAGGATGGACAGGAGGCCCTGACATCCTGATACCTCAGAACAAGAAGCCTATAAAGATGAGCTCCAAAGAGCCTGGCAGGTGGAACAGGTTGGAGAGGGGGAGAAGTGAGTGAACTGGGGGTGGAGCAGACTGCCTTGCAAGAGTCACAAGTGTTACTCTGCTAGAAAGGGCAAGACTCCCATCATGCAGTGCTGCTGGGGGCCAGGCCCACGGTCAGGGACTAGACACACCGGCTTCTCATAGACTCCTCACAGGGGCACCAGGGCAGGGTGGGGGGCAGACCTAGGTCGGTCAGACCCAGACCCAAAGCCGAGTGCCACCAGTGGCTCACTCTGTGACCATGGGCAAGTGACTTCAATGCTCTGAGCCTCACCTCATCTATAAAATGGAGATACTCCCCCACTCCTTCTGAGGGTGGTGGTAGAGAGTCAGGAAAATAACCTAGAGGGAGCACTTAACATGGTATGTACCCAATAAAACAGCACTGAGAGGGTCTATAATTACAAACAGTACCGAGGAGCTGCAGCGGGGAGTGGTCTGAGAACCAGGAGTTGCGAAGCACCAGCCCAGAACGGATGGAGGAGATGTGCCAAGAGCCAGAGCCCAGCAAGGCCAGACTGATGGCATGACCATATGAAAACCCAACGCACAGGATTCAAAGAGAGAAAGGTCAGCTGGAGAAGTGAATGCTGACGGTGCCCACACCAGCGCTGTCAGCCCTGTCTGGCTGAGACCAGTCCAGAAGGCTGTCGGCATCTGATGCTCCTGAGCACGGCAAGCACCACCTGGCTCCCCTGGCTCCCCACTCCAGGGGCACCATGGCTATCCATCTGGGCGGCCTGCTGCAAGAGAATGTCCTAACCCGGGCGAAGCAATATCCACTTGGCCTGACGTTGCACCAACTCATTAAACATGAATCAGCTGGTTTATACATCAGGCCCTACAGCCAGGGTTAGCATGAATCAGCATCTCTGAATCCAGTACCTTGGCTTTGTTCTTTTTCTCCAACCCCACAGCCACTGCCCAGGTCCCAGCCACTATCAAGCCATGCCCACATGGCTGCCCGGCCTCCTTCGTGGATTCTCTGTGGCCGCCTGGGCCTCCTAGGGTTTATTCTCTTCAGAACTGCCACATGGATCTTTCCAAAACTCCAATTGGACGCCACATGGATCTTTCCAAAATTCCAACTGAATGCTCTCTTTATTTTTTTGTAATTCAAGTATAGTTGACACACAATGCTACATTAGTTTCCATTACACAACATAGTGAATGGACAAGTCCACACCTCACTATGTGCACCACCAGTGTAGCGACCATTGGTCACCATACAACACTATTCCAGTACCATCGACTACATTCCCTATGCTGTCCATTTTCTTGGATGCCCTCCTTAAAACCTCCAATGACTTACCATCAAAATAAAACAAAAACTCCTTACCATAGTTAAAGGTCCCTGCTTAGGGCCTCGGCATCAGCTCCCACCATCACTGTGAGCCTGACTAGCTTTCTATCTGCTCCTCCACCACATCAGGCCTACCCCTGCCATGGGACTTTGCCCTAATGGTCCCTCCATGTGGACAGTGGGCTTGTCCCCTCTCTCACCCTTCAGACCTTAATCCATGTACCCCTTGACCCCCCCGTCTAAAATGGGTCTTTCTTCTGGGGCGCCTGGGTGGCTCAGTCAGTTGAGCGTCCAACTCTTGATTTTGGCTCAGGTTATTAGACTGAGCCCTGCGTTGGGCTCCAAGCTCAGCACAGAGTCGGCTTGAGATTCTCTCTCCCTTCTCCCTCTGCCCCTCCCCCTGCTCATGTGCTCTAAATTAATAAATAACGAAATCTTTCAAAAAAATAAAAATAAATAAAATGGGTCTTTCGCCTTAATTTCTTTTGGTGACAGCATGTTGGGTTTTGGGTTTGGTTTGGTTTGGTTTTTGCCATTTTAACCATTTTTAAGTGTAATTATTCCATGATGTTAATTACATTCACAACCTTGCGCAACAATAGCCACTGTCTATTTCCAAAATTTTTCATTACCCCAAACGGAAATTCTGTACCCATTATGCAACCATGCTGCGTTTTTTTTCATAGTAACTATCACAAGTGAAACATTTCTTTTTACTTATGTTTATTCCTCTGAAACAGAAATTCCATGGACCAAATGTTATCCGTCTCATTTGCCATTATCCCCAGGACTTAGTGCAATTCTTGATAAATACCAACAAAGCTAACACTCGTAGAGTCTGCTATTTGCCCAGCACTGGTCTAAGCACTTTAGGCTAATTAACTCACTTAACTTTCACAATAACCTAGAATAGGTACTTCTATTATGTCTATTTTGTAAAAAAAGGAATTGGAGCACTGAGAAGTTAAGGAACTTGCCTGAGATCATACACTAGTACGTGACAGTGCCAGAATTCAAACCCAGGGGGTCTGGTGTCAGGATGGGTAGATGGACAAATGGACAAACACATGTATGACGGGTGGATGAAACACCAACAAGACAAGTTTTAAGTCCACTCAGCTGGGGACAGAGACCTCGGCTGCATTCACCTTGGGAGCCCTTCTGGCTACCAGCCAACCAGTGTGTCCTGATGACATATCAGACCTTAAGCACCTGACTTTTCCACCCAAACTCCTGATATTATCGCCCTTATTTTGCTGATGAGACACACAAGCCAAAAGAGACATGCTGTATGCCCAAGGTCATAAGGCTGTGCTAAGTGTCTCTGACTCCAAAGTCCATCCCACTACAGGGCATTTCAGCAACCTGGGAAGGCCGGGGGGTGGGGGTGGGGGGTTGTATTAATTTGTCCAAGGGGTGAGGCTGGCTAAGGAAAAATTTCCCAAGAGTGAGAGGCAAATACACTAGGAAGAACTGAATTTAGAATGGGGACTACCGTGGGGCAGTTGGATGGCTCAGTCAGGCATCTGACTCTGGATTTCAGCTCAGGTTAGGATCTCAGGGTTGTGAGGTTAAGTCCCAGGTCAGGCTAAAGAATCAGGACCACCGTGTCTTGCTTCAGTTCTGTCACCTACTATCTGATGGGCCTTGGGCAAGTCACTTCCCCCTTCTGAGCATCGGCTTCCTCATCTGCCAAACAGGGATGAGAGCGCCTATCCTACCAACTCAGAGCAGGGCATTACAGAGAATGAAAGAACTCTGAGACACAAAAGTTGAAGTCATATATTTTAGGGAGACACTTGTGTATACCAGAAGCATGTCTTCGCAAGCATATGAACAGCGGTGGGACAACATGGGGGCACATACAGCCCTGTGTGTCCACGGTCATGACAATGACTCCCTAGCCAGTAAGGCTCTCTTCTAAATCTTGCACACTGGCAACTTTTACCGAGGCATTCTTGGGAATCCTGAACCAGGGAGGAAATAATGGAAGGAAGGAACAAAGAGAGAGAGAGAAATGGACAGGGTGTGGAAGACACCGAAACACCAAGAGAATGCCAGCAGCAAGTGAGACTCTTCTGTTTTGAATGATATTTTCAATAATCACAGTTACCAGGAAAACTCTTCTTTCTTTTCGTGAAATCAGGGGGCACATCTCCCCCATCCCCTTCCAACCACGTCTCCTGGGCTGTCTCCATTCGTACCTCCAGATTCACGCCCTGTTCAAAGAAGCGGGTGGCTGACCCCTGGACTGTCCCTTGGTCTGAGCTCCCTTGCCTGCTGACTTCCGGTTGGGTTTGGCCATTGGGAGTCACCGGTTCAAGGGTGGAAGGAGAGAGAAGTTGAGAAATGTCTTTCCAATTTCCCTCTCTGTGGTTCTGGGTGGCTGAGCCCCTCTGTGTCAGCCCCTTGCACAGACCCAGCTATCACTGAGTTCTGGTAACACTATTCCCTCCCTCTGCTCATTCAGGCCAAAGGGAGGAAACAGCTTCTGTCAACTGTTATTTTGTGGGATACTCCTGTGGGTTCCCTTAATCCTGCCCACACCTTTATTAACATCTCCTCAGCGTAAGCACCTGAGTGGAATTCTGTTTTCTGCCAGAATCAGACTGATACACTAAACAGATATATGAATTAGAGAGGGAGGGTAGGAGAAATCAGAAAAAGGCAGTACCACCTAGTGGTTAGGGACCAAAGGGGTGACAAGGAGACCGCGAACAAGTCTCTTAAACTCTCTGTGCCTCAGTGTCTTGATCTGTAAAATTCATGATCATCTTGCCTATTTCACAGGGTTACTGTGAAAATCGAACCAGATCATGCCCGTAAGGCACTTAACACATGTCAAAACCTACCATGAGTGCTCAAGAAATATCAGATATCCTCATCGTTAGCATGGGTCTCAAGGCTGAAATGTGAACAACAGCATTCCCTCAGAGAAAGAATTACAGACTTTTCTTTCGGCTTTTTCAGAGGTTCTCCAGGTTTCATCATTTTTCTACTATGAACATGTATTACTTTTGGAATCAGAAAAGAAAAAGAGAAGAATGAAAAGAAAAAAACACAGAGAGAGCAAGCCTATTAAGACTTATTCTTCCCCTCTGGAGATGATGCTACTTCCCATCGGGATTTCCCCAGTACAGAACATTCACTTCCTGGAGCGACGATCTTGGGCCAGATGTGAATGAAATACCTGCCCGCCACGAGGGAGGTCCTTTGAGAGCCGCCTCTGGGGCCAGGTGCCACCCTCCTAGCCGAGGCTGAGAGCCGCCTCTGGGGCCAGGCTGAGAGCCGCCTCTGGGGCCAGGTGCCACCCTCCTGGCCGAGGCCCAGAAGCCCCCAACAGAGGCAGGGAACTGGGCCTGCAGTGGTTGGTACCGCTGCTCAGCTCTGTATGCGGCAATAAGGAGATGGCGATTTGTCAGAGGCTTGCGGTGCCCAGGGGCACCTCATTAAATAAAACCAAGCAATGTGAAAAGGCTGCCACCCACCAGCACTGGCTTTCTGCCCAAAGGTTTCACGTGCCGGAGCCACAGGCTGATGTGCAGTTGTGGGTTGGGGGACCACAGGACATGCCCAGAACTGCAGAGTAACGGCATCAGAAAGGAGAAATACCACCCGCTTGGACCACACGGATGACTGCAGAGGCAGCCAGAGACCTCCCCGTAGCGGGGCATCCTCTGAACCCCAGGCAGTGAGCTGGACAAGGGCCACACAGGGCAGGTGGGCTTATTCCCTAGGCCAGCGTGGCTGGCCAAGGTCACAAAGCTAGTCAGTTCAAGTGGAGCCAGAACGAGGACCCAGATCTGCTGGCTGACGGTCCCGTGCTCTTCCCCCTCAATCCTGCTACATCCCACAACCTCCAACTTGCTGTCAACCATGTAACCAAAGCTACCGTTGCCCTGGATGTAGAAATAATAACAGCAGTACCAACCCCTCCCACATGTGGGGTGCTTTACAATCTAAAGAATCCTTTTATAATCATCATCTCGCTTGGCCCTCACCAATCAGCAGCTGGTGAGAGGGAACGAGGAACAGCACTTATGAACACTGGCTTTGGACCAGTGTTTGGAATCCTGGCTTGAGGACCTTGGGCAAGTTACTTAACCTCACCAAGAGCCAGTTTGGGCATGTAAAATGAGAATAACACCCCCTACGCCTCAAAGCCATTTCGTGAGAAAAAAATGAGAAAATGCATGTGACGTTCCCTCTGACGCCGTGTTGCCATACAGAGGACACTCAGTAAGTGACAACAATGGTTCTCATCAGTACGGCTGTCACCACCATACAGATGGGCTAAGTGAGGTCCAGAGAAGGCAAAGAACTTGTCCAAGGACACTCAGGGTGTACACAGCAGCATGACCCAGGCAGCAGCCTATAGCATCCAAAGAGAATTTGGAAGTTTCACAGGTCAGCTCCGTACTGGATCAGAGACAGAAGGGGTTTCCCTGGGACATCCTCACCCTGGGAGGGTGACAGAGACAGGGTCTCCTCCAAACAAGCCAGCCCCCTCAGGTCCTTGCCCCCCTCAGTTCCACTGAGAAGCTGGGATGGGGAGTAGCAGACCTGCAGACCTGCAGACCTCCCCGGGGCAACCCTCATGATCTCAATTTCTGACTCCCTCTTTCATTGCATTTTCTCTAACTGTCCAAACACTATTAGAGTTCATTGTCAGCATCATTTAGAATAGACTAAAATTGGGAACTTTAAATGTCCATCAACAGGGCCCTCAACAGGGCCCTGACCAAATTAACTAAGATTTACCCCTTTAGATTTATTTATTTATTTGAGAGAAAGAGAGAAAGCACACATGCAAGTGAGTGAGGGGAAGGGCAGAGGGAGAGCATCTCAAGCAGACTCCCTGCTGAGCACGGAGCCTGCCAATGCAGTGCTCCATCTCAGGGCCCTGAGATCATGACCTGAGCCCAAACCAAGTCAGAAGCTTAACCAACTGAGCCACCCAGGCACCCCAGGATTTACCCCTTTAAAAAACAAATTACAGGACTGGGGCACTTGGGTGGCTCAGTCAGTTAAGCGGCTGCCTTCAGCTCAGATCATGATCCCAGGGTCCTGGGATTGAGCTCCACATGGAGCCCCATGACTGGCTCCCTGCTCAGTGCGGAGTCTGCTTCTCCCTCTCCCTATGCCCCTCCCCCTCCACTTGTGCTCTGTCTCTCGCTTTCTCTCTCTTTCAAATAAATAAAATCTTTAAAAACATTAAAAATAAAAATATGGAAAATATAAAGTGTTTTTAAAAGATCTGTTTTGAGGGTGCCTGGGTGGCTCAGTCGGTTAAGCATCTGCCTTCGGCTCGGGGCATGATCCTAGGGTCCTGGGATTGAGCCCCATGTCAGGCTCCCTGCTCAGTGGGGAGTCTGCTTCTCCCTCTTCCTCTACCTCTCCCCCTGACTTGTTCTCTCTCTCTCTCACTGTCAAATAAATAAAAATCTTAAAAAAAAAAAAAGATCTGTTTTGATCAGTCTTACTGACCTCCCATGGAACCTGCTGTAACTCTGTTTCTGTCTGTTCTCTCCCAATCTGTTATCTACAGTCATACCTAATTCTACACCCCTTCAATCTGAGTGCTCCTAACTTTATGGGGTTTTTTTTTCCATTTAACATTAATTGTTATCAGAAATATTTCCCCATTATTATATCATTATCATCACAGCTAATATTCATGGGTGCTTTACTATGTGCTAGTTATGGTGCTAAGAGTTTTACATGCCCGAAATCATTTAATCTTGACAACAACCCTAAAAGCAGATTCTTGGACTGGCCACATTACTGATGGGGTAAGTGAGGCTTAAAAAATCAATTTGCCAAAGCCTGGCAGCTCAGAAGGACAGAAAGTAGACTTAAGCCCTGGTCTGTGCAGGTCCCAAGCCCTTGGCTAGGAACCCCTCCACCCTACCCCCGCCTCCTTGCACAGCTACGCAGTGGTGAGTAAGCATGTGGCAGGTAGGGATGAGGAGACCAGGTCATGGGTCTTACAGCCAGGGTGACCTTGGACAAGCCAACTCCCCTCTGCTTTGTTCCTTCAATCAATTCTTTCACCAGACAAGCATTTGCAAATCATTGAGCTATATGCTGAGGACAGAACAATGAATAAAACATGAACCCTGCCCTCAAGGAGATTAGAACCTAACCTGAATCTCTCTTCGTGCACTGGGAAGAATCTTAACCCCTGTCCCAGTTCGGTCATGCAGACATGAAATGAATAAAGGATTCAAAGGAGTTTCTCAAGTGCACAGCTCCATACGCTGCAAAGAATAAGTATTTCTGTGGCTGTTCACGGCTGTATATTATTTTAACCACTGGATGTTCCAAAACGTTCTCAATCATCTTCCTATTGTTGGGCACTTAGTTCCAATTTACTGCTATTATACAGGAAGCTCTGATGGGGATGCATCCAAAGGAAATTATTCAAAAGAAAAAAAAAAAAGCCAGATGCACAGAAAGATGCCAGGCAACCTTCAGAACGACTGAAGGGAGACAGTCCTTCATCTTAAGCTCATGAGTCCCCAAACCAAATTTATGACCCCTGTGGCCTGCCCCACCTCCACCGGCCGAGTCCCCCACCACATGAGGACATCTTAGTGCACTGTCAACCTTCCTCCCTCCCCTGCCCTCCAAGTCCACGGGGCTGACGTTTCTCCTGCAAGGCTGCAGCCCCTCCCCTCCTTGTGGTTCTTGCAGTTGCCAAAGGGACCTTCCCAAACACTTCTGTCATGCCACAGTGCATGCATGCCCCGTGCAGACCGACCAAGGCTCCCGGAGCCTCCAGGCTCCTGTCAAGCAGAAACACCTTAGCCTGACATTTGAGAGAGACTGAAGGGAGAGAGCAGTCATGTTTCCTGAGGCCCTGGGATGTGCCAGCACTGCGCTAGGCCCTTTACGTAACTACCACCACATGTGGTCTCTACAAGACAGGTGTGCTTATCCCTACTTTACAGATGAAGAAACTGAGGCTCAGGCCAGCTAAGTGATGGGCCCAAGGGCACGTGGCTGGTACAGAGTGGAGCTGTGACTAGAGCTTAGGCCTGGTGGATTCCAGAGCCTTGCCAAAGACCCACACCCAAGCCGGCTTTCTGAGTCACCTCCCAGTGCACCCAGCCCCCTGCCCTACCTGCCCCATGCGTACCAGACCACCCACTCTTCTTCAAAGGCATCCCTACTTCCTTCCCCTCTGACCTGGGGGAGTGGGGACCCTTCCCTCACAGCCAATGAATTTCTACTTGGCCTTTGGAGCCCAGCACAAAGGCTCCTAGAAGCCTTCCCTGATCACCAAAATAGGAATTCATGTTTAGCATATGAACAGCTAGCTCTTTACCCTCCCTGCATCCTGCCAGTGCCTCTCCAGCTAGACTGTGAGCCCCTTGAAGAGAGGGATGTCTCCTCAGAGGCAACACGGGGCCTGCAGGAGGTATACTCAGAGAATATTTTTCCAAATTGCACAAAACCGAGTAGAACCTCTGAGAAGACACCGCAGGCTGCCAGCATGGCCATCAGGAACGCGGCTCTGGCCCACAACGCCCGGATTGAAATCAGGGCTCCCCCATGACCTAGCCATGTGACCCTGAGCACCTGTCTTTCCCTCGCCTGCAAGCCTCAGTACCCTCAATCTGTAAAATGGGAAGAAGCATTCCTACCTCACCAGGTTTTGTGAAGATGGTATGGGTTGTATGGGTAAGCCCTTAGAACAGTACCTGGCATGTAGTAGGTGCTCAGTAAATGCTCGCTGTTACTATTCTTATCCCCAAGCCTCCCGCCCACACAGAAGCAGTGCCAGCCCTCTCCCACCCACCCCCTTCCACCCAGATTCTGGTCCCCTCCCTATAAGGGCCTCCTCATTCCAGTCCCAGCTGGTACCCTGCATTCCCACCCTTGTGTTTTCAGGTTATTAGGGTCCTATCAAATGCGGCAGGGGTAGGGCTGGATAAGCAGCGGGGCTAACTAGACTGAGAGCCAATCAGTCTTTCCTGAGAGCCAGTGGGGGCAGGGAGCCCAGAGCAGCCCCACTTCCAGGGGATCTTGGCCAGGAAGCAGAAGGTCAAGGCGACCCCCTCTCTCAGGGCTCCTTGCTAGTACCCCTCTGCCCCATCCCTCTGGACCACAGGAGCACCTGGGCCACAGAACCACCTTTGTCTCACCAGACCCAACACCGACCTCTCCACCTGGACCAGCCCTGGCATACCAGTTGTGGCTCCGCTGGACACAAACCTGGTAGTCCCAGACACCGCCTCAGGCATGACGCCATGCTAGAGAGGGGGACTCTGGACACAGACAGCCCCAAGGTTTCCAGCTGTGTAACCACAGGCAGGGGACACAAGCTCTCTGAGCTGCTGTTTCTCACTTGTACAACGTGACTAATACCTGACAGGGTTGCTGTGAGATAACGCAAATCACTGGCGCACAGTAAGTGCTTAATAAATGCCATCATCCTGATTGTGTAATCACTGATATTACTCCAGGTAGAGATTATTATCCCCTTTTAATAAATGGGGACACAGAAGCCCAGAGAGGCCCACAGAAAGGTCCCTGTCAGAGCTAACACAGCCAGTCCAGTCAAGAGACCCTATCTACTTTCTCGGGAGGCTCAGGCCCACAACATCTCCGGGCATCCAGCATCCTCTTGGCTCCATATACTCCCAAGGTCAAGGGCTACCGGCTGCCCCTTGCCTCAGCCCTGGCCCATTATCTGCGCAGCAGCCTTACCTTTCCTCCTCACCTTTTAGGGGCACGAGCTGGGAGGCCAACGTGACACCCCCTCCTAAAGGATAGCCTCAGGCTCCAGGCTATAATGCCCAGCCCCTGTCAGAGACCTATGTAGGGTACAGGCACGGCAACGGGGAAGCAGGCATTTGGGCTGCAAAAACCTCAAACCAAGGGATAGAAGATCTGGGTGCATTAGTGCTGACCCTCCCACTAAGCTGCTATGTGACCTTGGACAAGTCATTCTTCCTCTCTAGGCCTCATTCAAGCCTTCAATATTTACTAAGCGAGGACTACGGGGCCAAACATCATTCTCATGCAGGTTCTATGAAGTCTCCCTGAAGCTCACAGAGCTGAGCCCTGGGAACTGTCACATGGCCCAGAAAAGGCATTCATAGTAACAGTGCCCCCTGCACTGATCTCCAGGACTGCCTTGAGGTACCCCTCAAGGGACCACGCTCTGCATGCCACAAAGATTGTGCATGGGGCTGTCGGGCAGGCATGACCTCAGGCTGGCCAGGAGAAGCCAGCTTCCTCCCTGCACAGAGCTGGCAGCGCCTCTCTGGGCCACAGTGGCTCAGAGAGGAGACTGGCACAGGCTGCCTCTGCCGCAGGCTCCATCTGGAAGAATGGGTGGGCAGGCGGGCACACAGCCGCCTCTATTCTCCACACCCTTGTCCAGGTCAGGCAGCACTGTCTTCCAGGAGCTTCTGAGGGCACCATTCCCGTCCCCAGCTCTCAACCTGGCCCAACTGCTGCTAATTCTGGAAGACTCCTAATGCTGGGAGGTCAGGGAGAGTTGGAGCAGCCGGGCCCCCACACGGCCCCGAGAGGTCCTAAATCCAGCCCTCTTCCACTCCCACCTTTGCAGAGGAGGTGATATGCAGATCCAGAAGTGAAGGTAGGATCACGTGGTAGTGCCTCTCCCCCACCAATGCATTCTCAGGAGGGGGGGGGAGGGTGAGGTGGCAAGGACCGTGGCTGGCGGCAAACAAGGAGACCAGTATCTTCAGAACTCCTTCCTAGTCCTTGTCCAGCCCCTCAAGGTCCCCAGGGACCATCCTGGGGCCATAGCTCTGCCAGGCATGGCCTCAGCCCTGGTAAGTTACCCTGGTGGCTACAGTCACTTCTCCCCACCCCATGCCTGTCTCCAAGACCCTAGCTTCTGGATCCTCGGACATTCCCAAGCATGAAGATGCCAGACACAACTGGAACCCACAAGTCCTCTCCCTCTAATCAGGGGGATAGCCTCTGGCCAGAACAATAGGAAACCAGAACCCCAGAGGCCCCAGGGCTATTATCCATCCACCCAGCTTTGGGTGACTTGGAGGGCGATGCCATGCGAAGTGAGGCCAGGGTGGGAAAAGCTCTACAACCAGAGGGTGAAGGAGAGGACAGGAGCTGCCCAGCACCCCAGTCTGCAACCAACAGACTGGCCTGCAGCATCTGAAGCTTGGACGCAGAGATCCAGGAAGCCCCTGGCCTCCACAGAGGAGGCAGGAACGGTCTCAAAGAAACAGAGTGGCCCAGCCAGGGAGCCCAGCACCCAGCAACCGCTCTTCCCAACAGTAACCAGCAGCCCACAGCCTGCCCACCTCTCTCTCCAGGCCTCGGGGAGGCTGCAGACCTGGGAGGCAGGGAGGAACAGCACGGATCTCCCCCCCACACTGGCCAGGGAGCCAACAGCTTGCAAACTCAGTTCCTCCCGGTCTCTCCCCCAGTCCTCCCCAGGGCTGCAGGCTGGGCCTACATGTACTGAGTCCCCAGGCCCCCGTGCCACCTGACCCCCCCCACGTGCCTACCTGAGCCCGGGGGTCCCCATCTCGGGCAGGCTGGGCGGGGTGGGGGGCGGGGCGCCCCGACGGCTCCAGCCGGGCAGACAGGCCGCGGGGCGGGGCGGGCGCGCGGGGCCGCTGCGGGTTCTGCGGAGCAGCCTGTTCCGCGACACCCCCGCCCGCTGATGGATGCCGACTGCAGCAGCGGCGGCGGCGGCGGCGGCGGCTCGGCGTGCGCCGGGGGCTGGGTACCGTGCCCACAGCCCCGGGCCTGGCGCCCGACGCGCGGGCAGCCCCCGCCCCCGCCCGGCCTCCGCGCCCAGCCCAGGGGCGGCCGCCGCGCGCCTGCCTGCTCCCTCCGGCGGCCCTGGCCCTGCCTCCGCCTCCTCTCTGCCAGCCTCCCTCTCCTCCTCCTCCTCCCTCCCTCCCTCTCAGGCTCCCAGGCCACCTCCTCCCCAGCGTTGTCACCGGCAGTTCCCGGACCCCTGCGGGAGACAACTCTGCGCCCTCGATGCCCCCCCCGCCCCCCCCCCCGGCCAGCGTCGGCCCGCGGGGACAACCCCCCTTGGGAGCTCGGCAGGGACGGGCGGGGGCGGGGGGAGAAGGGGGAGGATCCCTGACTCAGAAGGGGTGACTCAGACACAGTGGGCCTCCCAGCCCACCGAGCAGAGCCGGATACCCTCCCCTCCCCAGCAGCAAAGAAGGGCACAATCGCGGTGGGACTCAGGGCTCCTCCCCAATCCGGGAGGAGGTGTGTGCAAATGCCTCCTGGGATCCAGTGTGTCTCTGAGGGTATGTGTGCGTTTGCCCATATGTGCTTTGGTAGCAATGACCCTAAGTATAACTAAGGACTGGGCCTGTGCACAGATGTTTTTTTTTCTGGATGTGTGTGAGCACAGACTGCGTGTGCACTTAGGCTTCAGGAAGGTGTGCAGCAGGGTAGCCAAGGGGTTTGTGGCACTGAGGATATGACTCAAAACCAAGTGAAAGCCCTTCAGCAGCACCAACTCAAAAAGCTGGTCCCACCCCCCACACCTCCACCTCCCTGGGTCCACAGGCCGGGACCTCAAATGGCAGAGGACTGTGGGAGGCAGAGGGCCTGGGATCTGGTCCAGCCCTGCCACTGTCTTGGCCAATAGTTTTGAGCAAGTTTGTCTCTCACTCTGGGCCTCAGTTTGCAAACAATCAAAGAAAGAGTTGGACATACTCATCTCTAGGGTCCCATTTCATGGGGGAAGCCCCAGGGAAGACAGTGGGTAGCTCCCAACATAATCTCCAAAGACTTCTGCCCATGGTCCACATTTGTAGCCCACATGACCTCTCCTCCCAAGCCCCTTCCCCCCAGGCATAAACATAGATTTTTTTCACTCTTCAAATAATTCCTGAGTACCCACTATGTGCCAGCCACTGTTCTAGGCACTCCAGACTGCACTGCAGTGGAAAGCAGGGGCCCAAAGCTGGGAAGCAGCCCAGACATGAGCCAAGCCATCCGTCCCCCTAAGCTGCAGTGCCTCGGTGTCAGCCTCACCAGTGGGTTGCGTCCCTCAGTGTTAACTCAGGAGTATCCACCTCTACTCCCTGTCTCTGAGAGTATGTGTAGCTGCTCCCTCATGGTGACCTTCCAACTTACGTCCTAATACCACCCCTTAGGGCCTCCACAGAATGAGGCCATGCCTTCTCCCCAGCACCCTTCAGAGAACTCAAGATAGCAACTGTGTCTTTTCCCCACCCCCACACCAAGCCTTATCTTCTCCAGCTTAAACACGACAAACTCCTTCACCAGATGTTCCCAAGACATAGCTTCTAGTCCCTTCACTCTCCGTGCTGTCCACTAAGCTCAGGAGTGGGCAGAGAGCGAGCAGGAGGAAGCCAGTTCCTCCCAGTCCCAGAGAACACGCCCTTGCTCCAGGCAGGAGCTGGAAAGCTAGACAAAGCAGCCCGGAGCCAATTCCCAGAAGGACCAGAGTCCCGCTGGGCAGACTTCCTTACAGATGTCCTCCTTCACCTCTGGACTCTTCTTCATTCTCCAGCTTCCCAAATTCCTCCCAGGAACTCTCCAGGCCCTCAGGGGCACGCATGGCCTCGGGCAAGTCACTCTGCCACTAGCGATGCTTTGTTTGAGTTGTTACTACACATTTATTCAAATGACTGAGTGAAAGGATCAGTAAAACTTAGGAGTTACACCAGATAAACTTGCTGCACATCTGGTAAGTCCTTGACTCCCTGCTGGCCACTATTTTTATTCCAGATTCACTCTGAGCCTCTTCTGTTCACTGACCTTCCCAACCCTGGGCGCAGGACAGAGCACATAAGCCAAAGCCCTTGTTCCTCCTAGTTCACCCTCCTTCTCTGGATCTTCCTCCCCTTCCTTCCTTCTCCCTCCTCCCCTGGGTCAGGGCCATTTTCCCACCGTCCCCAGCTAGATGGAGCCTCTCACTTTCCCAGAAGAATCCGAGCTACATTCCAAAGATCCAGGCAGGATGTTCCCAGACATCATTCTGGATTTATACTCAAAAGGCCCAATTCCCTTCAGGTCAGAGGGACCACACTGAAAAGTGGGCTTCTTCTACTATTGTCATTATTTCTATTATTAGTATTGACCAATATTTCTATTAGCACATTCCAGTTTGCAAAGTACTTCTGTGTGTGATCTTCGCAACATCTTGTGGATGATATCATCCCCATTTTATAAATAGGCAGGCTGAGGCCCCGAGTGGTGAGTGACTTGTCCAAGGTTATACTTGCTCAGCCACACTAGCTCTCTGGAACCACTTTCCACTTGACCCTGCAATAACCTTTTCCAGAGAAATCTGGTGGAGGGTGGGCTGGGGGGTACTCTGACGAACACACGGCCCCTTACGGGCATCAGTTGACATTAATACTCCAGTTCCTCTGCTGCCTTCATTCCCCAGGCAGGGAATCTGAGGCACAGGAATAGAATGCAACCCAGGACCACCTCTCATGAAAGCCCCTGTGGAGAAATGCTAGGGGCCCAGGTGGACCAAGAAGAGCCCACTCAGTGAGGAAGGTCTTTCCAGTTCCCTTAGTTCTGAATTCTGCTTCCAGCCCTCCCTCTACCACTGTCTGTGTTACTTGGGCAGATTATTCGACCTCTCTGAGCCTGTTTCCTCATCTATAAAACGGGAGAAATTCTTCCTGCCCGACTTCTGTTACTGGGTTGGTGTGATGGGAGGTCAGTAAATGCTGGTAGAAGAGAAGGGGCAGGACCCCGCCTCCCCCTCTCTGGTCTGCCTAGGAGGTAGGAGAAATTACTTTCTCTTAAATTTTTAACCCCAGAGAACTTGATGGAAAAGTGCCAAGATACAGGAAAGCCTGGAGAAGGATGGAAATGATTCGCTCCATTGGCTGGGAAGGCAAAGCACAAGGTGTCAGCAATAGCCCCCCAAGGCTGGGGCAGAGATGACACCAAACCCTTTGAGCAGGGCCCCTCCTACCCCCTCTTTTATCTTCAGTGCCCTCTGCCAAGGTTACCCCAAGTAGTCAGAGGTCTCGTGACTCCCAGCCAGCAGGGTCCCTTTGGTTCCTGGGTGGGCAGGAGGGTAAGGGTGGGTGGCTAGCACTCCGAGCACAAGGATTTAATCTTTCATTCAGCAAGCAGTGATGTTCACACTAAGCCAGGCCCTGGACTCAGGGGAGGCGAGAGGAATTGGGTAGCCTCCATCCTTGGACTCACAGTCAGTCCAGTGGGGGAGAATGGCATATAAGCCAGCCCACCAGAGGGCACACTGTAAGATGAATCACCACCATTTTCTGAGCACTTACTCTGTACCTGACGCTAGACACACATTCATTTGTAGAATGCTCACAATAATTCTCTAGCATCGAAATCCTTCACTCCTTTTACAGCTAAAGTAAGTGAGGCTCAAAGGGGTTAATGACTTCCCAAAGTTCACCCATCGAAGAAATGGCAGAGGCAGGATATAACTGCCATATCTTTCTGAGGCCAAACCCTAAGAGTCAGCCTTATGCTCTCCTCCCTGCCTCCAGAACTGTGCTGACCTCTATGGTAGTCACTACCACATGCGGCTACTGAGTACCTGAACTGTGATGGATGCAAATCGAGGTGTTGTTTAAGTCTAACGTTGGCACTGGACATTGAAGATTTAATTGGAAAAGAGTGTAATATAGCTCAGTAATTTTTGGGTTGAAGTATCTTAGATGTATTGAGTTAATGAAATTTATCATTAGAATATGTCATTGGTTTCTTATTGCTTTTCTTTTTTCATTTGGCTACTAGAAAATTATAAATTCTGTATGTGGCTCACACGACATTTCCTTTAGTCCGCACGGGTTTAGATAATCTGAAGTCCTAACCCAGCCCCTGGGGCTCAGAAAAGGCTTCCTGGAGGAGGGGATGCCTAAACTGAGCTAGGTTAAAGGCAAGGTCATGGCGAGGAGGGTATTCCAGGGCAAGAAAGCTGCAGGGCGTCTGGCTTTGGTCCTACAGGGCTGCAGGGCCTGGCAGGACTGAGCTGCAGCCCCGGGCAGCTGAGAGCTGGGCCAGTCTCAGGGGGAAGCCAGCAGAGCCAAACTTTCCAGAGCAGCGTGACCCACAGGCCTGGGACATTCTGCCTGAGAAGGCTGTTCTCACTGGTCCTTGGCGCTCTCTGGAAGGCACTGCAGGGTGTCTGCATCTGGGCGGAGAGAGCAGGCAGGGTGGGCAGGCAGCATCACTCACCTGGCAGGGACCTCCCTCTTCCAGCTGCCCCCCATCTCCTCACCTTCAGACTCCTCCAGGAAGGCTCCCGCAAAGCGCTGCAGTCCCCAGGGACCACCCTTCCCTGGAACCTTCCAGCCCAGACCATGGGAGCCACACACTCCCGCATTAGGTCATATTCTGGTGTGGAATGATGACGAAGCCGCACAGCGGGTCACAGAGTACAAAGCGCTTTTCTGGATCTAGTGTGGTACTGCTGAAGGGTGCTAGGGCAACAGTTACCTCTGGGGAGGGGGCCAGAGGCAGGGATGAGGGACGTTCATTAATTTGTACAGGAGCTGTGTGACCTTGGGCAAGGCCTTAACCTCTCTGAGCCTCAGTTCCCATCTCTGTAGAGTGGGGATGATATTGGCACCACCTCTTAGAGCTCCTAGAAGAGGACATGAGAGAATACCCACAAAGGGCTGAGCGTGCCCTGCGGTACCCTCAGTCTTTCCAAAGCCCCCAAAGGTTGCCTCCCCTGCAGGAAGTTCACCCTCCCAGCCCCCTCCACCCGTATTCTACCCAGCCTGTCCCTCCTCTGGCCTACTGGACCAACCACACACTTCATGTCTTCACTTCTGAATTCGAAATTCAGTTGCCCTATGAGGCTCTCTGGCTTCCCCAACGAGACTGCAATCTGGCAAAGGTGGGAGCCTCACTTTCCCCTTCGCCTTTCCTCCTCCTCCTCTCTGGCCTCCCCTCCCCCTTCTGTACCTGCAGCCAGGCCTCCGTACAGGTCTGCGCATCCCAAGGGCTCTCACAGCCCACTGCAGTAGCTTGGACATTTGGCTACCATCTTTGGCCAAAAAATAATGCAGCTCTGGACGAATGTGTACCTGCTGGTCTCCACTGAGCAAATCTCCAGGAGCTGGTCCTACTCTGCTTCCTCAGTGGAGGAACCTTCCGTGGTCCCCCATTCTCTGATAAAGCAAGCCAAACTCCTCAGCCTGACTTTCCGGACCATTCACAGGCTGATCTCACCTGGTTCTTCAGCCTTATCCTCAGGCTCTGGGTGGGGAGCTCCTTCAAAACAAAAGGTTCCGGGCTCCTAGGTCGGCGGCCCAGCCCTGCCTCTCTGCTTCTGCCCGTGTTCTTTCCTCTGCCCAGGAGACCCCTCCTCCTTTTCCCATGGTCATTCATCCAGGCATCCTCCAGGAAGTCCTTCCTGGTCTCCTCCTCTCGGCAACAACCCCTCCCAGATAGAAGGAAACTCTGGGCCTCCCCCCCCCCCGCCCCCTGCAATCTGCCCTCCAGCCTTGGGTCACAAGAAGTGCTGAAAGGTCTTAATTCCTGTCTGCTGTGAACCTGATGGCAGGGGTCACTTTCATCCTTCTCCCCATGAGGGCCCAGCTCATAATATGTGTGTGCTGTGTGGCCCTTGGGCCATCCTCACTCCCAGAGCTCAGAGGCTGGGAGTAAGAATTCACCCGGATGCCAGGACACTCTTGAGGCTGAGTTCTGCTGACCCCAACGCCACCTTGGCTACATTTCTTAATGGAGCCCCACGCTCCGACAGCCACACTCCCGGAGCCTGAACATGAAAGATCTGGCCACCGTCCCACTCAATACAGATATCTGTCCACCCAGCCTCCCATCAGGGGCCTGAGGTGTCAGCTGAGGTCTGCATCGTCAGAGCATCGCAGACTCCTTGCAGTCAGAAGAGACCTTGGAGACTATCGTACAGAGGCTGGGAGCTGTGAGAAGCAATGGGAGGAAAGTGGCGATGTGTCTGCGGTCCCATGTGCCAGAAGATGCTGCAGTGACACCATCAATGCACATCACCCTTGCAGGGAGCAGCTGAGTCCCCACTACGTACTGGCACTGTGCCTAGCAATTTGGATTCATTTTCGGTTTTTAATCTCTTACTGCCCTGCAAAGCGGAGGTTATATATGCACTTGATTTTACAGGGGAAGGAAACTGAAGCTCAGGGCAGTGAAGTCACTAAACCAAGGTCACACGGCTAGTGGGGGGGCGGGGAGCAGGATTCAACTGCAGGCACACCTGACTCCAGAGCCTGTGCTTTTCCATCATTAATCCTACATATATTTGGTTTATCACAAATTTACCGTGGAGATGCTGGTCGCGTTTTAGTTCTTGTCTGGACTATAGTTACACAAGTATGTGTAAACTTATAATCTGTGTACTTTTCTGCATTTATAACTTCAACTTTCTTTAAAGATTTCTTTATTTGAGAGAGACTGCGCGCATGTGAGAGCGAGCAGGGGGAGGGGCAGAAGGAGAGGGAGAGAAGGGGACTCTGCACTGAGCGTGGAGCGTGACGCAGGGCTCAATCTCACGTCCCCAGGATCTCGACCTGAGCCGAAACCAAGAGTCAGATGCCCAACCAACTGAGCCACCCAGGTACACCTCAATAAAGTTCTCTTTTAAAAACAGGTTTTTGTCCCAGAGATGAATATATGCTAGAGATTTTCAGGATGTAGAATACTCTTAGTACTAGATTCTGAAGCTAGAATGCTGTTTCTCTCTTTTCTTTTTCTTTTTAACTGCCTTTCTATTTTAACCAGGACTGTTCTCAAAATCTCAAAACTCCCACACCAGGCCAAGCAGAATTTCACCTGCTGCCCATTGCTCAGACCACAACGAACATTTTCTCGTACTCAGATTCCCAGCCCAGGTGCCACCCAGTCAACACTCTACTTCCAGAAGCTGGCAGAGCTCTATAGTCTTTGCAACCTGCTCCTCATCCACCCATATGCAGGGATCAGATGGTGAGACCCGTCGCTGTATCACTGGTTAATCCCCAGCTTCATGAGGCGGCCAGGCAGTGATGTCTGGATGCTTCCATTCCTTGTACCAGGCCAGGGTGGGCAGAGAAGCCTTCTGTGTGTACAAACACAGCCTTCTGCTTAGGTGGCTCCTGCTGGACTCCCTCGCCAACTCGGCCCTCTGTGGCTTTTATCTTCCCGCCCAAAATAACCATTGGCTTCAGTGGTTCTCTGGACATAAATCAGATTCTCATGAGAGCCCGTGAGCAGCTTGAGGACAGGAAGGGCACGTTCTCCATCTCTGTTTCCCCAGTGCACCAGGGCAAAGGTTTGTGGAATTTAGCGAGCTCCTCTGTGTGCCTGGGGGGACCTGAGCTGGGCAGCGAGAACTCACTAGCAAACAGTCATGCTCTCTGAAAGCTCAGAGTTGAGAGAAAACACCAGCACTAGCCAATCGCAATAGAAGGCAAAAAATACTAAAGGCTGTAAGAAAAGGATGAAGTGCTTTTGGAGTTCAGAGGCGAAAGAGATTGGGGGAAGGGCGGGTGCCAAAGGTTTCAAGGCAGAGGGAGCATTTGGGCTGAGCATTACAGACGGGGCAGAAGGACACTCTAGATGGAGGAGACAGCATAAAACAAGGCCCAGGGCTGGGGAGTCCAGGGTAGACTCAGGAAACTGGCCCCGTATGGCCCTGAGCTAGGGATGCTAAGGGCTGAGGCTGGGGCTGGAAGGCATATGGTACCAGCGGGAGCCTCGAATGGCACGACATACCAAGTGATTTCCTGCACTGTCTAGCAACTAGCCACATGTGACTATTTAAATTTAAATGAATTAAAATGGGAAAAAATGTAAAATTCATAGCCACCTGTGGTTAGTGGCTACCATATTGGACAGTGCAGATGTGCACCACTTCCAGACAGTTCTACTGGATGGCGCTGGTACACATGGCAGAGAATCCAGAAGATGTTGAGTGGAGGCATGACATGGGCAGAGCTGGGCTTCAGGAAGATAAATTTGTCCTTAGTGAGGAGTAAGTGACTGGAGGGTAGGAGAGACCTGGACCTGGTAGTAGGCCAGAGAGCATTGCAATAATCCAGGCAAGATCAATAACCACTTCCCTTCCCTCTGTTCACCTCTTCCTATCAGTAAGCAGGAAAGTGGTTCTCAAAGCATGGTCCCTAGAACAGCAGTATCATCTGAGAATGCCTTAGTGTACAAATCCTCAGGCCCCACCCCAGACCTACAAAGTCAGAAACTTGGGAAGTAACTTGTGTTTTGATCAGCCCTCTCATGGTTCTGATGCACACTCAGGTGTGGGATCTGCCAGCACCGAGGCTAGGGGCCACGCTGGTTCCAAAGTAACTCCACACTCTGGAATCAGAAGACGTGGCTCCATGTCCTGACTCAGACATTAACTAGTGTGCTTAAACTCTTTGGCCGCAGTTTACTTTAATAACCCTCTGTGGTTATTGTAAAGATCAAAGAAGTCAACACATGCACTTTTCTTAGAAGAGTGCCTGGCATATAGGTAAGTCAATGAATGTTAATTATCATTTTAATCCTCATGTGCCACTTCATCTAAACTCCTATGGTACCAAGCTGAATTCCTCCCACATACAATGGACCAGCATCTGTCTCCTGCCATGAGCTATGGCCTCCTGCCTGTCCATCATATGATATTCCTAGGCCCACTCCTCTATAGTACCAGTGACTTCTCTCCAGGCCAAAGGCGTCAGTTCCTCTCCCAGAAGGCAAGGGCATGTCTTGTGTCAAGGCACAAGAGGCGGATTTAATGTCTTGAGCTAAGATGCCCTATAAGGGGTCAAGTCAGAAGATGGCCCTTGCGTCTTTCCCTATAAGACTACCTGGGAATAGGAATGTCTGGAAGTGAGTGCCCAGCTGCCCACTGCCATGGAAAGTGTCAAGCCTGTTCAGCTGATCTATGCCAGACAGAAGGATATGGGAAACAGTACCTGGGGTTCTGCCTACTGCAGGGGCTGGATCCTAACTCAAGAAACCAGCCAGAGGGAGATGGTATCAACAAACCTGGATGCTGATCTTGGCAGTGAGATCTCAGGCAGTCATTTTCCTCTCTGGATTCAATTTCCTTACCTCTGATGGGAGGGGGTTGGCCTAGTGTGGTTCTTAACCTTTTATGGGTCATGGTTTTCTCTGAAAATGAGATGAAAATTGCAGAGCTTCTCCCCCAGAAAAATGCACATGGGCACACATCCAGACACACAAACATTATGCACACAAACATGTGTGCACACGTGTGCACGCGTGCGTGCACACACACACACACACACACACACTTCTTGTTATTTTAGGCATCAAAAGACCTCATGAAGCCCATGCATTGATCACCCCCTGGGTCCATGGACACTTGGTCAAGAAACCTTGGCTAGATGGTCTCTAATCATCCGTGATAAGAAATCGGCTGTATTTGTATCTAATTTAAAGAAACTCTATGTGAAAATTTCACCAAAATGATGAAATCTGAAATGCGATTTCATACGATTCAATTGCTGATGGGCTGAATGCTACGTATCCCTCCCAGAGCCTGCCCCCTGCCTTGTCATATTGCCTCTGCAGGCTGCCCCCCCTTCCTGCTCCCCCCAGGCAGCAGGGAGTGAGCACACAGTCCTGAAGACAAGCCCGGCCCCCATGGGCTGTCTCTGCCACTTCCCAAAGAGTGGACAGATTGTCCCCAGCCATGAGAAGGTAGAAGAGGAGGAGCTTGCCTGCCTCTCGTTTCCCCACCCCAAATCCCCGGCTCAGATGCCAACCATTAAAGAGGGTCCCAGATGCCACCCCAACCCACAACACACACACACACAAGCAAAAACCCTCCCTCACACAGCCACAGCCAAAGGACTATACCTCCAGACACATGGCGGTGTGGTCACTCAGAACAGGCAAGAGATATTTTTAGAGGCCGAGTGACAGGATGGGTGAGAACAGTTCCCCTCTGTCAGAGCGACGGCCACCACCACCAGCTCTGATGAATCACCACCCACTACGTGAATGTACACGGCTGTCAGCATGGCCAGACAGGCTGCGCTGGCTTCTAGAATGAATGTCTTGGATTGGTGACCGTGCTGATCACACCAGGCTGCGCCCAGGATCACACCAGGGGCAAGACTGCCCAGCCCAAGCCAGCGCAGCCTAGCCGGACCCTTAGTCCAGCCCAGCCCAGCCCAGCCTCCTGTGACCAACACAGCCCTCATCAGGACAGCCTACACCAGGCCACCAGCCCGTGCAGGGGCCCCTCTCTCTGCAAGAGTCCCTCCAGAGGAGCTCTTCATACCTCTCCTCCCCCCAAGGCCATCTGAGGGAGCCTCCCCCACCTCCACCCCACTGCAGTCTGGATATTAAGGCAATGAGCACCTAGTAAATCAGGCAGACTTGAACACTGTCAGTGCCACTGTCACCTGGTTTCATCTTTCTGGAGGGCACTTTGGAAAAGTGCATTCTAAGCCTTAAAAGTGTACATAACTTTAAGCCGGAAATTCTTCTACAATGCATATACACAAAGATATAACTAGGAGAACATTTGTTTTGTGTCTACAAGAGTCTTGTATACTGCAGTGAAGTGGGAATTAGAAATGTCCAAAAATAGTGGCTACGTTATCTAAATGATACAGAAATATCCTGAAATATTATGCAGTTGTTAAAATATAGTGCTGTGGATCTACATGATTGTAATAACATTCATAACATAATACAAAATTTTAAAAAGCAGGTACAAAATAGTATATAACATGTGACCCAACTTCTATAAAATGTATGTGCATGCATAGAAAAAAAAGAAAGAAAGAAAACTGGAGGGGCGCCTGGGTGGCTCAGTCAGTTAAGCATCTGCCTTCGGCTGGGGTCATGATCCCAGGGTCACAGGATCCAGTCCCGCATCTGGGTCTCTGCTCAGTGGGGAGTCTGCTTCTCCCTCTCTCTCTGCTTGCTGCTTCCCCTGCCTGTGCTCTCTCTCTCTCTCAAATAAATAAATAAAATCTTGAAGAGAAAAGAAAAGAAAACTGGAAGGAAATATACAAAAATTATGTTCCCAGATGTTGTTTTTGACAGTGGAATTATTTCTCTTGTGCTTATCTGGGTTTTGTTTTACTTCCTTGCTGATTTTCTGGTGTATGGATGTGTGAGAACATATATTATTTACATAAGAAAGGTAATAAGAAAGGTCCATTACCATCAGCTGACTCTCACAGCCTCTGGTCTGAACCATTCAAAGCCCTTCCTGGTTTCTCATTTAGAGACCCCACCCCTTCAGCCACCACTCTTACCAAGTCTCCATCTGGCTTTGAATTTCCACACCGTCCCCAGGTGCCCCCTGGAGTTTCACTAATTGAGGGCACCACCCAGCCATCCCCCACAGTCCCCTGATACAGGCCTCCACAGTGGAAGTGCCCTCCTCCAGGAACCCCTGTCCATGAATCTCATCCAGAGAGAGTGGATCTCATTTTACAATAAGGGAAATAAGTATTATAATAAAGATAAAAGTGGTAGTAAATCTGCTGGTGGGAATGTAAATTGGTGCAGCCACTGTGGAAAACAGTATGGCGGTTCCTCAAAAAATTAAAAATAGACATACCATATGATCCCGTAATCACACTACTGGGTATGTACCCAATGAAAATGAAAACACTAATTCAAAAAGATAGATGCACCCCCTGTGTTTACTGCAGCATTATTTACAAAAGCCAAGATACAGAAGCAACCCAAGCGTCCATCCATAGATGAATGGATAAAAGAGATGTGGCATGTATCTACGATGGAATATTATTCAACCATAAAAAAGGAAAAGAGCATGCTGTTTGTGACAACATGGATGGACCTAGAGGGTATTATGCTACATGAAAGAAGTCAGACTGAGAAAGACAAATACCAAATGATTTCACTCATATGTGAAATCTAAAAAAAAAAAAACAAATGAATACACGAACAAAAAGGAGAATCAGACGTATAAATACAGAGAACAAACTGATAGTGGCCAGAGGGGAGAGGCGTGGGCAAAACAGGTGAAGGCGAGTGGGAGATACAGGCTTTCACTTACGGAATGAATGAAGTCGCGGGAATAAAAGGCGCACTGTAGGGGAGATGGTCAATGAGATTGTAATAGCATCCGGTGACAGATGGCGGCTACACTTGGGGTGAGTGCAGCATAAGGTACAGAGAAGTTGAATCACTGTGTTGTACACCTGAAACTAATGTCACACTGTATGTCAACTATACTGGAAGTTTTTTAAAAAATCTTAAAAAGTGGTAGTGAACATTCACTATATTCTGTTTTCAATTTTTCTAGAGCACTTTATTATACTCATATCACTTAACCCTCGCAACGGCTTTCAAAGTGGGTGCTGTTGTACCCATTATACAGAGGAGGACACCGAGGCCCCACAAGGGGAGCAGCACGACACTTGCCAAAGGTCACACGGTAAGTCAGGATTCAGACACAGGTCTGACTTGCACATAGGAGTTCAATGGAAGAACTGAACAGGGTATCCTGAGCCCACATTCTAAGGAGCCATATTCTACGGAGTCCTCCCTTCCAGCTGAGCTCATAGTCACTACACCACCATCCCCCGCCCAGAACCCCACAAAAGCCCAGCTAGGGCCATGTGCCCTGCACCTCCACACCAGGCCATCATTCCCTCCCAGCTCCAGCACTGGGTCCGCAGGCTCCTCTCACAGGGGTGACGGCACCCCTGTGTGACTGGGGGGGGGGAGGAGATGGAATCAGCCTGCGTGGCCTCCCACTTTAGGCCTGCTCCCAGCTCCACATCTGGGGCACTGGCTTTGGCTGCACTGTCCTTTCCTCAAGCTTCTGACTATCTGCCGACTGGGACAAAAGAAAAAAAGGAGTGGAATCCTAGGCCTTGCATTCTAGTCAGTTCCAATTTACTTTTGTATTTTTGAAGTATGTACATGGAATCCTCCCACCAGAATATTAATACTAACAATAGCAATAACAGGGGCGCCTGGGCGGCTCAGTAGCTTAAACGTCCAACTCTCGATCTCGGCTCAGGTCTTGACTTCAGGGTGATGGGATCAAGCCCCGTGTTGGGCTCTATGCTCAGTGCAGAGTCTGCTTGTCCCTCCCCCTCCCCCAGGTCTGCCCCTTCCCCCACGAACACGTTCTCTCTCACCCTCTCCCTTTCAAATATATATATATTTTTTTAAAGCAATAATTAAAAGTACTAGCAACAAAACAGCTACTTCATCTTTATTCAATGCTCCAAACCACCCCTGAGAAGCAGGATCTAGTAGCCCCATTTTACAGATGAGCAAACAGAGATGTAACTTACTTAAGGACACTCAGCTAGGGAATGGCAGCATAAGGATTTGAACAAGTGGTTCTGACACCAAGTGTAGGCTCTGACTGCTGCCCCACAGCACATCTCTTAGAAATAAATCAGCTGGTGCTACCCCTTTCCCACGGAGATGAGAAAACCTAGACCCAGAGAGGGAAAAGTCATCAGCCAGCATCTATTTACTTACTAAGCAGCTACTATGTCTGGTGCACTGAGCTAGTGCTGTGAATGAAGAAGCGTTCTGACTCCCACATTCGTTGATAGTGGGGCTCTGAGTGTATACTGATGATTGTCAAAACTGAGCAATGGGTTCGTGGAGGTTTGTTATACTATTCTCCCTACTTCTCAGCAGGTTTGAAATTTTCCATAATAAAAAAAGTTAAAGAAAAGAAGACAACAGAAAGATGGCTGATGAGCATATAAATTCTAAGTCTGGCTTGAACTTAGAAAACCAGTAAAATCACCCAAACTTAGAACTATTTTGCTCTGACAGTTTTGAAGGTCAGGAAAAGGCAGGTGTACTGGAACCCACTTAGAAGCCTCTCTTCCTCCTTCTTTCTATACAATTTTCTGCCTCTGTGCTGTTGCTAGGAAACCAGCAAGCCAGGAGAATCCGAGGCTGGCTGGCTGGGTCTCTCCCCTCCCTCACTGCCCCTCTGGGGGGTACAGTGCCCCTGCCCCTGAAGCTGACCCTAGCAGGCAGCTCTCTGTGGGTCCACAAGCCACATGACGCGGCCTGAGATCCCGCCCACCGCTGGGAGAGAGGCGAGTATAAATCCAGAGAACTATGATTAGAAAACAAATTACAGGCCTCTCTCTGCAGGTCCCCAGCTCACAAAAACTTCCTAGCAGTCAGAGGGCCTTTACTCAGGTTGCTCCAAGTCTCCAGAGAGAGCAAACACACGCGAGGCAGGAGAGTATGACCCTGTGAGTGTGAGTGAGAGAAACTACCCAACAAAGGCAGAAAATGTGACAGATGGGGAGAGGGAGGCCACTGGGAGGCAGCACAGCATAATGGTCAAGGACTCTAGCAGCAGTTCAGCACCTAAGCCCAGCTCCCCGCCTTCCTAGCTGGGAGACTTTGAGTCCATCCATGTCTTCACCACTCTGAGCCTTCATTCCTCAGCTGTGAATGGAGGATAATTCTACCTACAGTATGGAGCAGATACAGGGACTGAGTGAGGCAATATAGGTCAAGTGTGTAAGCACACACTAAACAGTGGCTTAAAAAACTGCTAACCAGGGGCATCTGGGTGGCTCAGTTGGTTAAGCGTCCGACTCTTGATTTCGGCTCAGGTCATGATCTCAGGGTTGTGAGATCAAGCCCCGCATTGGGGCTTGCTTGGGATTCTCTCTCTCCCTCTGCTTCTGCCCCTCTCTCTCTCGAGATTCTTCCCCCCTCTCCCCCAACACCATCCCCCGCACACACGCTCTCGCTCTCTCTCAAATAAATCAATCTTTTCTTAAAAAAAAAAAAAAGTGCTAACCACATGATCCAGCAATTCTGGGATACACCCAAAAGATTTGAAAGCATGGTCTTGAAGAGATATTTGTACATCTGTGTTCATAGCAGCGTTATTCACAACCACCAAGCAGTAGAAGCAACACAAGAGTCCAACAACAGATGAATGGATAAACAAAATGTGTCCTACACATATGATGGAATATTATTCAGTCTTAAAAAGGAAGGAAATTCTGACACATGCTGGAACGTGGATGGACCTTGCAGACATTATGCTCAGTGACATAAGCCAGACACAAAGAGGCACATACTGTTTGATGCCATTTATATGAGGTGCATACAGTAGTCAAATTAACAGAGACAGAAAGTGGAGTGCTGGTTACCAGGAGCTGGGAAGAGAGAGGACTGGAGAGTTGTTGTTCAAAGGGTAGAGAGTTTCAGTTTTGCATGAAAGAAGTTCTGGAGATGGACATGGTGATGGTTGCATGGCAGCATGAATGGACTCAACGTGGCTGAACTGTACACGTAAAAATGGTGAAGATAATAAATTTATGTTATGTGTATTTTATCACATTAAAAAAAATAATAATTTAAAAAGAAAGAACCAGGCCGAAAACCCCAAACAGAGTAAAAGACTAAGAGACAAAGCTAAAAAGATAAATTATGGAAAAGTATGCAGAAATGGGGTGATACAAAGAGGAGAAACACATTCCACATGCGCACCCTTCCAAAGCCATGGAGCACAAACGGAGGACTTGCCAGCAAGGGCGTGCTCTTCCAGCGTGCTCGGGGCCTGCCTCCTACCCTGATTTCTTCCCCCCTCAGGGGCTGTTCTGATCATCACTGAAGCAGAGGTCTCTGGGAGAATCTGGCCTCACTCTTCCCCTATGCCCAGAATCCTCAGAGAAAGAGGGAAGGATGGAAGCCCAGAAGGAAGTGAAGGAAGGAATAACAGGTAGGGACAGCAGGGCAGCAGAGCAGCACGTGAAAAGGCCCTGGGGTACAAGCCATGTGTGGCGAACCCTCCAGGGTGGCTGGATGCTCAGGCATGTTGGGGAAGTAGGAAGGAGAGAGGGGGCAAATAGGCAAATGGGGAAAGGCCTTTACTGACCACCTACCACACACTGGACACTGTCCCCCATCATCATCTTTGCAATCTTTAAAGTAATCCTGACAGGCAGGTATTCATGTACCCATTTTATGGAGGAAGAAATGAAAATTCCGATAGATAAAGTAACTCGCCCCAGGAAACACAGATGGTAAGGCGAGAGCAGGGATTCAAAAACCAACTGACTCCTAACCTTGTGCTTATTTCTTTAGCCCCTGGGATATCAGTACAAAAGGCCAAGAGCATGGGCTCTGGAGTCAGCATCCCAAGTCCCAGGCTATCCCTCACTAGCTGTGTGATGTGGAGAAAATTACTTAACCTTCTGGGTGTCCATTTCCTCAGCTGTTAAGTGGGAATGACCATAGCACCTTCATCATATAGTTTTAAGAGAATTAAATGAATATTGCAAGAAAAGTGCACTGTGTGCAGTGAAAACATAAAGTAGCTTTTATTAGTCATTATGCTGAGGACTCTAGGTACCCCCCACAGACCCCCCTAAACAGACTGGCCACAATTGCTTGTCCCTGGCTGAGTCCAGTGCAATCTCTGGAGCAAGGCAGAGGCCAGACCCAGATCCCTGAGGGCCCTAAGAGCCAGGCTGGACAGTAACCTTGGAGGAGCAGCAGGAACATCCTGGAAATGACCTCCTCCACTCTCTGATCTTGACTCCATGGCCTGAGTAAGTTGTTCTACAGATGCTCCTTCAGTGGGACGTGGTCTAAGTAGCCTCCATTCTCATGGAGTGACCGTAATAGAAACAAGCAGAGCTGCCAAGTTACCTACCCAATGGCCTCCACCATGGGCTGACCCCTGCCCCTCAGCACCTTCTGGGATGAGGTGACCTACAATCACAGAGCATCAACACCGGGAAGGCCTTCAGAGACTCTCTAACTCGACCCCTCGTCATACAGATCAAACACGGAGGCCTGGAGATAAGTGGGGACCTACTTAAGGTCACACTCTGAGCCAGTGCCAAAGCTAGAACACAACACTGGGCCACCTAACTCCCTGGTCTTTCCAATTTATTTTGCCATTCCTACATGTTGTCATGTCAAATTTAAATCTATATAGTCAACTTTCAAGAGGTTTAGTCACTCCTATAGGCCTAACTCTGGGAGGTTGGCCTTATGGGAAAAGCAAGAACTTCGGGGACAGGTGGACCTGGGTTCAAATCCCAGCTCCATCACCTCCTAGCTGAATGGCCCTTCATTTGTTTATATATTAGAAGACAGCAGAGGACGGCAGCGAAGGGGGTAGGTGATAGCCCTAATTCTGCCATTCCCTGCCGGGCAAGTCACTCTACCAATCACTGCTTCAGTTTCCTCTTCTGTAAAGCCTGCCTCCCGTAGTCATGAGTACAGAATGAGACAAATATAAATAAAGGACCTGGCACAGTGCTTGCTACGGGGTAAGCACTCGATAATCAATGCCTATGGCTAGTACAATATCTCTGTCTTATCTCTAACACCAAGATTGGAGCCGGCAGCCAGCAGCCAGCAGGTAGCAACTGGACCTCAGTCTCAAAGCTCCAGCTCTCTCAGCTCCCCTCATGGAATCATGGGTGTTAAAGCTGGCAATGGCCCCAGGGGTGCCTGGGTGGCTCAGTCATTGGGTGTCTGCCTTAAGCTCAGGTCATGATCCCAGGGTCCTGGGACAGAGTCCCACATCCGGCTCCCTGCTCAGCGGGAGGCCTGCTTTGCTTCTCCTTCTCACACTCCCCCTGCTTGTGTTCCCTCCCTCGCTCTCTCTCTCTGTCAAATAAATAAATAAAGTCTTAAAAAAAAAAAAAAAAGCTGGCAACGGCCCCATTTAACAGACAACAGAGTCAAGACCCAGAAGGAAATGACTTGCTCAAGGTCACGGGGCAAGTTAATGAGGTGAACTAGAACCCAGATCTCTTGACTCCTACTGACTTAATTCCATAAACCCACACCCTTAGTGCCTGCAGGCAGCTGTGCTCATGCATAGATCTGGGGGGAAGAGACCCCAAATATCAAAGTGTGGCTGCTGTCGGCCAGAACGGACCTGAGCAACCTTGCTGCCGTGGTGGACACAGGTCAGAAGCAGGGTGCAGCTCCATGCTGGCATAGCAGGCCCGCTGGGCCAGCTGCCAGTGCTACCATAGGCACAGCTCAGGGCCCTCTCATCAGTGACATAATAAAGTAATTATGGGATTAGGGATAAAATTAGTCACTTGTGTAATTATTTTGCTTAGAACAAGAACAGAAAGGGCCTTTTTAAAGAGTGGTTCCTTGGCCCCTCCCAAGAGTACTGCTGCAGAGCCGCAGATGAGTGAACACACACACAAACACATATACACCCAGCAGTGATGGCGCGGATGAACAGGGCCACTCGGCTTCCAGGGACAGCTCCTCGCCAGTCCTGACCCTCAAGGCCAGGGGCTACGTTCTCTGATGTTTGCCTCCTGGAACACTTTTGTCACACCGTCACAGGGTACACTGCCTCCCCTCAGAGCCCTCCAGCATGGAGAATCTAGGGAGATGGTCTCTCATGCCTCTCCCCAACCACAGCATAATTAGGTCTGGGTTCCCCTGGCCCGTCCTCCATCATAGAGGCCGGTGGTAGAGCTCCCACAGTACCCGGGGGTCCAATCCAGAGAGACTCCTGGAACTGGTCACTGAGACAGGCAGAATAATGGCCCCCCAACGATGCCCGTGTTCTAACCCCTAGAATCTGTGAGGATGTTACCTCGCATGGCAGGAGGGACTTTGCATGTGTGGTTAGGTTAAGAATTTTGAGATGAGATTAGCCTGAATTATCCAAGTGGTCTCAATGTAATCACTCCTTATAAGTGAAAGAGGGAAGCAGGGGGCTGAAAGTCACAGAAGGAGGTGTGACGATAGAACCAGAGGTTGGAGCGATGCCATTGCTGGAGGAGATTGTGAGCCAAGGAACATGCGGCTTCTATAAGTGGGGAAAGGTCAAGGTACACAGTCTCCCCTGGAGCCTCCAGAAGGAAGGCAGCCCTGTCAACACCTTGATTTTAGCCCCATAAGGCCCAGTTCCAGACTTCTGACCTCCAAGACTATAAAGTAATAAATCTGGGTTATTTTAAGACACTAAGCATGTGGTAATTTGTTACAACAGTAGTAGGAAAGAAACTAATACAGCCACCTAAGGAGGGATCCTTGGAGCCCACCTTTCCCTCCAGGATTGAAGCCCCTGACAAAACTCTCTCCCCAAGGGCCAGCCAGGGGGGATTCCTGGGGCCAACATGCACCCTGAGTGCACCTCTAAGGATTAGGCTTATATAGGAGGCCCAAACTCTAACCCAGAGAGATATCTTTGGGGGAAACAGCACCCCAGAAAAGGGGGGAAGGGAGATAGTTCTGGAAGGAAAGGGAGAGGCCCTACCTTACAGTTCCCCTCCAGGCAGTGGGCCCCTCTAACACATTCTCCAACATAGGAATACTGGCCTCCACAAACCAGACCATCCCCAGGGGTAGGCCAGCATCCGGGAAAGAAACTGCCCAGAAGGCTGGAAGCCTGGCCAAGTCACTAGGTGGCTCCCTCTCTCTGAACCTCATCATTGTCACCAGGCCCTGTGAGATGGTCACTCTCATTATGCCCATTTTATGGCTGAGGAGTCAGACTCTAGCAGGTGGAGAGAGGAGCCTGCTTTAAACCTCGGCCGCTCACTCTCCAGCCCTACCTTGGCCCCCTCCTAGGGTGAGTGAAGGCTAGACAGAGGATGCGGAGCAGCTCCTGAACAAAAGGAACCAGTTCTGCAGACCTGAGGGGGGTCAAAAACAGCCTGCCCTTCCACTCGGTGGATGCTGGGCTTTCAAGTGGCCCAGCAGTCAGGCAAGATTTACCTGGAGCCTGAAAGGGATCCGCAGCCCTTGACCCAGAATGCCTCTTCTGGCATCCCACCCTAACAGCCCTCATCTAAAATACAGAAAAAGCATCTCATGCAATGTTCACTGCGGTGTTATTCATAAGAGCAAAGACTGGAAACAACCTGAATGACCAGCAACAGGAAAAGGGGTGAGTTGATCTTGTTCTGATGGACTCTCTGTAACAACACAGAAGGCCGCTCCGCAGACACGGCTGAGTGAAACACGCAGGACAGCCCTGAAGATGCACCAGGAGGACTTTGGCTACCTAAGAAAGGGGTGAGGGGAAAGTTGGAAGGAAACACACCAAACTCCCAACAATACTAAGGAGTCACTTTTTCCCTCTTCCTGTTTTTTAAAATCTCTTTACTGTGTTGTTACTTTCATAATTTAAAACAGAAAGTTTTCTCTAGGGGTGCCTGGGTGGCTCAGTCAGTTAAGCATTTGCCTTCGGCTCAGGTCATGATCCTGGGGTCCCAGGATCGAGTCCCCCATCAGGCTCCCTGCTCAGTGGGGAGTCTGCTTCTCCCTCTGCCCCTCACGCCGCTCATGCTCTCTCTCTCTCTCTCTCGCTAGCTCTCTCTCTCTCAAATAAATGATATCTTTAAAAAAATAATTAAAAAGGAAGTTTTCTTTAAAAAAAAAAAACAGTAACCTTGATGAAGCCCTGAGGAACTCACACACGGAGACATCAAGGAGAGAAGGGGGTACAGGCGAAGGAGAGTTGGCCAGAGAGGTAGTGGCAAAGCTGGAAAAGTGGGGGAAGAGGGGATCCCTGGGGTCACTATGGCCTATGAGGCGCTGGTGCCCAGTGCTGGCCCCCATGCCCCCGACTGCATTGACAAGGCAAGCCGTGTGCCAAGAAGGCTCTAGTCATTGACGCCCATGTTCCCCACTGAGGAGTCTCCAAGTGCTCCCACCATGACCAGTGTCCCCAGAAGCAGCATTTCCAATGCAAACCAAGCACCAAGAGAAGCAATGATGTACCGCACCCACGGCCACCCACTCCCAGCCCAGCCCAGCCCAAGCGGAACAGAGGAGGCCTCATAGAAGAACCTGGTCAGGATTTTCCCAACCCATAACCACTCACCAATTCTACCACCAGTGTTTCCACAGGGACCCACGTTCCACACATGCATGTACATACACACACACACATTCACACACATATTCGCTCCTTGGGCCCTTCCTCAGCCTCTTTGGGACATGTCCCTTAGATTCTGTGCCTCCTGGATGTAAGCAGACACATAAGCATGCCTGAGTCACATACCTGTTCACACATATTCCTCCACCCACCCACCCACACCACCAGCCTGCTTTCTTCTCCTGAAAACCCCCTTCCTCCCTCTCTCTACCCGCCTCATCACGGCCCTCAGGTCAACCGGAGCCCAGAAGGGAAGGTCGTCCCCCAGCAATTCACGTCTGACTTCACCGTCCCATTCCTGCCTCCCACCACACGCATGGCAGGCAGTGGCCAAGTCCGGGCCACTGCTCCTACAGCCTAGAGGGGGAGGGAGGCTGGGTCACAGAGGTAAAAGCTAAACCAGGCTCTGAAGGCCAATGACCTAAGAAGCCACCTCTGACCCTCAATCTAGTGAGCCAACAGGAAACAGGGCTGAGTCACTACCAGATGGCCCCCATGACACCCCCACTTAAGGAAACTGGCATCCCTTACAGCTGCCCACAGCCCAAATGTATGGGCCATCCTCCTAGTCAGCCTGTGGTAATGAGCGTGGCTGGGCCAAGACAAGGCCAGTATCAATTAGGCCACCCCCTTTCCTGCCAGTGAGCTCAGCCTCTTTACTTTGCTCTGATTTCAGCTCATCTGAAACATCCTCATTTGAGGTCCCTGGAGGATCTTAAAAGTGTTATTCACACATTAGCTCTGACACACGGCCTCCCCCACTCAGACATCACCCGCCCAAGGCAACACTATTCTCTCCCTGCTGTTCGGCACTGCCAGGAATGAGCAGCTTCTGTGGTCAGCCATGTCAAGCCCTCCGATCCAGACCTGCCCCAGCTTCCTGCATTTTCAGGGGAGAGACTGGGACGGGGACGTGGTGCCTCCTGTATGGCAGACATGTCATTTTGTCCAACCTCTGTAACAGCCCCCTGAGGTGGCATTATGATTTCTGTGCCATGGATGCCGAAACTGAAGCTGAGCAGCCCTGCCAAGGTCACCTAGCCAACACGTAGCTGAGTTAGGCCCAGAACCCAGGACTGCTGAGCTCCAGGGCTCGCCCAACGGCCCCACCCACCCCAGCGGGCCCGTTCTGCATGCTGCCCAGCCCCTCCCTGAGCAGAGATGGGGTATCCATCACTGGCCATCCTCAGCCTATTTACCCTGGGCCTGGGTTCCAGTGGAAGGAATGACATAAGAAGGGCTGCAGGATTTGGGGCTTCTAGGAGAAGCTTGAGAGAACACAAATTTCCCAGGAGGAAAAACAAACAAAACAGAACAATGCTAAGAGCTGTTTGCAACTCCCTATTCTGCCTGCATTTAACCTGAGCCCCTACAAGAGACAACACGGTCAGAGGCTAGATGCGAGTATGAAAGGTCAAAAAGAAGGGGGTGTGGGCTGTGTGGTCAGGGAATTCAGAACTGGAAAGATCAGAGGTTCAGCCCAATGCCTTTGTTTTTACAGGTAGGGAAACTGAGGCCCAGGGAGGGGAAGGGACTCACCTAAGGCCAGGAGTGAGCATGGCTGTGTCAGAATTCGAATTCAAGCCTTCTGACTCTTGGGTTAGCTTTCCCGGACCTACAGAATGAAGGGTCTGGAGCAGACGCTGCCTGGGCTAAATGAATGAGTGAATGAACAAGGGGACCCATCACCTCTTCAGCTGAGGGAGTGGAGCCTGGAAACCTAGGTGGTGCTTCCATGGGGACCCCAGCCTCGCTCTGGTTTCTCACCCCATGAAAGATGCAGGCAGGAGGAAGGCCCTTCCATTCACAAAAGCTCAAGCTCCACCAGGAGCCAGTCACAGCCCTGGAAGGAGGCAGAAACTTTGGTTCCCCTGGCAACGCAGACAAAGGCCTCTCCTCAGTGCAGCAATCAGCTGGGGTAGGGATGTGGACTGCCTTCCACCCCATCCAGAGAGGGTGCTCTTCTCCTTTTCCCATAAGGAAGGAACCAACCCCAATCCTTTAGTGCTCACCCCCAGCCTCCAGCCACGCCTCTGGGCCCATCTCAGATTGGGAAGAATGGGGACCATGGGCTGCTGAGTTGGGGGCTGCAGACAGCAGTTGCATCCTGCCCGGTGGGTGAGTATCTACCAGGCGTGTGCTTCAGAACTGGGACGGGGGCCTGTGTGGATGTGCATCAGTTCATCACCCCCCTGCTCCTCGGAGAGACAGTGCCAGCTGCAGAGCCACAGAAGAGCCTGGAATGGGAGGAGCGGCGCCTGGCCCAGGCCCAGCTCTGCCATTAACTCACAACTGGACCCAAGCAAGTCTCATCTGCTTTCCCCTGGGTCTCATTTCCCCCATCTATAAAGTGTGTGATCTAAGACCTACGGTTCTCTGGAACAACAGTCCCCAGCCCCCACTCACCAAAAAATAATGGGGAGGGGGGATGAGGGCGAGCTTACCTTTTGAAAGGTTGCCTAGCCCTGGTCAAGGGCTTTGGAAGACACAACATGTCCCCCTAACCGGAATTGCCTCTTTCCACACACTTTGAGGAAAAGGAAGAAAATCATGAGAAAACAGATGGACCCTGGAAAACAGCTTCCAAACAACATCCCCAACTTTGGAGCCTACAGGCCAGGCTGTCCCCTCCCTCGCCCAGTCCCTAGCCCCACAGGAAGGAGGTGTGCACAGCGTCCTAGTAAGCTCTCTTGTCACTAGGGGAGGGGTCCATCACTCAGAGATTCCAGAAAGATTTTCCACACGGAGAGTCAGAACAAAAAAAGAAGTTTCTCAGGAAGCTCCTCAGTTCCAGAAAAGTCAAACTACTGACTTCAAAACCCACATGCATTCCCCATGCGTTCAGCCCTGTAATCCCGCAGTCACCCTGTGGAGAAACCATGTAGCCATCCAGGACCCCGCTGCCTTCCGCCTCCCCACCCCCACTCCCTCTCAGGCCACCACACCCACAGCCTGCCCACTGGTCTTCGGCCTCCAGCCTTGCCCCTGCAACCCACCCTCCCACTGCCACAAATCAGATCGCCCCATTCCCAACCTAATGCCCTGCAGTGGTCCTCATAATCCCCCTGATCAAATTCCAGCTCCTGGCCCAATATACAGATGCTGGGAAGCGGGGCCTGCCCGGGCCCCACTTTCCTTTCCTGCCATCCCAACAGGGACAGCAACCTCCAGCTACCCCGGGGCACCCTCCCGTTTCACGCCTCTGCACCTTCTTCTTGGCACTGGGGATTCCCGCTGCCTCGATCACTCTTTCTGAAGCCCCTCACTGTAGAGTGCAGGGAACAGCTCCCTGCAAGGAGGGCTCAGTAGGTGCCAGGCCCTTTGGGAAGCCCTGTGCATTCACTACTTCGTTTACTGTCACCAAGACCCTAGGAGGCCCACACTAAATTCCCCCTGTTTACAGCTGAAGAAACAGAATCAGATGCCTAAATGGGCAAGGCAGAAGTCACGTGGTTGATAACGGGCGGAGCCAAGCTAGAAATCAAGCATCTGCCTTAGGCGGCCCCGCTGACCCCCCAGGGACAGTGCAGTGGCGGGCAATGCGGAATCAAAAACCACACCCATGTTCCCAACAGCACCACTTCCATGTGGACCTTTAGGGAGAATCTGCCTCAGAGAGTGGCTCCAGAGAGGCCCCAGCCCGGCCCCCAGGGTGCCCCCAAACCCGCGCTCCCCGCCACTGCACAGCGTGCGCTCTGCAAGCACACAAGGTGTGTGAGCTCACATGGCAGAAGGAAAGCTCTACAGTTAACGATTAGTCACTCAGCAAGGACTCCCAGCAACGTCTTTCAGGAAGTCTAAACTCTTGGCCTAGCATCAGGGGCCGCCAGGACCTGGTACCAGTTCACCTTCTCAACCCTGCCCACCGTAGCCCTTGCCCATGCATACACTGGAGCCACAACACACTGGGGGGTATGCACCATCCATGTTGCTTCGCACTAAAAGCTGCTGTTGTTTTTTTTTTTTAATATTTTATTTATTCATTTGACAGAGAGAGAGCACAAGCAGGGGGAGTGGGAGAGGGAGAAGCAGGCTTCCTGCCGAGCCCCAATGCGGGGGTCAATCCCAGGACCCTGGGACCATGACCTGAGCCCAAGGCAGACGCTTAACCGACTGAGCCACCCAGGCGTCCCTAAAAGCTGCTGTTTATTGAGCACCTACTCAGGGCCATGCCCTAAGCCAGGCACTCAGCTAGCACTCTCCTATCTCTACAACTCATTCATTCATTCATCCATTCATCCAACAAATCCTTCTTGAATACCTACTGTGTGCTATGCAATGCGGAGTCAAGAGTGAACAGGACATTGAAAATAAAACACAAATGGTTACAAATTGTGATAAGTGTAACGAGGAGCCAAGAGGCAAAGGCAGAGAGCAGTCCAGTGGGGCAGGGAGGAAGGTGTCTAAGAAAGCTGAGTTGTAAAGGAGAAGAAGGACCCAAAGCTACTAAGAGCCACAGAAAGAGAATTCTAAGCAGAAGGAACAGCAGCTGTAAAGGTCCTGAGGTAGGGAAGAATTTGTTCCACAGAGAGAAGACTCCTACAGCTGAACTAGATGACCAGCTGGGAGCTACATGACTAGAGGGGGAGGCAAGGACCAGCTTACTCAGGGCCCTGCAGGCCATGGTAAAGAGCTGAGTTTACTCTAAGGGAAGACACTGAGTGACAAGGTCTGATCCATGTTTTACAAACATCACTCTGGCTGCCACTTGGAAAGGAGACTTGGGAATATAAATAATGTATGTAATTTATGCAATGCAACTGGCATTGTGCTGGCTCAATCCATGTCAATTCCCTCTCCTCTCTCTACCCCATCCCAGGTTGCAGATGTTCTCTTTAGCTTCTATTCCTTCTCCCAGTCTCTACATGGTCAGAGTTTGAATTTTCTGAGGACCTGTGATCTGTATACTTTTGACTGTCACATGTGGTCCGGCAAGGGGACGCCATTTGCCTGGTGTCATAGGGTAGGGATGCGGCAGTGGAAGGCAGAGTGCCTTCCCTTTTCCCCTGAACTAGCCCCTGAGTTGATCTGTAGGTCAGGAGGAAGCAGACGCAGCAAATGATGAGGTTTCCCCCAGGGTTCTTTTTTTTTTTTTTTTTAAGATTTTATTTATTTATTTGAGAGAGAGAGAATGAGAGATAGAGCGCACATGAGAGGGGGGAGGGTCAGAGGGAGAAGCAGACTCCCCGCCGAGCAGGGAGCCCGATGTGGGACTCGATCCCAGGACTCCAGGATCATGACCTGAGCCGAAGGCAGTCGCTTAACCAACTGAGCCACCCAGGTGCCCCCCTCCCCCCCACCCGCTCCCAGGTTCTTGTTCTCCCCACCTTCTCATGGAGCAGCCTGGTTCTCAGGAGAAGGGAGAGGGGCCTAGAGTAAGGCCCTCCTCTAGGTACACTCTCTGCTGAAGCCAGACAAGGGCTGGCCAGAACACAGGCAGAAATCCCTTTGAATGGAGACCGGATACTTGCTAGGATGTTAGCTGATGCCGTCACCACTCCCAGGAAGCAAGCGAGGGCCGTGGCCCTCATTTCCCCGGTTCAGAACCTGAGGCGCTGTCTGTGCTGTAACTTGCCTGGGGATGAAGAGAAAATGGCAGAGCTCTAACCGGAATCATAGGATGTGGCTGCTTGATTGAAGAGCCCAAAGCCCCACTGTACAGATGAAGACACTGAGGTCCAGAAGGGGATCCGCCCGTGGTCACATGCCGACAAGGAATCCCAAGGCTCTGCTTTCCAGCTCCCCGTGCAGCTTCCCTGAGAAAGGTGGGGAAGGGGGTAGAGGGGAGGCTGGAATTGGGGGGGTCAAGGGCAAGACAGCACTGCCTCCTCCAGCCTGCCCTGCCCGAGCTCCCAGATTTCCCACAGCTCATGGATGTGGCAAAACCTGCCCGACCAGTCCCCGTGCCAGGGCCAAGTGGCAGAGCCCCGAGCGGCGGGGCCTCGGGGAGGTAGGCTGCAGAAACCAGGAGCTGGGGGGACAGGGGGGACCCAAAGAGGCTCCTCCTCAGCCGGCCAGCCAGGCCGCAAGGGCGCTGCCACGGGGCCAGGATGGGAGCTCACAGCTACGCCACTTGTCCCCTGGACTCAGGCACAGCCAGGACGCACCAGGTGTCCTGTCCCCAAGCGGCACAAAGGGCCTGCCCTCTGCCTCCCTTCCTCCTCTGGAAACTCAGCATGTCAGCTGTCAGTGCCACGAGGGCAAGAGATACAGGAACTCCCCTGAGAAACATAGCAGGAGGCAGGGAAATGTGACAGAGATGATACCCAGACACTTCTCCCCTCCCAACCACAGCTACCAGGATGAAGTGTTGCCACCCTATGACCTGCCAGGTACACACATACTCTAGCCTTTGTCCGAGGCCCGGAACCAGCCAAGCACAAGATGCGCAGGGGATCAGGACCGCTGTGTTCTCCCAGAGCTCCGTGACGCTCAGTGCAGACTCGGAAAAACCTGCCTTCTGGAGCTTTGGTGTCACCAGCCTTCCTGTGGAGGGGCTGGGTCGGCTCTCTAGTTTCAGGAGGCCTTGAAGTTTTGCTCTCGCCCCATCTCCAGCCCATCTCTCACTACCTCCTGCCCAAAGGAAAGCATAAGAGTGTACACCCGCCAGTGTGCACAGCCCCTGCGAGGCAGGACTGGCTTCCGTGTCAGGGCCGCCTTGCTGGAAGGTGTTCTGTCAGCACTAAAGCCAACCTGGGGAAGTGGGGCCCACAGGACAGTGGGCAGATCCTCAGGCCAGACTGTGTGGGAGCTGATGATCCTACCAACGTTTTCCTCAGTGCTCAGAGACCCACTCAGAAACCATTCCCAAGGCCTGACAGACCCAGGAGCCAACTGCTAGGCAGGAAGGGACCTTGGCATCAGCCTTGGCTCCTGTGACCACAGGACACAGGAGTCAGGCAGGTGCCCCACAAACGTCAGGGACTATTCTCATATCTCAACCAATCCTCTCCTTTGATAGACAGGGAGGAAGAGCCCCAGAGAGAGGCAGGGACTGCCCTAAGGTCACACAGCAAGGTACAGCAGAGGTGGACCCACCGCAGAGAACAGAGCCCCAGCCCCAGATTCCGAGCACATGCTACCTCGCACGGCAGAGACGGTTTTCCAAGTTCAAAATCATGTACCCTACATCCTCACCACCCCTGGGAATTGCCAGAGACTGGTAAAAAGTCTGCTTTCAATACTGATCATGCGTTTGCCTGCTGTGTTCACCTCTGCATCCTGGCACGTGGGGCAGTGCCTAGTGGATGGCAGGAACTCAGTGAAAACTGGTTGACTAAATCAAGACTCACTGGAGGCAAAACCCACCTCTAGGCCCAAGCACCAGGGTGGGGGTGGCGGGGAGCAGGAAACAGTAGAGAAAAAAAGATGAATCAGGCTTTTGGGGCTCAGGATGCAGACAGGCCGTATGGAAAAGGCAGGGACACTGTTGGCACAGAGCTCTAGAAATCCTGGGCCCAAAGGTGAGAAACAGGTCGCCTCCCACTCACACCACATGTACCTCCCAGGCCTGTGTGTGTGTGTTTCTGTGACTTGACAAGGCCACTGAGCCAGCCACTCGGTCATTTATTCAGTCATTCACCCACTCTGCAAAAGTAATGGTGTGATCACCAGGGTGAGTAAGAATCATCCCCCGCTTCCCTGTCCGTGCCACCAGGCCCAGAGGCCAGCCCCCGTTGCACCTCTGGCCTGGAGTTGAGCTCCCTGGAGACCCAGGCTGAAGTTGTGGCAAGCCACTCGCCTCTCTTAGGACCCACAACGGCATCTGTAAAATGAAGCCGGGGACTGCCTGCCTGCCTCCGTTCCGGAGTACTCTGAACGCTACATACAGTGACGGATGTGAACACGCTTTATAAACTATAAAGTGCCAAAAAGAAGAGATTATTAATAACAGTAACCCTGCCATCACTAACCTACCCGGCCCCACAGAGCCTCAGTCTCTAACGGTCACTATAGTTATCAATGACACAGTAACACCCATGAGCTATGAAGCCCTTACTGTGTGCCAGGCACAGGGCCAGACACGTGGCCAGCATTCTCTCGTCTGGGCTCCCTAACCCCCCAAGTAAGCACTCTTGCTGTCTCCTTTTTACAAATGGTAAAACTAAGGCACAGAGAAATGAAGTATCTCATTCGAATTCACACAGGAGGTGACAGAGCAGGGGTCTATCCTCAAGGGTGCCTGAGTCTGGAGCTCGAGCTCCTTTCGGCTTCATTCCACGGCCTGTGTGGGAGCATGTCACCTTGTTCAAAGAGACTCCCCATCGGCCAAAGCCTGACGTGGCCCTGGAGGGACGTGGTCACTTCACTGACTTTGGTAGTAGTAACCCTGAAGGTAGATAGGACTGGCTAATTTTATTGGCCTTGTTTAACAAATGTGGCAACTGAGTCCCCGGGAAAACTTGGCAACCATGTGACTCAACTTATTGGCCACAGAATACCAGAAATACAAAGAACTGTAGAGGGCGGATCCAGACAAGGAAACCGAGGCTCAGAGAGGGAAAGGGACCTGCCCACGTCATTTGTTCAGACCTTTCCTGAGACCTTCTCAGGAAGGCGCACGTGAAGAAGGCAGTGTCCCTCCTCCGCTGCGGGGGCCCCTGCAAGTGACACCAATTACCCTCCTAGTCTGAGTCTTCATTTCCCCACGCACAAAATGAGAAACTAACCTTGGTCAGCAACAAATTCTAGAAGCCCACACCGCTTCTATAAGGCCCAGGAGTCCCATCTCAGAGCCTTTGTCCCCTGCTGCCCCCAACTCCAGGAAGGTCCAGAGGTAAAGAACATGCCAGCACTGTATTCACTGAGTTGTGCAACTGTCATCACTATCCAATTGCAGGATCCAGTTAGTCTTACCAAGGACTGAGCTGCAGCCCCAATGCTCCTTAGGAACCCAGGGCAGATACCACTTTTCTAGGAAAGCCCAGATGCCCCTAGCAAGAATTTCTCTGGGGCAGAAATGGAGCAATAGGTAAACATTTAGTGGACATTGTGTTCCACTTAGTGAAACCAAGTTGTGGATTTTCTGGGAAAGGGGCCCAACACATTCACCTAGTCTAAGCCTTTCCCCCGGCCCCCATTTGCCTCTCAAGCTGTCCTGAATGCAACCCTTGTGCTGACCCTGGCCTCAGTTTCCCCATCCACTCCCTGGGCCGCAGGCTGAAACACATGCCTCCAACATCCCACAGAGGGGTCCTCCCCAACAAATGGCAAATCTCATCCACTTTGTGGGAGGAGAAAGGCCAGCCTGTTAGGTCAGCCAAGACTGGCCAGAGCGGTAGGTTGAGACTGGTTGGGGAGCTCTCAGATCCAGGACTGATGACTGAAACTTTATTCTGCAGGCCTTAGAAAGCTTGGGAAGTTTTGAACTGGGGACATAACCCCCATATACCAGGTTGCACCACAGATGGAGTCTCAGCGGCTGTCGTACTAGCCATTAGCACTGGTCAATAAGAGATTGGGATTCCTGGACATTGGCTTCTCTCTTCCAGCTCTGCTCTGCCACTCGTTAGCTGTGTGGCCTTGGAGAAGTCACTTACCTTCTCCAAGCCTCCATTAACCCACCCACAAAGGGGGATAATTATACCTTCGCTGCCTTACCTCTCAGGTTTTATGGGGGGAATCTGATGGGATGATGAACAGAAAATCCCTTCATAGGAAAAATATAAGGGACTTTGATTCTAGTCCAGGTGTGAGCCCGATGATAAGGGCCAGGGGGATGAAAAACTCTCTAATGAAAGAATTCCTCTGTCCTTCCCTACCTCTTTTCCCTCTATAGAAATGCTGGAATCCCTCCAAGAAGGGCTGGAAAAATCCAGAGATCCCAGAGAAAACAGGGGTCACAAAAGGAACGCTAGACATCTGGGTCTTTCTGGACATTTGGGAAGGCTGGACCCCCCAGAGACAGCTCCTCCATCTCTCAGAGAGGCAGGAAGCCACACGGGAATGATCTGTATCCACATGGAGGGCGAGGCTGGGGAGCAGCCTGGATTGCCAGAGCCAGCATTTCAGAGCCCTGCTATCAGAGGAGCAATGGGTAGGCAAGGGCGGTGGGGGGAGGGGGCATTCTCCTTGTTGAGTCTCCCACACTTTCATCCCTCCTGCAGGAGATGACGACGCAGCCACCTTCCTGTGACAACGGCACCTGTGTCATTTTCCTTCTCTGAACCTCAGCTTCCTCATCTATAAAATGGTGTGATAAAGCCTCTGATACACTGAGTCCAGCTGAACAAATATGGCTGCCATTCTTCCATCCTTTGAAACCAAGGAGGTTCCCAGGGCTAACAATGCCCTCATTCCCCAGTTTTGAGTTACTGGAAGAAAAATCTGAAGGCACTTCCAGGACAGAGCCCAGGCTCTGAGGGCAATGTCCATCTTCCGACAAGGTGGATGAGATTAGCTGTGTGTGGTGGGGGAAGTGGAGAAGAGAAGGGGCCCTCTCTGTGGGCTAGAGGTACATGCTTCAGCCTGCTGCCTGGGGAGGGGATGGGAAATACCACCATTGGCCAAGGCTGTTAGAAACCATCCTGCAAGGAAGGAAGGAAGGAAGGAAGGAGGGAAGGAAGGAGGGAAGGAAGGAGGGAGGGAGGGAGGGATGGCAGGCGGGAGGGGAGGGGAGGGGAGGGGAGGGGAGGGAAGGGAAGGGAAGGGAAGGAAGACCACCCTGCTTCCATGAGCTCTGTGCTGTTTGGAGGAGAGGCTGATGGGACAGTGGACCACAGGGGGGCACTTTCCCCACCCTTCACCAGCAGGAGGAGATGAATGAAGGACTGACACCTGTTGGTGCCCAGGTGCCCTTTGTCCACCGCCCACTGGGGCCTGCCCTCCTTGCGTCTGGGAGAAAAGCTGAAGGCACCGGGCACCTGTGTGTAGCAGGTAGAGATAATCAAATCTCTTTGCATCTCTGAAGAGAAGAGCATGGAAGGAGAGGCTGCGTCTGTGAAGCCTGAAAGACAGCTGACCACCCTCCTCCCCCCACTCTTTAGTTCTGGCCAAACTGAACGGCTCCTGCTTCTCCCTTCCATGCCTTTCCTCAGGCACCTCCCTCCTCCTAGAGAGCCTTCCTGTCCAAACCCAGCCCCTTCAAGGCCTAGGTAAAATGTCCCCTCTTCCAGGAAGCACATGTTCACTGCCATGCCTATGCCCCCCCTTCCCTGCACTCTCTCCTCTGAGCATCAGTTGTACTTTTCCCGTCCCTCTCTGACGGCAATTTGCACTGTTGACTATGTCACAGCCACACCTCCACACATTTATTTCCCCTCTGGGGGACACAGGTGACTGTAGTGGTTCCTAGCACAAGCTTTGGAGCGAGGCAGACCTGAACTCTAACACCAGGTTTTGCCATTTATTAGCCATCTGACCATGGGAAAGTCACTTACCTGTCTGAGCTTCAGTGTCCTCTGGAAAATGGGCACAATAATAGTACCTACCCCATAGGGTTGTTGTTGCAATTAAGTGAGCTAATGCACACTAAGGATTCAGCATAGAGCCTGGCACAAAGTGAGAGCTTGGTAATGGAATTTATTTGTTACGGTTCCCAGATGATTGTTCTTTATGTCAGCCACAGAGCCACCCGCTGGATGGATGGATTTATACGGAGGCAGATCTGCAGGCAACAGGCAGAGCAGTGGAACCTGGGAGGGGCTGCCTCTGCAGGTCATGAGCTCCATGCCATCGGATACAGGACAGCCACTGGAATGCCCAACCGAGGCAAACACATATGGGCACAGAGATGGGTTCTGAAGCCGGACTCCTGGCCTCCGCTCACTCAGTGTGTGACCTTCACTAACTGTGCCTCAGTTCCCCATCTATGCAATGGGGATAGTAACAGTACCCACCCAAAAGACATGGGTGAGTACTATTTAATGAGGATTAAATGAAATAATACACATAAAGCAATAGAACACATTCAGCACAGGGAGAGTAATTCAATAAACATGACCTATGATTATCATTGTTGGTGTTTGTATTACTATCACTGAAGAGAGAAGTGAGAGCCCCTTGCAGGCCTATGAACTGTTCACTGTCCTATGACCCACTAACACCCCAGTGTGCTGTCACGGTCTGTCTGCCCTTCTGGTTACAGCCCTGTTCCCCCATTAGCTACATGGGTAGGCATATGGCCCAGGCCTGGCCACTCAGACTGTCCCTATCCCCCAGCGACAATGACTGTCCCAATTAGAGTCCTTCCCTTGGATTGATACATAGATCCTAGAAGAAAAATAGTTCCTTTTTTCTGTCTGGGCGGCTAAGTTGGGGTAGTGGACAGAGAGTTCCTAATAAGAGGAGAGACAGCAGTGGTGGGAGAAAGATGGAGAGCCCACTCGACTCCTCATCCTTCAGCTCCATGGACCGCCCCCGGATCCGTTAAAGTCCTTTTTTGGTTTAAGCCTCTTTGAGCTGAGTTTTTGTCACTTTATTTGCCCAATTATACAGGCCCTAACCTAGGTAAGGTGTATACTGGCCATGGGCAGGGCAGGGCAGAAGGGATAGTCTACAAAGCATGTTCTCAAGAATCACCCTGACCCAGGGGTCTTCAGACATTGCTTCCTGGAGCCCTGGGAATCTGCGCCTCCCCAAACACCCGTGGAACAAAAGGCAGTAAACGGGGGTGGCGGGGGGGGCAGCAAGATTCTGGATAAACTGCTGCCAATTCGACCACAGCAGTTTTGCTACAAAAGCTACGTACTGGGATTCTGCTGCCCCAAGAGATTTGAAATACCCTATTCTAATCGATTCTCAGAAGAGCATTAATAAGTAGCCAGCTGATGTGTCCATCCACAACATATAGAAGAGAACACTGAGGCCCAGTTCCGGGCTTGCAGGCCACATGATTTCCAGTGCTTCAGGCTCCCTGTGAAAATCTATCACTTCTCGCATTTCCTGTCTCCTCCAGTAACCTGATGGAGGTTAATACCTAGAGTCTCATCTTTCTTGGCTCTAACCCCCAGAGAGCTGCCTGCTTCTGAGCCTGGCTCCTCGGCGGGCTTCCCGAAGCTTGAGGAACTTGTAGAATATATATATGAGCCAACCTCCACCTCCCTTTACCACGCCCACACCCCCCCACACCCCAGGCGCACATACACTTCGTTCTCCCTCTCCCTGCCCAAATGCCAGGGAAAGACCAGCAGGCCCCCTCCTGGGAACTCCTAATCCACCTCCTCTCTCCTAGCTGTGCTGTGACTGTGGACAGAGGATTCCTTGTTCCCAGTGTTTCCTGCCCATAGATCTCCATGGGGCCCATGTGCTGGCAGGAAAGAGCCAAATCGTTCCTTTTAACTAGAGCTAAAGCCACCCCTTACCCCCCTCCACCCCCAGAGCAACATGCTCCCAGCTCTGCTTGGCATTTACTCTACCTGCCCGAGCTGGCTCAGTCCCACCTCGTCCCCATAGCCCTCGCTCCCTAGAGAGAGAGAAGACAGACACACACACACACACACACACACACACACACACACACACACACACAC